>NC_081314.1:2835000-3145625 GCF_026419965.1 Kogia breviceps
CCCGGTTGCTGGCATCCAAAATAAAGCAAACTTTCCAGGACTTCCCTAGTGGCGCAGTGGTTAAGAATCCACCTGTCGATGCAGGGGACACAGGTTCGAGCCCTGGTCCGGGAAGATCCCACGTGCCGCGGAGCAACTAAGCCCGTGCGCCACAACTACTGAGCCTGCGCTCTAGAGCCCGTGAGCCACAACTACTGAGCCCATGCAGTACAACTACTGAAGCCCACGTGCCTAGAGCCCGTGCTCCGCAACAAGAGAAGCCACCGCAATGAGAAGTCCGTGCACTGCAACGAAGAGTAGCCCCCCTTGCCACAACTAGAGAAAGCCCGTGTGCAGCAACGAAGACCCAATGCAGCCAAAAATAAATAAATAGAAGAGTTTTTTTTAAAAAAAGCAAACTATCCTTTCCACCAGCCTTGGCTCTTTAATGGCTTTTGAGCGTCGATCAGCCGGACCCCACTTTCCGTTACACTAGGACCTCATATTCTGTTTTCCCAGCCCTGCTCTGTCCTGACTTGGAGTATATGGATTATGGGGTGAGGGATTTAATGCTTCAGTGCTTGTTATTGATTTGTAAATGAAAAGGTTGGCCCCTGGTGTCACCGTCACCGGAAGAGAGAGACCTGAATCCTAGCCTTGGCTTTGTAACAAATACACTCTGGGCCGATCATCCCACCCTTGGAGGTCTCAGTTTTCTCACAGGTATAATAAATGGGATTAGGAAACCTTCCTAGCAAGACCTTCCTGCTTTGATATTCTAGAGTAAGAACAAATCTCAGGACTGTTGGTTGAAAAGCAACAGATGAATGCGATGTACTTGGACTTAGGAAGTACAAAAGTACGGCTTTTTCATCAATATATAGTCATTGTAATAATGACAAGCTTACCCTTCCTGTCTCACCTCAGGAAATAGTTTGTGTCAGTAGGTAAGCAGGAAAAAAAAAAACGGTATTTCCAGATTATTAGCATCCATTTAGGGGTAGCTATCAGCTTGTTCCTGCTAGCAGGAGAGGTTTTCAAATATTCACTCACTCAGCAATTAGTAAGTAAGTACCTGTAGAGTTCCAAACACTGGGATGCCCAGCGTTGGGGGTAAGATGGAGGCTCACACACAAGAAAATACACAGTCTTTCTTCACTTGAGAAGCTCACCATCTGGTGGAAAAAACAAGCACGTCGTAGGCAATAATAATAAGCTAGAGTACTGAAGCAAAAACTAAGATTCAGGACTAAATAGAAGACAGTACTTCGAAAATGTTTATGACTTGTTCCGGGGGCCAACCATCCCTGCCCCACAAAAAAAAAAAAGCCTGGATGCTGAATTTTTCTCTTCCCAGTTGCTAGCAATAAAGTGCAGCGTGCTGAGTTATCAACGCTTAAATTCGATAGCAATAATACCTCCCTTCTGTGGGCAGAAAGTGCACAGTCAGCCATCATGACTTGTTACAGAAACAGATCCCTGCTCCGTAAGGTTAATCCGCTTTGAACATGATAAGGCACGAAGAGGTGGCACCCAGAGACTTCCCTCGGCTCCGTTCAAACATAGCCCAGAGCCCCACAGCCAGCCAGCATCTGTGCTGTTTGAACAAGACATACTTCTGCCCATGATTAATACTGGCTTTAGAGTTCAGTTTGAAGAATCAGATAAACAAGTATCCGTTTTCTGCTTTCCCTTCTCCCTGCCCTCTGTTCCAGTCCACTGCCCCATGGTCTCTGTTCTTTTGGTGGGTGGGTAAGAGAGTTTTAGACAAACATTGAAAGGCTCCCTTATTGGAAGACTTCAGCTTGGGACTGGTGTTTTCTGTCCCTGGAGGACACTTGGGCAATGAATTGCCTCATTGTGTTTAGAGGACGGCTACTCAGTGAGAAGTGTGGGTGTCTAGCTGAACCACTGCAGTTTTCTGGAGCCAACCAAATGGTGATGCTGCCCCCAGAAAAAAAGGGTTGGCTTGCCATCTAATTCAAAAAGGCTGTTAAAACTGTAAAAACAAAGCCAGTATTTCACATGTGCAAAAGGTCACTTGTAAAAAGTCCCCGTGGCACTGAGACTAATTTACATGTGATCATTTTTTGATTTGGACACCAGTATTCTGAACCATTACTCTGAAATAAGTTAGGCATTAGGAGACTATTAAAAAAACAACCACAAAAATCCTATACTTCTTTCGATATAGTCAAGGCAGTTCTGGACTATCTGTATTTGTTCGCTCTATTTATTCCAACTTTGTTTCAGAAATTAGTTTAAGTGGCCACGCTCTCAGTAAGAAGGCTACCCTAATTACAGACTCAAAGCAGGCTTGGTTTCTACTTGGGAAACTTATCCTACTTCAAATTTTATTCCTCTTGCTGAAATGACAATGAAATAAAAGTCCCGGGCAGTGCCAGGAGGGCTGCGATTACGGCCATAAAAGAGCAGGACTTACTCGACATCTCAGTTGGACCGATGTTTCAGCAGCTGCCAGCTCTAAAGCTGGCTGGAAGATACTTTTTGCACAAAGTTGGAGCACAGCTAGTACAGTTGGGGTTAAAGCAGCACCCTCACAGGCCCTCGGATTACTCAAGCAGTGAAGCCGAACAGAAAGACAAGCCCACTGTTTGTCCAGAGTTTTCTCTGGTTATGCCCAAAGAAATGATCTCTACAAATTCAGCCTACTTCAGCACTCTGAGCTGTGGGCCTTATGGAACTGACTGTAAAATACTCTCTTTCGTAAGAGCTTGGATTCTTTAATCCATGGCAGGCATTTCAAGCCATGGGAACAAATGTAAATACCAGACAGGTTTTTTGAATAAATAGCAACACTCAGCCTACATTTTCCCACTCCTTTCCCCACTCCATTTCTTCACTTTATATCAATCTAAAAGCTCTCCTGGCCCTAGCACGCCACCAAAATTCTTCTTATCAAATTTGTCAGTGGTCATTTTTAGAAAGTTATGTTACTTGGCTTAACAATTTGGACAATTTTGACCACTCTTTCTTTTTCCAAACTCTCTCTTTTTTTGGCTCCTCTGATGCTTTCCTTCTACCCATTTTGGCCTTTTCTTCCCAAAGTCTCCTGTTTATTGTAACCCTCTCCTTTACCTTAAGTGTCATGTTTCCTCAGGCCTTGATTTTAGTCCTCTTCTAGTTTTATATTTACTTCCTATGCTGCCATACCTGCTCCCGGTGCTTTGATTACCAAGTGTATTGGATGGTTTCAACAATCACTTCCAAATCAGCTTTTTTTATTGAGTGCCAGTTCCATATAGTCAACCGTCTCCTGGAAATAGCCCTGTGGAGACCCCACAGACTCCTCCAAATGAATATATCCATAATGGAACTCACCCCGAACTTGATCCCTTTCTTCAGTGCCCCATATCCTCTTCAATGGTGCACCATCTACTGGAAGGAGAAATAGGGAGTTATCATGGACTCTCTTCCCTTTCCATCACTCTCCATCTATCACCAGGTCTTGTTAAGTTTACTTTCTCAATGTCTCCTGAATCTATTCCTTTTTTTGGTCTCCTGCCACCAGCTGTCACGTGGACGGCTCATCTCCCATAGCCCCACAGGGCTCCCTGCAATACATTTTCCAGCCAGATTGTTGGTTTTAACAAACACCTAACTTAAAACCAACAGATAGCTTCCCAATGCTTCTGGGATTAATTCCAAAGTTCCAAACATGCCCCTTAAGGTCCAGTGCTGCCCCTCTAGTCTCATTTTGGGCCACAACTAGTCATTTGTGGTAATGAGGCACAACTGGTTTCTCTTAGAGTATGGTCTTTCCAATCTCAAGGCCTCTCACGTGCTATTCTCTCTTCGTTGTAGAGAGATGTACTCTTATATGTCCTTCCAGTTTCAAACTAAATCCTACTCCTCTTGCCTAATGCTCTGGCCAATCCACTTATCTCCCCTTTTATAAGTCATTATATTTTATTCTAAAAGCTTTTTAAACTACTCTTTTCTGCCAATACACTTGAACTTAGTAAGGGTGGGATCAAATTTATCTTAACTTCCTCAAGTAACTGGGGACATAGTAAAGTCTCAATAAATACTATTGAGAATAAATTAATGGATATTTAATGCATTTTTGCATAATAATGAGTATAATTATAAACCATTTAAAATGCTTTGCAGAACTTTTTGGGTAGGAAATAAAATGGACTGTTGCCTTTAGTCATAGAAGGAAATACTAGCATTTGTGCGTTAGTGACTATTTAAAGGAGCTAATAATAGGGTCATGTTTCTATCATCCCCTCAATATAGTAGACATCTTTTCTCTGTAAAACACTTCTTTTGTGGAAAGAAAAAACGAACCCAAATGAGTTGTGGTAAGATACAATTTGGAAATTTTATGTCCTTTTTTTTTTTCTTTCCCCACATTATTTATGTCGTTGCACATATTTTCTCTGCTGGATCTGGGGAAAGGAGAGAATGGCACACAGCAGCAGCAGATGTATTGGGAAGAGAGGTCGAGGCTTAGAGCTACAGCAGGATGCAAGACCTCGGCAGAGGCCAGAGAGGACAAAATAACAATAGGCAGAGACACCTCTTCCCTCAGCTGTGCTCCTGGGAAGCTTCTCTTCTCACCCAGGTACCACCTTGGGAGAAGGAAGGCTGACACCTTGAGAGGGAACCAGCTCTGCCTGGGAGCTTGAACTTCAACTGATGGGATGATGAAATGTTGTACTGACCTGAAAGAGATTGCTGTAAACAGAGAGACTGAGTTCACACCCCCAAGTGTGAACACTCATTGTTATTACAGAGCAGAAATAAGGACTGTGAGAAAGTCAAGTTTATTTTGGGGGAAGTGAAGGAACACTAATTTTCTGACCATCTGAGTCAGAATGTACAAGTTTAAATCTAACATAGAGAGAAGTCCTCAATATAGTATTTAAGGGCCTAGGACTACCTGCTCATCTAGGTGAGCTATCTGGTATAATAGCTGGGTCTCAGCCCCTAGTGGACTCAAGAAAGAAAAGTTTCTGTTTCAGATGTGCATTTTTATCCTTTCCAAATTATAATTTCAATGAAAATATGAATAAGATCAATCTAGGGTCAGAAGGAAGGCCACCCAAACCCCCATAAGAAAAAGACTGCATGTTTTCTCTTACTCTTGCTATGAGGCATCTTGTTTCCTCCATCTTTCCTCTTCTCAGCACCTCCTACATCTCTCTCTCCCCATCTCTCTGCCTCCATTTCTAGCTATCTCTCACTTTAAAAAAATAAATAAAAGTGAAAAATGAAAAAACAAATTGAGTTTCAATCCTTTGATATCATCTTCTAGCCTCAAATGAACTGTCTTAAAAAACTTTGAGCATAGGGCTCCCCTGGTGGCGCAGTGGTTGGCAGTCCGCCTGCCGATGCAGGGGACACGGGTTCGTTCCCCGGTCCGGGAAGATCCCACGTGCCGCAGAGCGGCTGGGCCCGTGAGCCGTGGCCTCTGCGCCTGCGCGTCTGGAGCCTGTGCTCCGCGACGGGAGAGGCCACAACAGTGAGAGGCCCGCGTACCGCAAAAAACAAAAAACAAAAACCAACTTTGAGCATAAAAATCAAGGATTTAAAAAGGAAAGAATTAAGATGAAATATGAATAATGATGTATAAAATGTAATTTGAATAATAATTGTTCTCCATGCCCACATAGAGCTGATGTAATTTCTTTCATCAGTATTTAATATAATCTTAATTAGAACTATCCGTAAAGAAACAGTCGCAGCATATTGACACATTTTACTCTGTAAAACTCAGGGCAGAAAGTAAACCTCTTGCATTTTGACACTTGATTAAAATTTCTCAATAAGGTAACTTGACCACATGGCCAGTAAAGGAAGAGCCTCCTCCCCCTCACTGTACTAAATTTCCAAAGCCATCTGTGACCTCAGCATTACTACAAGCTCTTGTAGAATTTCCCAACAACTTCTTAGGGGATCCAAAAACAATATTACGTTGATACAAATGCATAAGAAAAATTGAATGTAACTCTGATCGCTGTGTCCAGGAAAGATATACATATTTATAGAACATCATTTTTATTGCTGTATTCCATCCCATTGTATGGATGTGCATGTATAATATACAGTCATGTAGGGGATTCCTTGGTGGTCCAGTGGTTAGGACTCCGAGCTCTCACTGCTAAGGGTGCACTTTCAATGCCTGGCTGGGGAGCAAAGATCCCACATGTGGCACAGCGCGGCCAAAAAAAAAAAAAAAAAAAAAGTATATATATATATATATATATATATATATATATATGTATGTATATACAATCATGTAACTGTAAACAAAGTTATGAAACTGCACATCTTCAGAAGAAGGCATGAGGGAGGCCTTAGCATGTGTACAGCTCCTCAGTATCTATGTATATACTGGGCCTGCAGTAAATGAAACGGTCCTCTGATTGTATCAAGCTTATAACAACAACTGTGAGGCAGATCCTTGAGAATTTAACCACCCAGGCTGCCTGGAGGCGTCCCATGGAGCTGAACTCCACAAAGAGGGACAACAGAGGATGATAATACAAATGAGGCTGGAGTATCAAGCGTAACGATGTATTGTGTACTTAAAATCCCGAGTTTCCAAAGAAACATGCTTTTGCCTATAACAGTAAAGATAGAGGAGTTATGGTTCAGGGGAGTTCATACTGTCTGAAAATTAAATAATAATGGAAAAATGTAGGATTTTTAAATAATCCTCTCTATACTGATACTTTTTTTGTCTTTCAAATATTGTATTCTTTATTTTGTTACTGAACTATAGTTTATATGCAATGTTGTGTTAGTTTCAGGTATACTGCAAAGTGATTCAGTTATACATATATATATTCTTCCTTACATTCTCTTCCATGATAGGTTATTACAAGATATTGAGTATAGTTCCCTGTGCTATACAGTAGGTCCTTGTTTGTTATCTATTTTATATACAGTAGTGTGTATCTGTTAATCCCAAACTCCTAATTTATCCCTCCCTCCCTTTCCCCTTTGGTAACCATAAATTTGTTTTCTATGTCTGTGAGTCTATTTCTGTTTTGTAAATAAATTCATTTGTAAGTACTGATACTGTTTTAATGCAGGGCTCTAAAGCTTTCAGCTCCTCTTGGAGAGAAGAATTAGTCCCATGGTCACCACAACTTCCAAATAAATCTCTTTCTTCTGGAAAGCCAGATTGGGAAGGCTTACAAAGACAGACTTCCCTGGGCTCTTTCCAGAACTTGCACTTCCGGCACAGCCGAGAAACATGGCAGCAGCAGCCTATCTTGTGATACTCTAGCTCCTCCACTCTGATAAACAGCCAGAAACTAGGGGGTGGAAAAATGGATTAACATCAATAGAAACACTTCTCATGTTTAAAAATACAAGGTTCAAGCTGACCAAAAATATGGGGGTGAGGCGAAGGGTCAGAAGTAAGTGTTACAAGTTATATCTTGCATTTTGGCTGCAGACTCACTTTCTAGACATTAAGTTCCATGAAAGCAATGACCACATCAGCTGCTACTTTTCTTTTTTCTCCAGAATATAATATTGGACCTGAACACTGGGTAGTCAGGAAATATTTGTGGAATGAATGAATGAATGAATGAGTACAAAGAGAGATTAAACTCTTTGTCGTATGACTGAAGGACAGAGACTTTAGTCAGCTAAATGCCATCCTTTTGTTTATTTTTCTTCAGGTAGAAATCATTATATGCTCACACAGAACTATGTATAAAATAGATAAACAACAAGGACCTACTGTATAGCATAGGAAGCTATATTCAATATCTTGTAATACCCTATAGTGGAAAAGAATCTGAAAAAGCATATCTATGTATACATAACTGAATATATGTATGTAACTGAATCACTTTGCTGTACACCTGAAGCTAACATGACATTGTGAATCAACTATATTTCATTAAAATTTTATATGCGACATTTAACTAAAATAAGAGGCTTAGTGCAATTATTATTAACAAGCACTATCATGAATGCATGATATGTGCTTTCCAGAGATGCATAAGAAGCAAAAACAGAGAGGAGCCTTTACTATCAATAATGCTACGCATAGAATCCTGACCTACACCAGGAGGAAGGTGCCCTCTTGGGGCCCAGCCACGTCACTGACTTTGCTGTCAGAGGTGAAGAGCTTTGAAAATTCACGGACAACTGACATCGTGAAAGGAGATGGGAACGGATGTCTGAAAACTCCTATCAGATGTGGTTGCAGACTAAAGGTGTCCAAAGTTGGAACACTCTTGTACAACTTCATCCTTTCATCCATAAACATTTGCCATTTTGAGTACTGCTTTGTACAAGGAGAAGTTACAGGGAAGAAGGTAGACACCAGCCCTTGTACTTAAAGATCATATACCCTGCTAACTCCTTTACCAGCTGGCTGTCTCTTAATGTAAACCCTTCTGTTCAAAAATTATTTTACTAAGATTCTTAACAATTCTGGTTTATATATCCATGTATTGTTACAACATTATGTCACAGTTACCTATATTTTAATGATTAACATCTATTTTATTAAGCCCCTTTTCTATCCTAATTTTTTTGATTACTATTTTTATGTTCAAGTATTTTAAAATATGTTACAAATACGAAATTCTACCCCTAAAAAACCTTACATTAAAAAAAGAAAGCAAACTAAAAGGACTAGAACATTTCTTTAAAAAAGAGACTATTCCTGCATGTGCAAAATAATACTATCACACTTAACAAATGTCACAACTCTCTTATATTAGCAAATATAAAAGTTATATTAAAATCTCCCCATTTGACATTAAATGTTATTTGCAGCCAGCTGTCTTTTTAATTCTATACCTTAAAACTCCCACAAGATCCCATCTCACACACACACACACACACACACACACACACACACACACACACACGCATACTCCTATAAATCTTTCAGTCCCTGTCTTTCTTCAGACTGTACAGTACGTTGATACTCTAAAGTCTGTCTCTCCTTTGCCTTCCTTTCCCTGGTCATCTTCCCCTTGACCCATCACTTCCTATTCAGCCTCCAAGACAGCATAGAAGATGCAGGTGGTGAATCTTATAATTAAAAACACATTTTTGAACACGCTGTTCAAGAGAAGCTCTTTTCTGCTCCAAACCCATTTTAGGACTTGGACCGCTTTAGCTATTATAACAGCTCTCAAAGAAGCACTTGTACAATTCAGAAGAAAACTTCCCTTGATTTTTGGCTGAAATTCTGTCCTCAAGGAAGAACACAGGAAGGACAAACAACTCCCACTAGTATTGGCACAAATGACCAAGCGGGACAAGTGTCCCCAGAAAGCCTGGGCCTGCTTTCAGTCCTGATCCTCTGTAATCACTTTTAGTTTCGAGAACACACCACAGAGAAAGTTGGCATGCATGAATATTTTCAGCCATTGAGAATATTAATGTGAAACTGGAATCACGCAGTTGATAAGGACACTCAAACACACCCACTTTCTAAGGCCGACCTGAACCCTGGGACTTCTCCTGACATTCTCAAGAACCAAAAATTTGGTGGTGGGGACTACAGAACATCTTCTCAGTTGCTTTTTCCATTTGCCAGAAAATGTTTCGTTGAATGCTTTCATCATAAAAAGCAGTCTTGGGCTTCCCTGGTGGCGCAGTGGTTGAGAGTCCGCCTGCCGATGCAGGGGACACGGGTTCGTGCCCTGGTCCGGGAGGATCCCACATGCCGCGGAGCAACTAAGCCCGTGAGCCATGGCCGCTGGGCCTGCGCGTCCGGAGCCTGTGCTCCGCAACGGGAGAGGCCACAAGAGTGAGAGGCCCGCATACCGCAAAAAAAAAAAATAAAAATAAAAAAATTTAAAAAAAAATAAAATAAAAAGCAGTCTTTACATTTTTAGATTACCTAGCAGTATTAGCAACTGCTTAATTCACAGGATACAACCTGCAATCTTTTTACCCTTCAGAAAGCAGTACAAAAAAAGAAAGAAAGAAAGAAAGAAAGCAGTAGGGAGCAAACTTCTCCAGGAACTCGTCCAATTACAGATATGCCCTGTTATGTGAGGTGGAGTGTTGATGGACCCAGAGGCTAGGAGCATGGAGGGAAGGTGGAGAGTGGTTATAATGCCAGAATGGAATCCTTCACTGACTCAGGGCTGTGTGATCATTAGAACACAATCTCTGTGGAGACATATTCCAAACATTCTATGTTTTCATGTCACTAGCTTTTCTAAACATTTCCTGAAGCAATGCCATTTTTCAGAACTCCTTTTTCTTCCAGGTAAGCTCTTTCGCGTCAATGTCAGCCTCATCCTCCAAGGTGATGTGCTGTCAAGGTGTCCTATGGGATATTAAAGGGCTTTAGCCAGTTAAGGACCCCCTCTAGCCTATAAGGCGCAGCACGTTTGTGCAAATTAGAAAGAGGAGCTCCCTCTGCGGAGATGAATAAAAAAAAAGTGACCCTCCCCTCTGGGTCTATGCCTCCCGGGAAATGGCTGGGCAAACAGAAGCCCCGCATGCAAAGGAACAGGCCTCTATTCTCCCCAGTGGAAGGACCCTACCTCAGGGGACCCACTGAGCCAAGCAGGGCTGTGCCTCAGCCCCAACCCTCCTCATAGGTGAAGGACTTTGCATGGACTGCACGGCCTTGCTTGGCTGTCCTGCCCCCAGATTCCCAACCAAATCCCTGCAGGTGCTGGCCTTTGTATAAACTCGCATTTTAACATGATGCTTGATTCTCTCTTTTGGTACCTTTGTAGCATCCTTGGATCAGTATCACCCATATTCTCATCGGCATGAGGCGTCAAAAGTATTTGCCCAAACAAGAAAAATGGAAAGAAAAGGAGATCCTAGGTGAGTAAGCAAGGAGGTTGAAGGAGAGGAGCCCTCTACACTCATTACAGGAGAAAGTGGAAACCATTCACACTTCTGCCCTGGCTGAGGACCATGAGACAAAGGATACATTATATGTACAATTCACCTCACAAACACAACTCTGTGCTAGTACATGTGTTTCTGAGGCAAACAGCAATAATACAAATCGTACTGTTGGAGAGCGCACCAATAAAGTGTGCCTGTAAGCAATGCAGAGACCCAGCCTCACACTCGACGTGAAAGCATCCCTTTCACACAATGGATATGCACGCAGTCGCACATTCTCTATCTAAAACGTAAATGCACTGTTTGTTCCTGACCCATTTGTTAACTTATCATGATTTTAAATAAGAAAGTGGATGTTCAAGTCTTTCAGTCTGTTATTATTTTACTTCTAGAAGGTCCCTTTGATCTCACCAAATCTAATTGTCTGATAGGTAGAACCAATCTTAACTTTAAATCTCCTTTCTGTTATATTTTAATGGAAACAATTATATGGGAATTCTTTACATTTCAGGGTGTAAAACTGTAACCTATATACTGTAGCCATTTCAACGTGGCAAAAAAAAATGTTTAAATCATCTGGACAATGGCATGAGACAAAGAAATAATTCCTGTAGGAAAAAAACAATTGAAATTGTGTAGCATCCCATACTTTGGGGAGGTTTTCTGAGATGTTGTAGAGAAGGGAAGTAGTTCTGATGAAACGGGCCCCCACCAAAAGTCTAACCCCAAAACTTCGCTAATGTGGAAATGGAAAATCCTGTATCTTCATTGATTTTCTTACTTCTTGTATCTAGTGCCTGGTGCTAGTACTAAGGGCACAAATACACAGTTACTGAGTTAAGGAAATGTAAGTTTATTCCTAAGTCAAGAATTTCACTGTTTGAAGCCTGTATTATTTGGACTCATAAGCCCCAAGTCCATTGTAATATAATGTACATTTCTGTCATTTAGGGTACAAGGGACTAAGACTAGCATGAAGAAACTCAAAACCCATTCAAGGTCCCCAAGTGCTGAGTATGGCTTTCCCCTGTCTACAGTGATACTCTACACCACCCTGACAACTTATCTGATGGTAGCGGTTCCAAGGAGCTGTGGGCATTTAAGGATAACATACAACCTATGACAAACCCTGCCTCCGAATTTAAGAAACTCAGGTGTCTACAGGGACCAGATGGAAATATGAGTGAAGCAAGGGGAGGATTTGCCTATTAAATATGTACAATTCTTTCATATTTTCCTGAAGAAACACACTCTCCATTTTTCTTGAAACATGAGGTGGTGTTGGCATGGCCTGGCATTTGTTATCCTATCATTGACAGTAACGTTAACAGCTGAAAAATATTTCCGGTGTTAAAAGGGGGGAGAAAAACCATACTGGTGAGATGATTGGCAACTGTTACTCAGCCTCAGCATTAGAGACAAAGGGAGTGATGGAAGTCCTGCTGTCCTAGAAAGCTCCTGTCTGCCTCACGGGGCCAGCTGCTTCTCAGCCCTGGACATTGTTACTGCATAGAAATATGTAAACTCATTGTTCTCCCATCTTCCAATGTTTCAAGGGGAAGACGAAAACCCAGATTTTTAAGTAAAATCTCCCAATTTTATAATGTTAGCTGAGCCTCTTTAAAACCGGGTGAGTCAAGAAAAACACAGAAGGCCCTTCTTTTTGAAACCTCTGGTCTATACCATGCATCTCAGATTAAAGGGATAGCAGATAGTCTTGGAATTCTCAAGGGCTTAGAACAGAAATCAGTGAGCAACGTGCATCCCAATGTTGAAGAATTTGCTTTCATGTATGATGTGAAGCAGATCACGTTTTTATCTCCTGCCTATTACAGGGGTGCAGTCGCCCCTCCGAAGTGTCTGTGATTCTCTGACTTAGTGTTTGCAGCTATTTTTCAGTGTTCAACATCTGTGCCCTGTACTTGGGGAGGACGTGGCCTGTATTGGCTGCGTGCTTCCATTCTGGATATGTATTTGTATCTACAGATCACTAGGTAAGGAGGTTCCTTAGTGTTTCTCCACTGGATCGAGAATTCTGTCTGTGCTGGTGATAACTGCTACCTGAGCTCCTGGAAGACGGAACAGGTGCACTTGAGGACCATGCACATTGTCAGATGGATTAGTTGTCAATCAAGACCCGGCTGAGGCCAAGAACCCAAACCAGTGATTTCCCACAGGCACCTTTGTGCTCTCTGTTTCCAGTATATTAAATACTCCAGACAAACATACACAATTTTATTAGTTGGAGCTTCAGGCAAAAATCCATTCCTGGTCTCCCGCCTTTGAGAGATGGGCTAGATATCTTGGGAAAACTCAGGTGTCCCTTGAACAGGAGCTCTAGACTCTAGAGGAGGCTGTTCCAAGCCCTCCTTGATTCCCATTGTTTCTTCCAAGCAATAAATTTCTCTAGACCTCACCTAACTAGCTCAGCTGTGTTGGAGCAAAGAGAAATGAAACAGATGAAATAGAAGATGTTGCTTCCTGAAGTCTTGGCTTGGTCTAAGGTGGACATTGAATTCTTCCTTCCTTTCAGGCACTCTTCCTTGGTCTCACTTGGCCTTCCAAGGATGAGGACATCTCTAAGGTGGCATATCTCACAAATTGCAATTGTGGAACATCTGCAAACTCTCTCTCTCTTTCCCTCTCTCTCTTCCACTCCCTCTTTTGCTCCCATATGTCATATCCCCAAATTGCCCAGAATAAAACAGTAGTAATTCTGTCACTGATTTATCGTAAATCACACAGCAAGCTTGGAGAGCAAACTAACAGTGCTCAACTTTTCCGGCATGAATTTCTGTCACTTTGAGCCAATAAGACTTCCTGGAGTTGACAGGTAGGCATTTCCAAACGAGTAGCAATTTTTTGAAACTCCAAATCAAGAAACACAGCTAACAAAAAACAGAAAAGAAAGAAAAACATTCAAAGTTTTCACTACCCTTAAATTTAGCTCAATGCCTCACCTATGAAACTGTCCCAAAGTTTCAACCTTTTAATCCACAATGTCAGTCCAGACAATTCAAATCTGAACTCTTTCTCTATCAATGACCTATTTCCCATTTCCTTTAAGGATTAATCTCCAAGTTCCAAAGGGAATTCTTAATTGTATAAGCCGATCTTGGGGAAAACAAACCGAAGATAACACAGAAATAAACCACATCATGTTACACCTTTTTTAAAACTGCTGGCATTTGACATCAATTCTGCAAATACCAGACTTCTTTTTTTAACATCTTTATTGGAGTATAATTGCTTTACAATGGTGTGTTAGTTTCTGCTGTATAACAAAGTGAATCAGTTATACATATACATATGTTCCCATATCTCTTCCCTCTTGTGTCTCCCTCCCTCCCACCCTCCCTCTCCCACCCCTCTAGGTGGTCACAAAGCACCCAGCTGATCTCCCTGTGCTATGCGGCAGCTTCCCACGAGCGATATGAACCTGGCAGATAGGCCTGATTCACAGCCATTGTTTTATGTGCGGGTGCAGAGATTTCCTAAGGGTTGTCTGGAGACCACACTTAACTCTGTGTGGAAGGAGAGGCCCACATGTGCATCTGAGTGAGAACATCTGGGCTGCAGGTGGAAAAAGGCTAATCCAGGGGCGCTGCCCAATCTGTCAATAGAGAGGAAGTGAGGGCAGGTGCAACAATACAGCACTTACCGGTTGATACTCAGGTGCTGGTCCCGCTCTTGAGTGAAGCTGCTCCCGGGTGTCAAAGGGAGAGAACCGGCTCCTTCAGAACTCAACCTTGAGCTTAGTCTCCAACACGACCCGTCTGCAAGCCTTCCTCTGCCACACAGACGTGGTTTCATGGCAAGCACGTAGGTCAATCATTTGGTTAGTCAGAAAATATTTAAGCCATCTGTACTGATGGAGCAGGCGTTGTGCCAGGTGAAACATTCTTACACAACCTGACTGCTGGGAATGATTTGTACATATTGGAACCAGGCACAATAGGCAGCTTAAGATACTTGGAGTGGAGAAGTGAAAACAAAGGATGTGGTCTCACTGTGGCTCCCTGACCTCAGGGATCTGTGTGGTTTCCATGATTATAAATTACCTCAAAAGAAATGGACTTTTAGGTAGAGAGAAATTATTCTCAGCTGCAGGGTTACAAAGAGTAAATTGCCAAGCTCAGATGTCGGAGAGTCCCTCTGGTCGTGTTCCTTTTTAAATGTCGCTGCTGTTATGGTTCTTCTTCCCTCTATAAGTCATCTTTCGGCTTGGCAAAAATGAACTGCAGACTGTTGACTATCAAGGAAGTGAGATCTGGGTCTCCCAGCTGTGCTGCTGTAAACGATTCAATGAGAGCTCGAATGACCTCCACAGGCATATGTAGGCAGAGCAAAGTTCACTCCTCTCGCTCCAGGATGGGGCCAGGCTAAAAGGATTCATTCTGCTTTGACTGATAAGGAAGTGTGCTTCCTGTTTCTCTCTGAGGGCAAGAAGCTTAAAGTTCAGCAGCATCAGAGAACCATGGTGTTCCCCCCCCCAACCCCAGATCTGAGACTCGAGCCTTGCTATTTTTAAGTCTGTCTTTGGCTGAAGAGCTCCTCTTTGGCCTCCTTGGTCTTGCTATAGAGAAGAGGAAGGGACCTGCCAGAGGAGAGGCCTCTGTCCTTCCTCCCCGACACCAGGCTAAAGGATCCCTTGAAAATATCAGAACTAGGATGGGTGTTCACTGAAGCCAGGGCATAAGCATGCGCCAACTAGATGCTGACTTGGAGGATGCAAAGACATATCTATCGGGCGAGGGTGGCAAGCCCTGCAGTCAGAGACCCTCTAGGCACCTCGTCGGTGCCTAGAAATGGTGGCATCGGTGTCGACATGAGACCAGTTCTGCTTGGCTTGATGTTGGGCAGTGGACAGTAGAGTCTCTTCCTGGCAAAAGCCTTCAAAGCCCACTTGGGGATAAATTGTATTTCTGCCTAAATAAACCAAATTAATATCTGTTGCTTGCCACTAAAAACCCGGAGTCACAATGTTAGCCCTTTCCCAGCTCTTCTTTTCCTCTCTCCTCTCCCATCTTCTCCCTTATTCTCCTCTGCCCTCCTCTCCTCTCCCCTCTTTCATGCCCTCCCCTTCTCTGAGCTCCCTTTTCCTCTCCTCCCCTCCACCGCTTCTCCTCCTTCTCTTCTTCCCCCCATTCCCCTTCCTCTCCCCGTCTTTTCCCCTTCCATCACCTCTTCCCCCCCCCTTCCCGTCTCTCCTGTCCTACCTTCTCCTCCTCTGCCCCTCTCCTTCCCTCCCCATCCTCCTCCTCCTTCTCTCCCATCCCTTACTTCCACTGCTTTCTCCCCCCTCATTATTCTGGCTCTGATATTCAAATCCTTATGGACAGTCCTATCTTGAAAGTAGCAGAACTGAAAAGAACCACTCCACTCCCACTTTGTAGTTGATAAAACTGAGACCTAACAGATTTGGACAAACGACTCCAGTCAAACAGCTAAAATCTGGAACACCTTCCTCCTTATTGAATGCTCCTAGCACTGTGCTATCACACTGTCTAAAAAGTACACTTGGTATGTTTCCTGAAGATGAATGAGCAATTCATTTAATTCTACAGATATAAGGGGATAAGGAGAAACATTTAGTAAAAAGAAGTTTATAAAATTTTACATCTCGCTGCATTTTTCCCATTGTCTTTGAGGCAGAATATAGTAGATAGATGTGTATTTGCATCCAGTCCATGTTTATTCGGTGACTTGTGTGGTCATGGGGTCATGTGAAAAAAGTTGAGGTGAAGACCAGGGAAATCACCTCTGCTGGCCCAGGAAATTAAGGATATCCGTTATCAGTATTAGTATTCTAAACAGGGAAAAACCATTTGATTATTTGCGTCAACACAGTGCTCTTTCCAAAGGTTAATCTTGTCTTTCTCTGCTTTAAAATCACCCCGTGGTTTCCCCTGGCACTTGAAATAGAATCCAGGGTCTACATAGAATGGCTGTATCACTTCGACTCCACTCTGGGACACTTGTGGGTTGAAAGGAGCCGCAGTTCCATTAGTCATCAGAACGGGACGGCAGTCACAAAATGAGACCATACCAGCAAACCAAGACCCTTGGTTACCCCACCCACAGGGACATTATTTTCTCCTCAACCTCATGTGGTACCACTAAACTCCTAATCTCGCAGTTCAGTTTGCTTCTGGCATGCTGGTTTTCTTTCTTTCTTTCTTGGTTTCTTTCTTTTTTTTTCTTTTTTTTCTTTTTTTTGCTCCTGGCTATCTTAAGCTAGGTTTATTTCCAGAGCCTCTGTACTCGCTGTGCCCTCTGCTGGAACCCTCTCCCCCATCTATTCACTTGGCTGCTTCCATGTCATTCTGTACTCCACTCAAATTTAGTTTCCCAAGAATGACCTTTCCTCACCATCCTAATACTGTTCAACCCCTCCCCACTTCCCCTTCTGGCTTCCCTTTATTTGAAATGATTTAATTTATTTATTGGTTTAATGTCCACAGAGGCAAGGACCTGGTCTCTCAAGTCCACTTCTTCATCTGCAGAGCCAAGGACGGTGACCCAGTAGGTACTCAAATTGATCTGTCCAATGAATGAATATGTGACAGTAGACGAGAAAAGGACACTATACAGCTTTGCTGATGGTGATTGTAGATGTGCACTCAAAGGCAGGTTAACATTCCTACAGTCACACATACACAACACAGCACAATTCCTGTAAGAGCTTATCTTTATCTCTCCTATTTACAATGACGTTGTAGAAAGGTACCTTCATTTTAATGGTCTAAAGGCACTGATTTATTTCAGACCGTTCCATACACTGCATAGAACGTGAGATTCAATGAATTCGTATGCCTCCTTGCCAAACGTACAACTATTCACATTCTGCTATTCTTGTTTCATCTTTCCCCGTACCTACAAAATTTTTATTTCTTCAGAGAATTTTAAATCCTAGGTAGCACCTCATTTTACCTACAGATGCTTCACTATGTATCTCTTATAGGCAATCCTTGTTTGTTAGCATAACTATGGCACTATTATCATATCTAACGAGATTTATAAATAATGTCCAGTTTTCTCTGATTGCCTAAAATGTGCATTTTTATAATTGGTTTCTTTGAATCAGAGAACAAACAAGAACCAAATATTGCTTTTATTTGTATGTCCCAACTTTCTTTTAATCTATAATACACCCCCTTCCTCCTCCACCCTCCACTCTGCCACTTTCTATGTTGAAGAAAATAGGTCGGAGAGATTGTTCAAGATGGCGGAGTAGAGGGACGTGCTCTGACTCCCTCTTACAAGAACACCAGAATCACAACTAACTGCTGAACAATCACTGACAGGAAGACACTGGAACTCACCAAAAAAGATACCCCACATCCAAAGACAAAGGAGAAGCCACAGTGAGACGGTAGGAAGGGCGCAATCACAGTAAAAATCAAATCCCATAACTGCTGGGTGGGTGACTCACAGACTGGAGAACACCTATACCACAGAAGTCCACCCACTGGATTGAAGGTTCTGAGCCCCAAGTCATGCTTCCCAATCTGGGGAGTCCGGCAACAGGAGGAGGAATTCCTAGAGAATCAGACTTTGAAATCTAGCGGGATTTCATTGCAGGACTTTAACAGGACTGGGGGAACAGAGACTCCACTCTTGGAGAGCACACACAATGAGCCCTCTTGGAGGGCTCATTGGGACCAGGGGGAGGACCCGTGATCCCCCCATAGGAGTCTGAACCAGACTTACCTGCTAGTGTTGGAGGGTCTCCTGCAGAGGCGGGGGGTGGCTGTGGCTCACCAAGGGACAAGGACACTGGCAGCAGAAGTTGTACTTCTTGGCATGAGCCCTCCCAGAGTCTGCCATTAGCCCCACAAAAAAGCCTGGGTAGGCTCCAGTGTTGGGTCACCTCATGGCCAAACAACCAAAAGGGAGGGAACCCAGCCCCCCCCCATCATCAGACAAGTGGACTAAAGTTTTACTGAGCTCTGCCCACCAAAGCAAAGGCCAGCTCTACCCACCACCCGTCCCTCCCATCAGGAAACCTGCACAAACCTCTTAGCTAGCCTCATCCACCAGAGGGCAGACAGCAGAAGCAAGAAGAACTACAATCCTGCAGCCTGTGGAAAAAAACCATATTCACAGAAAGATAGACAAGATGAAAAGGCAGAGGGCTATGTACCAGATGAAGAAACGAGAAAACCCCGGAAGAACAACTAAATGAAATGGAGATAGGCAACCTTCCAGGAAAAGAATTCAGAATAACGATAGTGAAGATGATCCTGGACCTTGGAAAAAGAATGGAGGCAAAGATCAAGAAGATCTTTGTTAAGCAAGGATATAAAATGGAGAAAAGACAGTCTCTTCAATAAGTGGTGCTGGGAAAACTGGGCTGCAACATATAAAAGAATGAAACTAGAACACTCCCTAACACCATACGCAAAAATAAACTCAAAATGGCTTAGAGACCTAAATGTAAGACCAGACGCTATAAAACTCTTAGAGGAAAACATAGGAAGAACACTCTTTGACATAAATCACATCAAGATCTTTTTTGATCCACCTCCTAGAGTAATGGAAATAAGAACAAAAATGAACAAATGGGACCTAATGAAACTTAAAAGCTTTTGCAAAGCAAAGGAGACTACAAACAAGACAAAAAGACAACCCTCAGTATGGGAGAAAATATTTGCAAACAAATCAATGGACCAAGGATTACTCTCCAAAACATATAAACAGCTCATGCAGTTCAATATTAAAAAAACAAACAACCCAATCCAAAAATGGGCAGAAGACCTAAATAGACATTTCTCCAAAGAGGATATACAGATTGCCAAGAGGCACATGAAGAGCTGCTCAACATCACTAATTATTAGAGAAATGTAAATCAAAACTACAATGAGGTATCACCTCACACCAGTTAAAATGGGCATCATCAGAAAACCTATAAACAACAAATGCTGGAGAGGGTGTGGAGAAAAGGGAACCCTCTTGCACTGTTGGTGGGAATGTAAATTGATACAGCCATTATAGAGAACAGTATGGAGGTTCCTTAAAAAACTAAAAATAGAATTACCATATGACCCAGTAATCCCACTACTGGGCATATACCCAGAGAAAACCATAATTCTAAAGACACATGCACCCCAATGTTCATTGCCGCACTATTTACAATAGCCAGGTCATGGAAGCAACCTAAATGCCCATTGACAGATGAATGGATAAAGAAGATGTGGTACATATATGCAATGGAATATTACTCAGCCATAAAAAGGAACGAAATTGGGTCATTTGCAGAGATGTGGATGAATCTAGAGACTGTCATACAGAGTGAAGGAAGTCAGAAAGAGAAAAACAAATATCGTATATTAACACATATATGACGAACCTAAAAATATGGTACATATGAACCAGTTTGCAGGGCAGAAATAGAGACACAGATGTAGAGAACAAACGTATGGACACCAAGGGGGGAAAGCAGCGGGGGGTGGGGGTTGTGGTGTGATGAATTGGGCGATTGGGATTGACATGTGTACACTGATGTGTATAAAATTGATGACTAATAAGAAACTGCTGTATAAAAAAAAAATTAAATAAAATTCAAAAAAAAGAAAACAGTTCATTTTTCTTAGGACTTCTCAGGTTCTGGATTTGGCTGATTCTATCTTCATGATGTCCTCAACATGTTTCTTAATCTCCCATATTTCCTGTAAGTTCATAGGTAATGATTCAAAACTTTTTTTCTTGGTGTTCTATACTTCCAACTGTAGAAAACCATAGTGTCTGGATGTCACACTCTGAGTAATGCTCAGACTGATATCTGGGTTTCCATGCGGTCAGTTTCATCCATCTAGTGTAACCCCATCCCCACACATACCAGCTTTTCATGTAAAGGTTATTACAGTTAATGATCATTGCCTAAATCTATTACTTCACTAAGAATTTCAAAATGAGATTTTTATTAAAGCTTATATTTTCTTCTTTATTAAGAAAAGCTTCTTCATCAACTATTTGGATGCCTTAAAATTTAGTCCTTACAGGAAGGGCAGGATACATGCTTAAGTCTTTCTTTACTTCTCAATTTTCCGAGTAATGGGTCAGTATTCCAGCAAACTCCAAGAGTGACCATTGGGCTTTTATTTTTTTAATATCATCATAAGTTCATCGATTTTTAAATATTTTATTTAACATGTTCAGTTCTTAGCAATTATTATTATTTTGGCTTTTTCGTACCTGGGTTCTCCTGATGCTGACCAATGGGAGCTCCTTCAGATTTGCTCCTGTGTTCTTTTGACACCACCCAGTTTTCTTTGATAATTTCTTTGCTTTCAGGCACAACAGTAATGCTCAAAATTCATCTTGCACATTTCCTCCTCGAGACCTGGAATCAGCAGTTCTCCAAGGAGTCTTGGGTCCTTTTAATGGGAAATACATATTTGTAAATCACAGTCTGGGCACCAGGAATGTTCATTGTTGCCAGTTGTTCAATGCTTCTAGGATTTTTTAGTGGAACAAGTGAGAAAATATGTATTTTTTAGAAAAATAAACATCATTCCTAAGTTCATGCTGATATTTTCACCAATTCAAATAAAAAATTCCAGTATTTTTACTTAAATTCCTTGGTTTTATATTTATATATCTTTTCCTCCAAAAATATCTTGACTCATGAGAACATTAATATAATTCATTATTTGCTTATTTCAATATATTTAATAGTTTCAAAATAACAATAACAACATTTCTAGTAATAACAAACCTACTGAATGCATTTTAAAATTTCTTTGTGGCTTTCTTTCTTATCATTAGAATGTATAGTCAAAATACTATGGTTTAAAGCCGCTTGAAGTGAATCTTCCCCGTGTCATTGCTGCCTACTTGATATATAGCTGGTTCAATTGTTTCTAGTTTTGATAACCATTATTTTTAGGGATTGCTTTTGATTTTACTTTTTTAAATTGTGTGAAATATAAGTATGATTTCAGAATCAAAATCACAGAATAAAGCATATTCAGTTTTAGAGAAGTTTAGTTTCCATCCCTGCCCCTACCCTGTTTCCTCTCTCCCTCACAGGTAACATACTTATTAGTTTTTACTTTAAACATCTATATATTAAATCATATACATATATACATTCACTGCACAAAATGTAACATAATATCCACACCCTTGTACAACTTGCTGGGGTTTTTAAAAAATTTTCAACTAACAATATATTTTGGCAATAGCTCCATAAAAATATAGAGAGATATTCCTAATTTCCTTAAGCTTGGCATAATATTCCACTATTTGGGCATACCTAGTTTATTCCATCCATCCTCTACTGATGAGCATCTGGGTTGTTTCCAGTCTTTTTCTGTTACAACTAATGGACCAGTCCGATTTTCAGACTTCAACTCCCTGGGAAAGCCATGTTCCGTCACAGTCCATTCAATGACCTTCATTGATGCCCACTACCTTAAACATCTTAAGGAGATTTTCACATATCGTGATCTGGTTCCTGCCTAGAGGAATTCATAATCCATTTGCAGCAGGAGTTCTAGATGCTTTCACATAGGACTCCACCACTGTGTAGCTGTGTGACTACATAGTGTGTGATTTGGGGTAGTTTAATTAATTTCTCTCAGTCAGTTTCCTCATCTGTGAAAAGAGATAGTGGGGTCTACCTGCCAGATGTATCGTGAGCACAAAATGAGACAAATTTTTAAAAGCACAATGCCCAGCACATAGTAAGCACTCAATAAAAGTCATTTATAAATGGTTATAGATATTTGGATAAAACATATCACCAGTGAAAATGAATATCATTAATATTTTAGAAGTAGCCTGGTGGAATAGGAAGAGCAAGAACTTTGGCATCAGTCAACCTAGGCTTCAGCACTAACTCCACCATTTCCTCTGACCTCCTTCTAGCAATTCATTTATTGCCAATTGAGCTTCAGTGCCCTCACCTATAAAATGGAAAAAATACCACTCCTCTGGTTTTTTTTTTTTTTTTTTTTTTTTGATAATTACAAGAGATTGCACCAAAGACAACTTCAGGCACAGAGTAAGCAGATAATACATATTGCTCTATATCTCTACCCTGCTCTACCATGTTACAATACAAAGACTGACGTTGGCAGTTGTGATCCAGCTAACGTACAAGTGTGGCCCTCTTACTGGAGCTGCTGGGCAAATGTCCTTTGCTTATGGCAAAGCAGAGGGCACCAAGGGCTTCCTTGTTAAGAGTCCCTCTCACCTGCATGGATCCATTTTCTTGAAACCAGAGTATTTCTTAGTTTATCTGAGGATCGATCTCTCTCCTCAGAGATGTTCTCTTTGGATTCCTGCCTTTTATCCTCTACTCTGCCCAGTAATCTAATGCAACATTTCCATTGCTTTACTAGAAACTGTAGCCTTGGGTTTAGATGACAATCAAACCCTAAAGGCAAAGTGGGCTTCACTCAGCCCTAAGTATATGTGACTTTAAGACAAGATAGCAAACAACAAGGCCTGAACGGCAGCAGCACATGGGAGGTCTCGTGATTCCCAGTTGTAGCATCTGACACTCCAGTCATTTTACATCTGGGGCATATGTGTGGTCACGAGAGGCCGACTGAGTACAAAAGGACCGCTTCAACTCAGGGAAGACAACGGCTGAATGGCTCCTTCCCCATTCCTAGATAGTGAATTATGACCCTTCTCCCTCAGTCAGGTGCGAATAATAGCCTGATTCTCATCACCTCAGGTCACTCATCACACCGTCTCAATGATGTGGTAATGCAAGCGCTTGATTCAGAACACAGTCATTGGGTCGATTTTCATTTATCTTGGATATGGTATGGATAACCTCTTAAGCGGGTCCTTGAGTTAGTCTTGCAGGGAGGATTGACCAAGGATCAAATCCTGAGGTGTTTCCAAAACTAGAGGAGAGGTTCCAGAACCAGCTGTTAACCTTGTCACTCTAAATATCTACAGAAGGTAGTACAGTTTAATATGATATAGTGTACTAGGTACTATGTGAAATACTTTATGTAAATCATCTTCTTTAGCCTCCCATGACAATCCTATGAGATAAATATAATTTTATTCCAGTTTTAAAGATGAAAAAACAAATTCCGAGTTTGAAATCTAATACACCAAGGTTCAAATCCTGATTGACCCACTCTTACTATCTCCCCTTGTGAAGGACACTTAGCCCCCGAGTCTCCATTTTCTCACTGTGATAATACCTACTTCTAGAGCATCGTGAGCAGGGGCAAAACTTGTGTACTGGACAAAAGTGTGAGTTGATACTAAAAGCCAGCCTGCAAGCCCCTCACTAAGCCATGTGCCTTGTGACACTATCTTTCCAGGTTTCCAGGCGTCTTTTCCCATTTGTACAAAAGCATTCTACAGGTTAGTGGCAGCAAGCCCTGCAACCCCGTACAGTTCATATTTCTGGTAAAGATTAAGGGAGATGAATGTACGGTGGTTTATACATAGAAAGCATGTAATTAATGTCTTTTCTTCTCTTCCTACAATAGTTCAATGGTGGATTTTTCCTTCCACAAAAACTGTAAATGGCCAGTAACAAATTATGCTTAAACTGACTCTGGTCAGTTGGCCATGCCCTCTCAGCAGAGATATTCAAATTGAGAGTTCCGTCTCTGACGGTGGAATTTAAGGCACACGCTGTTAGCAGAAGAAAATCTCAGAGATGTGGGTTGCCTCATCTTCCAACCACATCACACAGATCATCACTTTGCTTTTTCACAAGGGCTGCACTTCCTGAGTGAAGTAATATCTTCACTATCTTCACTTAAGCTGAAAACCACTATCCAGTTTTTCTCAAAACTCCAGTTTTATATATATATATAAATCAGCTTTGCCGATTGTTTGCCAAATAAAAATGTCCAAGTCCACAAAATTTTATGTGACCTAAACAATCTACCAATCTGCATTAGCGCAATCCATAGTCTGAATGCCACCATGGTTTTCTTTGACTACTTTGTATAGTCTATCAGTAGTTACAGCAGACTCAAGCATATCCTCACAGCATGCCCATGAATAATTCTTTTATCTGAAGATTCACAGGGAAAGTAAATCTGATCCCATGACAAAGGGCATGCAAGAGAGAATTTCTTTCCTTTTCAATTAGATGTGCTTTGGGTTGTTGATTTTTAAGCTCTGGGAATCTCAGTACTACTCATTTTCATGGTCACAGAAAGCAAGAACCTCTAACGTAGCAATAACTACTGTGCAAAACATATTTTCTTACCATCCAT
Organism: Kogia breviceps; assembly: GCF_026419965.1. Taxonomy (NCBI): domain Eukaryota; kingdom Metazoa; phylum Chordata; class Mammalia; order Artiodactyla; family Physeteridae; genus Kogia; species Kogia breviceps. The sequence continues at coordinate 2,860,017 of NC_081314.1, forward strand.
CTAGACAGCCGTGTGGCCAATAAAGCCACAAAACATTGAGCTGCATTTGTGCTGAGAGACACTAAGTATTTCCAGCAATGGTAGAAGCAGTTGGGAGTTCAAAGATCCTTTGTCATGTGGTAAGGCGGGGTGAAGTCAGGAGTAGGTTTTCCTCAAGGGAATGGGGCAAGGGGCAGGAGTGGTTGTGTTGAATGCCAGGGACTCCAGACCAGAAAGCCTGAGTTGACTGTCCTCTGCCATGCCTTCTGGGAGATTCCTGTTTCTGCCCGAGAACCTCTTATTTGAGGTTCTCCTGAGTCAGCCCTCAAATGCTTTCTCATTCTTTTTCTATGCCCTTTGTATTTAGTCCATGTAATTGCAAAGTTTCTCAGAAAAGATATTCCTTCCTTAGATATTCCACTTTCTTTGCGATTCCTCCCAAAGGACGAATTCAGATGGGACATTACCATTCTCGAAAAGCAGTTCAACTCCATGTTTACTGCAATTTACATTCTAGCTATGTGGGCAGCATAGGTGCGCTAGGGGTTGTGAATGATGTCTGTGATGTCTGTCCTCTAGGAACTTATTACAACTTATCACACCATATTGCAAATAGCTGTCACCCTGTCTGACTCCCATCACTAGGCTGTGAGCCAAGACGAGTGCAGAAACGAGACTTCTTCAGTCCTCTGTCACTTATAAGTGTCTGATACTAATCATGCACACAGTGAATGTTTATTGATTGGACAAGTGAATGAATTGAAGGAAATCAAGGACATAGCTTGGTGGGGGTAGAAAATGCTCTATGTGAAAAAAAAAATACAGAAATTAAGCTTTGAAATGGGATGAGGAGCCATGGGAAATTGTATGGAGCCTCAGGGGCCTAGATCCAGAGACTCTGCTGGAAAGCAGTGGGAGAAATAGCTGGCTGGCCAGGACTTGAGCCTTTGGATAAAGGAGTTGGAACTAAATTCCATCTGCAAGAGGTTGTAGATTTTATGTTCCTAAACAGGGCAACTTCTCTAGAATGAAGATGGGTTATTTCTTTTAATTCGCAGCCTATGCACATGTGCATATATGTACAAAATATAAATATAACAAATGCCTGGTGTCTACAGAGTAATGAGAATTGTCCCCCTACCAGTGGATATAGTCAGGGTACATAATTTTATGTACCTTTGAGAGTTTTAGTTATGTCCCTGTGAGAATTTTTGAAGTACTAAGCCACTGCTAATTGTTGTAATTGCTATATCTTTGGCTAATAAACGGGGCCTGAATCAGGCCAAAGTACAGTATTTCTGTCCCTGTTACTGAGCCAAGAGATTCAAAGTCCTTTTCTAAGGATAATTGTTAAAATCACAAGACTACAGAAGGAAATTACTAAGGATTCAATTTTTAAATCATAAAATCCTATCTCTAAAACCTTCAGTGACAGGATCTATGATTTACCCAAAATAGCTGTTCTGTGTGGAATCTGTTTGAGGTTAAGTTAGACTTTAACAGAATTAGTAGATTTAATGTATATCAGTGCAGTTGATGGGCTCAGAACCTAAAACATTGCCTTCCCCATCTATCTTCATTCTGTGTTGAGGTGCCGTAGAGATGGAATAGCTCCTGACATAAGGCATTTATTTCTCTTTGGTGTACCACTTGTAACTGATGTTTTGCCTCTCAACTGGTTTTTGATGCCTGCCCAGTCTTCTTGGATAAGATGTTGCCTTCAAGCGGGATTCCTTGACCTGAGCCCACGACCCTTTACCCATCTTTACCTCCACCCTATCTGAATCTAGGAAGCCAGTGCCTCTCAAACGTTAGTATGCATCAGAATACCTTGGAGGGCTTTTTAAAACACAGATTTCTGAACTCCACCCCTGGAGTGTCCGATTCAGGTGTTTGGGGATTGAGCCTGTGAATGTGCATTTCTATCAAGCTCCCAGGTGACTGGAGGCCACATTTTGACAACTGCTACAGTAAACAAATTAGTCCTACCCAGGTTCGAAACCTGGACTCCAAAATAAGAATAGAAGTTGAGTCTCTGACTTACATGATAGGGAGTTCAGGCATGAGAGAATGAAATAATATTTTAATAATAACTAACATTTATTGAGTATCTGTTGTATATTTACTATAATGCTACACTAACCATGTAGGTTCATATAGTATTCACATTATGTAGTATTACATTAATATTAATGTAATATTAATGTAGCATTAATATTCCCACTTTAAAGATAAGAAAACTGAAGTTTAGATAAATCATACAAATTTCCTGATGTCACACAGCTGGGTTTAGATTCAGATTTCTCTGATCTCAGAACAAAATTCTCGTCGCTCAAATTGTGACTACTGGCTATCCTTTGATGGTGCTTTGATGGGGAAAAGTCTCAGCTTTGCACGTTCAGAAATGGCCTTTTTTCCCCCCAGTGAAACTGAAAAAAAATGTGGGAAGATTGTGAATTATTTCCATTTACTCTTGAGTAATCTGGTGTGGGGAGACTATCTCAACACAGATAAACTTGTAATCTGCAGCTTTGGAAAGTCATATCACCCTCTGGTTCTTAATTTCCATATCTGTAAAAGAAAGGAATTGAAATGCTCTTAAAGTTTCTTAGCCTCTTTAAACATCTGCGGCCTTCATTTAGTAGCCAAGATTCTATTGCATTAACTTATACTGATAAAGAACTGCCGAGAAGTTGGAATGTTCACTGTACTCTCTTTCCACCAGGAATGTCTATTAGAAACCATCGACAATGGAAATCGTTCTACCAGAAGGCTAAATTCAGAACAGAGAGAATTACATTATTTTAATGGAAAATGTTACCAGGCTAAGGTGTAGGCCAGTCTTCCCAGTTCCACTGAAGAAACAGAGCTGAAACAGAGCTACTTATATTGAGCCTGGAGTTCTGCTCAAGGCAGTAATACTTTTTCAGTCATTATTTTTCTCTACTGCCTTCTGCTTTCCATCTAGTTTTTTCTTGCATTGAAGTTACGTTTGCTCCCTTGAAATTGGAAAGATATTGCCCCATCATCAGTAAGCCCCCATACAAATGCAGCTAGGGGCTGGACTGCTCTAAGCAGTGAACTTCATTTAACATCAGTAGCAAAAGCTGACATTTTCCTGTACCTTTTTGCCAACTTCTGGGGTGACACCCTGTCTGGAAACTACAGACCATATGAACTGACAACAAGGAGACTTTGTATAAAGAATCAGACTTTTCCTCCCCAGCTGTCTGTGGAGAACAGCATGGGAAATGTATCTTTCATGCATTATGTTTATGAAGTAACCATTCATTGTAAAAACAAATTTATAATTGGTGTAATGTGGGCGGGAGATGTCTGGTGGCCATCCTGGTGCTAATCACGAATAAAATTAGAAGGCAGCATCATGAATTTGGCCTTGATGCCTAGCATTTCTCATTCAGAGAACCCTCTCCTTAGTTATCTGATTTTTGTTTCTGCAACCTGATTTAGGCATTTTACTGGGAAGACCAATGCCAAAGTTAACCACGTGTGGAAGATTTTATACAACAAGAATACAAAAATTTCGGGGGAGTGGGGGAATGGAGAGAATGATATGATATTGCAACGGAAAGTGGGGTCCGGCACCGCTCAAAAGTCATTGAAGAGGCAAGGGTGGGCTTCCCTGGTGGCGCAGTGGTTGGGAGCCCGCCTGCCGATGCAGGGGACGCGGGTTCGTGCCCCGGTCCGGGAGGATCCCACGTGCCGCAGAGCAGCTAGGCCCGTGAGCCGTGGCCGCTGCGCCTGCGCGTCCGGAGCCTGCGCGTCCGGAGCCTGCGCGTCCGGAGCCTGCGCGTCCGGAGCCTGCGCGTCCGGAGCCTGCGCTCGGCAGCGGGAGAGGCCGCGCTGCTGTGAAAGGCCCGCGTACCGCCAAAAAAGAAAAAAAAAAGAGGCAAGGTTGGTGGAAAGGAAAGTTTGCTTTATTTTGGATGCCAGCAACTGGGGGAGTGGGGGGATGGGAGGGCAGACTCCTGTCCAACAGCCGACTCCCCACCCTCACAAGCAGAGGGCAAGAGCTTTTACAGGTGAAGGGAGAGGTCTACATGCGGAAACAGCACAGCCAGTTCTAACAGGCATCTTGAAATTGGTCATGTGGTGGTCTGACCAGCGTCACCTTGATTGTCTTCGGTTCCAAGGTCAGTTTGCTCCCATTTCTTTGAGGCCAATTCTCAGAATCGTGGGAGCTTATGTCATGGTTAGAGTCTGGTCATCATGTAGTTAACTTATTCCACCTGGTGGGGATTTCGATCTCTACAAGATAGCTCACAGGATATGGCTCAGAATATTATCTATAGCCCATGAAGAGGAACTAAAGGTCCTTGACTGTGCTTAATGAGTAAACTATAATTATTTAGCCTTGTTGGACTGTTTTCCTTTGCTTCTGCATTTTCTCACTTCTCTGATTAAACTTATTCTTTGGCTAAAGTTTTTCCACAGACAAAAGGCAGGTAGAGGGCATGGGGGACAAGGACCATAGGGTCCTGCTCCATTGCAATATTTCATGTGCTTTTAAGGTCTCTAATTCTCTGGGAATATGTGAAATTAATTTTGTGTTCCATAACCAGCATCAAAATACCAAATGGAATAAAGTAGAGTAGAATTGCAAAAGAATCTCTCAGACTTTATAAGAGAAAGTATTATGTTGTGAAATTTTTGTTTACAGTTGTGTGCATGTACATATGTGTGTGTGTGTGTGTGTGTAATAGTCTGAAAAGTAAAATGAGTTTCTTGCTGTAGATTATGGTTGTTTTAAAACCATCGTATTATGGATAGCTTACCACTCTTCACACAAGGGTATAGAAAGAGGTTGCAGCCTGATTCCATGATATCACTCGTCCCTAGTGGTCTATAAACCAGACTAAGTAGGTATTCACAAAAACATACAGTGATCCTAGATTACAGAGAGAAGATTTGCATGGTATTTTATATCACAGTGTGCATAAAATTTGGGCCCTAGCTTCCAGAAAGAGCAGTTCCACTTAAGATGGTTTCAGTGGTCATTTGAGTTCTGAAGTATAGACAACTGGTTGAAAAATGATCTTTGTAAACATATTCTTTTGTCAGCCAGCATTGCATGGACATAAAAAGATCAATGACAGAGCAAGTACAGGCTAAATCCAATCATTAGTAGAAATAAGTCCCACAGGATCCAGAGTATGAAAAGATGCCATGAAATGATTCTTAAAGGATATGTTTGTTTTTCTTTGAGTATAGTTGATTTACAATGTTGTGTTACTTTCAGGTATACAACACAGTGATTCAGTGATATATATATATTTTTTTTTTCAGATTTTTCCCTTATAGGTGATTATAAAATATTGAACATAGTTCCCTGTGCTATACAGTAGGTCCTTGTTGGTTATCTATTTTATATATAGTAGTGTGTATATGTTAATCCCAAACTCCTAATTTATCCCTACCCCCCTTTCCCCTTTGGTAACCATAAGTTTGTTTTCTATGTCTGTGGGTCTATTTCTGTTTTGTAAAAGAATGTTTTATAATGCGCTTCAGTTTATAAATATTTCATTTCATGTTGCTAGCTGATGGGTAGAAAGGGATGATACCTACACTTTGCTAGGCCCTCTGCTTTACATGTATGATCCATTGATTTCTCACCTCTACAGTGTCATACAGTAGGCAGCATAATTTCCTTTTACTGGTAAGACAAGTCACTGAGTGGCTAAATAACTAACTCATATTCACAAAGCTTGAAAGTTGGGGAATTCAGTGCAAATCTAGAATTGTCTGCCTTTAAGACAACCTGATTCATAGGGAAAAATTTCAATTGAAATGTTTTCTGGCAAATGGAACGCTATTGTCCATGTTTGAGGGCTGTTATTAGGTAAGAATGCAGCAAACTTCTCTGAAATTTTTGGCTTTCTATTTTTGAAAGAGGAATGTCAAAATTTCCCTCTGTGTGAATCAGTGCCATTTCCTAAGTTGTGGCTTCAGATGTTCAAGTGATTATTTCGTGGATATTACCAATGTCAAGTAAAGTTAAAAGAGTCGAGTGAAAGTCATCCTCTACCAGTAGATTCACTCTCCATATCTCCACATTTTATGGTAGGATTAATTTTGAGAGAAACTTAATGCAGTTGTTTTAAGATTAAAAAATGGATATTTTGAAAACATCTTACCTAAGTTTAAATGAAGCAGACATTTCAAACTATAACATTCTATTTTGTTACTGCTTTGGGAGTCAGTTATTATTTCCAGTTAAAGTGATAGATTTTTGGTTCCATTTAACAGAGAAGTCTCTACTTGTCTCAGTAGACTAGTAGAGATCCTCTTTTTTTCCTTGGTTAAATGTAGCTTTATTATATATTAGCAGACTTTCAAAATGTAGACATTCCTGTGGCGAGCATTGCCCTCTGAGGAAGGCGCCATTAAGACCCTCATAAGCCTCAGGGCCCGATTGTACTCTCCTTGGTATGCATCCTGGACTTTACGGTGTGAACGTAAAAAAGGAGGTGGCCTTTGGCCAGATCGCTCCAGGGACCTGCTCAGTTACTGGGAGTCCCTGGTTGTTCCCTAAAGCTAGGAAAAGCAACCCTGGAGGGGAAATTGGTGCCTTTGAGGGAGAAGCCGAGAAGCCAATCAACCAGCTGATGCCGATAAGGCGTGATTAAGCCGAGAAGCCAATTAACCAGCTGATGCCGATAAGGCGTGACTAAGCAAATTCCCTGCTTTAGGGGTATATATACGGCTACGCTTTGTTGTTAAGCTTGCCTTGCAACCGTCAGTTGTCTGTGCCCTTCTGATCCCGTACCTTGGTGCATTCGGTTCCCTACCCCCTCTCGTCGATTGTTGCTGCACTTTGAGGACCCGCCGCGGCTGGCGGCACATTCCAGTAAGATTTTGGAATTCAATAACTTTATTGAGTACTAATGATGGTCTCGTTTCGTTGAATTCGGTGATGCAAGCCCAGCCCGCAGATGTTTGCACATAAAGTCTGGGAGTTTCCTGATGGCTTGGTACCCATAAGGCCATGTCATCCAGCTAACATCAATGCTTGACTCCACCTCTCTCCTTGTCTGCATCATCTGGCGTGGCAGTTGACCAGGTTCTATTTTTTTAATTGAAGTGTAGTTGATTTACAATGTCATGTTAGTTTTAGGTGTATAGCACAGTCATTAATCTGAAAAAGAATATATATATGTATATATATTCTTTTTCAGATTATTTTCCCTTATAGGTTGTTATAAAATATTGAGTATAGTTCCCTGTGATGTACAGAAGGTCCTTGTTGATTATTTTGTATACAGTAGTGTGTATATGTTAATCCCAAACTCCTAATTTATCCCTCCCCCCCTTTCCCCTTTGGTAACCGTAAGTTTGTTTTCTATGTCTGTGGGTCTATTTCTGATTTGTAAATAAGCCCATTTGTATCTTTCCTCTTGAAACTGGGAAAGCCACCACATTGGGATATGTTGTCATTTCACTTTGGATGTAAAGGGAGTCAAGTGAATGAAAATTACCCATGTCCCTTCTTTTGAACGTTAAACATGATGTATCTTTTCGCTCTGAGTTGTCTCAAGGTTTGCTTTCACCGATCACCCACTGTTTTTAACAAGAAAGTTTTTCTCACAATTTTATCATTTTATCAAATCTTAGCCAATATAGCTAATATTTATTAAGTATTTACTCTGTGCTAGATACTCATTGGAATGAAGTTTATAATTTAAACATTCACACAAATCTATGAGATAGATACTTTTAATATCCTTTTTTTGTATAAGGAAACTCAGCCACACAGAATTAAGTGATAAATAAGCTATAAATTTGGGTTTGTACCCAAACAGTCTTATTTCAGCACCAAATCTTAGAAGCAAGCATCTTCAGTAGTATTTTTCAAACTAGATTCTGGGGAATAGTAGCTCTGCAAGATATTAATACTTATTTTTCAAAATCAGATTCCAAGGTCTGAGAACTTCACCAATGCATGAAAACTTATGGTACAATTTTGCAGACCCTTTAATATGGTGATAGGCATTGTGAATCTTCAAGAAAGCATAGTGCTTCTCGAACATATTATATGTGTGTACACGTGTGCATGCATACATGTGCATAAATGTATATATGGGTATATATACATATATGTAATCTTATTCATATACTATTATATAAGTTGTAAATAATTATATACACATATGTATTTTACAGTACACTAATAAGGAAACACAGTGTTCAAATTAGCGTGGTCTTATATTAGCCCTAGCGCACCTGTCTCTAAATATAATGTAACTCAACAATAAATAGTAAGCTCCTAACTTGTATAGAGTACAGCATAAAAAGAGAACATTTTGATACTCCTCCAAATGTAACATAAAAATGATAGTAAAATCATAGGAATTTTAGAGTACAGCCCAAAAAGAAAGTTTGCATCCAAAGTTCACATCCTGTTCATAGGATCTAACACTCAAAGGTGTTAACAAACATTGATCAAGAATAGTTATCTACTTTGAAGCATTAGAATTATAATAGCCCTTAATACACCTTCTAGTCAGCCCTCTTACTCCAAGATGAGTTATATGGAAATTTTCAAGGCACATTGCTGATTTTTCAGAAATCTTCAGTACCAAAAATTATAGTTCAATTTTTAAACTCTCCCTGAGTTATATTGACCTTGACACAAAAAAGTGGCTCTTAGTTATAAAGCTAATGTCCTGCTACTTTTTCTCCAGTACTGTTTTCAGAGCAATGTTTTGGAGCCCTGCATTTGGAATTGGGGAGGAGTTAGTCCTACTTTCATCAGAAGTCATCTCTACAATGGTAACAATGCTGAGGTTTGAGCACAGCATGATAAAATGTACTTTATGATAGTAAGAGTAATTATTGTGTCAAATTACATAATCTGCACAGCATAGCCACAATGCATGTACACACAGGTACACACACACACACACACACACACACACACAGACATGCACATACACTTGCCCAATTTTCCTTAATATTTTTGCCCTGTGACTGATATAGGAAACTAATATCCACAGCAGCCTCCTTTAACTGAGATTCCTGCCATTATCTACCTAAGGACATTAAGGATTCAGAAGACTTAGGTTCTAGTTTGAGTTAAAAAATTATTGGGCCTTTGTCCTTTGGGCAATTCATTTAACTATATCTGTGATTTCATTTTCTCATCTATAAAATGAGGTTAAATAAAACTGTGCTATGCCTTAATTGATTGGTGTAAGGGTCAAAGTAAAATATGTGTGTGAAGTTGCCAGCTGTCTATTTTTTATATTTTCAACTTCTCTCCTCATTATGCTTATATTCTCTTTTAACTTTTTTCATAGTTATGGGTCACATTTTCCTGCTTGTAATGTCTAATTATTTTTGACTGGATGTTGGACATTGTGATCCTACATTGTTGAATGTTTGGATTTTCTTGTCTTTTTAAAATAGTATTTTGGCCGACAATTAAGTTGCAGATCAGTTTAATCACTTTGAGTCTTGCTTTTTAGACTTGTTAGGGAAGATTTTGAGTAGCTTTCCCTCCAGAGATAATTTAGCTCTATTACTAAGGTATTGACCCTTTGGGGCTGCCACTGAATGCCCCCGAGTGATGACTGAGGACTCTTCAGCCTGATTAGTTGGTTCTCAGGAGACATTCCGACTTTTGTGAGCTCTAGGAATTATTAGGCTTACAGCTCCCAGACTGCTCTTTGCCTGACATAGTAGAGTTTTGTTCTCACAAGCACTGACACCTACACAACCAAGAATCAAAGTGATTTCAATACAGATATTTGTAGCTGTTTTGTTTTTCATAGCTGTATGCTTTCTGTAACTCTGCCCTGCAACTTTCAGTCATCTCAGCATCTCTGAACTTCTATTTCTGGATCCTAACTCCCTAAGACCATTGAACTCTGTTTGAGTTTCCCCTTTGTATGGACAGTGTACAGAAATTGCCTCCAGGCAGGAGAGATTATAAGGCTCATATCAATTTTTTCCTTCTCTTCAGGATCATAATGCTGGATTATCTGTTATGTAAAGTCTAAAAATAGTTATTTTATGTATTTCATCTAGTTTTCTGTGCAAAAGATTGAGTCTGGTCCTTGTTATTCCATTATGGCCAGAAATGGGAGTTTATATGTGAATGTGCTTTGAACTCTTCAAAGTATTATATTTTTCACATTCCCTTTCTTTCAATTATTTTCTTCCTAAATTTTTAGAGCAATATATTTCCAGCGGTAGATTGGCATTATGTCTGTATGGGAGAGAGAAAGTGAGTGAGCAATCGAGAGAGAGAAAGAGAGAGAAGAGAGACAGATACCTAGAATGCTGTGGAAAACCACGATTTTTATTTTTTTCCCTGAAACTTTCAGGTTTTGACTTTTGAGTGGTAGCTTTTTATTTTTACTTTAATAATTACGTGTTTATTTGAATAAGAATTATAAAAATTAACACCAAAATTGTCATTTCATGTATTATATTGCTTAGAAAATGGCTAAATAAAAAAGTGAATTTAAAGAAAAATATTAAATAAATCAGAGTAGACATAAAAAACAAATTTGTGAAGGTAATATATGGCTAACTAATTAACAGGCATCCCTTACACTAAAGAAGGACTAGATAAGGTGAGAAAGCAGATGAGTAAAATATTCAAACTCTTTGTGTCTGATTCAGCACTACTTTTCTTCTATTTGGAAATCCTGCCTCCTCCAAATGCATTCATATTGTTACCCCTTTGGGGCTCCTCCTGTACTTGAATTGCTAATGGAAGACACTTGTAGTATCTGGGAATCAGCAATATGATGTTACTGGTAGAACCAACTTCAATCAGGAATATGCCGATGAGAGCCTAATCCCCTACATCTACACTTTTCCTTCCTCTTGACAGTTATACAGTTCTTCCATCTATTAAGGGGGAAAAGGGGACCCATGAAGAACTCTTTAAATAGAGCTATTAAAATCTAAAAAAAAAAACAAAGAAATGAGGACATTTCTGACAGAAGAAATTGGAGGGTTACATGAAAAACACATCTATTTTACATTTGCTTATGCTATGATTGTGTTAATTATCAGAGTTCAGGAAGCAGACGCTGTTATTATGAATTAATTGGATGAGCCAGTTATCAAGGAGGAAAAGAAATGAGTGTGAATTCAGAACCTGTGACTACAGTAGTCTAATTCTAGGTCTGTAGATCTGCCTCCTGTTGTTTTAAGGCAAAAGCATAGGGTTGGTGATTTTGAGATTATTTCACTAAACATGGTGATCTTACCCAATAACACTGGGAAGGCAGATTTTCTGCAATATAATTAACAATGGTGGAAAAAACTAAAGAGGCAACTCGTTATAAACATAATCAGTAGCTCTGTAAATCCAGAGTGGTATTGAGTTCCAGGGCTTTGAGGCCAAATCAACAAAGATCTAAGCTGCAAAAAGGTCTCTTTTACATGTTTTCTCTACATTCTCCTTCCGACCCTCTCGATGTACACTTTCTTCAGAGCTTGGGACTGTGGAGTCACTCGACTGACCCTTTTAGCACAGAGCAGTTGTGAGAAAACTCGTCAAATCATGCTGAGACGTTAAAAAAGTGCAATGTTGCCAAGTGGTTATTGAAAATCTTAAAAGAAAAATCAAGTGCTTAACTTTTCATATAGGGGAGCCAATCAAATATGCAAATTAAAAAATTAAAGATGAGCTGATCCATCTAAACAGGAAAAATACTATGATACATAACTAAAAGTGCAAAATACAATCTTTAAGAAGTGATCTGCTCTCATCTGTAAGAGATAAGTACCCACTGAGAGAAGCACAGGCTCCTACAAGTGGGGGAACCTTGGAAGAGAGCACAGCCTAGAGGTCGGAGGGGCAGGAATGGCAGTGACTCTATTTTTTCACGTCTTTTTTATTTATTTATTTATTTATTTACTTTTTTTAAAAAACATCTTTATTTGGGTATAACTGTTTTATAATAGTGTGTTAGTTTCTCCTTTACAACAAAGTGAATCAGTTATACATATACATATGTTCCCATATCTCTTCCCTCTTGCGTCACCCTCCCTCCCACCCTCCCTATCCCACCCCTCTAGGTGGTCACAAAGCACACAGGTGAACTCCCTGTGCTATGCGGCAGCTTCCCACTAGCTATCTAATTTACATTTGGTAGTGTGTATGTGTCCCTGCCACTCTCTCACATCGTCACAGCTTACCCTTCCCCCTCCCCATATCCTCAGGTCCATGCTCTAGTAGGTCTGTGTTTTATTCCCATCCTACCGCTAATCGCTTCATGACATTTTTTTTTCTTAGATTCCATATATATGTGTTATCATATGGTATTTGTTTTTCTCCTTCTGACTTACTTCACTCTGTATGACAGACTCCAGCTCTATCCACCTCATTACAAATAACTCAGTTTCATTTCTTTTTATGGCTGAGTAATATTCCATTGTATATATGTGCCACATCTTCTTTATCCATTCATCTGTTGATGGACACTTAGGTTGCTTCCATGTCCTGGCTATCGTAAATAGAGCTGCAATGAACATTTTGGTACATGACTCTTTTTGAATTATGGTTTTCTCAGGGTATATGCCCAGTAGTGGGATTGTGGGGTCACATGGTAGTTCTATTTGTAGCTTTTTAAGGAACCTCCATACTGTTCTCCATAGTGGCTGTATCAATTTACATTCCCACCAGCAGGGCAAGAGTGTTCCCTTTTCTGCACATCCTCTCCAGGATTTATTGTTTCTAGAGTTTTTGATGATGGCCAATCTGACCGGTGTGAGATGATATCTCATTGTAGTTTTGATTTGCATTTCTCTAATGATTAATGATGTTGAGCATTCTTTCGTGTGTTTGTTGGCAATCTGTATATCTTCTTTGGAGAAATGTGTGTTTAGTTCTTCTGCCCATTTTTGGATTGGGTTGTTTGTTTTTTTGTTATTGAGCTGCATGAGTTGCTTATAAATTTTGGATATTAATCCTTTGTCAGTTGCTTCATTTGCAACTATTTTCTCCCATTCTGAGGGTTGTCTTTTGGTCTTGTTTATGGTATCCTTTGTTGTGCAAAAGCTTTTAACTTTCATTAGATCCCATTTGTTTATTTTTGTTTTTATTTCCATTTCTCTAGGAGATGGGTCAAAAAGGATCTTGCTGTGATTGATGTCATAGAGTGTTCTGCCTATGTTTTCCTCTAAGCGTTTGATAGTGTCTGGCCTTACATTTAGGTCTTTAACCCATTTTGAGTTTATTTTTGTGTGTGGTGTTAGTGAGTGTTCTAATTTCATACTTTTACATGTAGCTGTCCAGTCTTCCCAACACCACTTATTGAAGAGGCTGTCTTTTCTCCACTGTATATCCTTCCCTCCTTTATGAAAGATAAGGTGACCATATGTGTGTGGGTTTATCTCTGGGCTTTCTATCCTGTTCCATTGATCTATATTTCTGTTTTTGTGCCAGTACCATACTGTCTTGATTACTTTGGCCTTGTAGTATAGTCTGAAGTCAGGGAGCCTGACTCCTCCAGCTCCATTTTTCGTTCTCAAGATTGCTTTGGCTATTCAGGGTCTTTTGTGTTTCCATACAAATTGTGAAATTTTTTGTTCTAGTTCTGTAAAAAATGCCAGTGGTAATTTGATAGGGATCGCATTGAATCTGTAGATTTGCTTTGGGTAATAGAGTCATTTTCACAATGTTGATTCTTCCAATCCAATAACATGGTATATTTCTCCACCTATTTGTATCATCTTTAATTTCTTTCATCAGTGTCTTGTAGTTTTCTGCATACAAATCTTTTGTCTCCTTAGGTAGGTTTATTCCTAGATATTTTATTCTTTTTGTTGTGATGGTAAATGGGAGTGTTTTCTTAATTTGCCTCTCAGATTTTTCATCATTAGTGTATAAGAATGCCAGAGATTTCTGTGCATTAATTTTGTATCCTGCTACTTTACCAAATTCATTGATTAGCTCTAGTAGTTTTCTGGTAGCATGTTTACGATTCTCTATGTATAGTATCATGTCATCTGCAAACAGTGACAGCTTTACTTCTTCTTTTCCTATTTGGATTCCTTTTATTTCTTTTTTTTCTCTGATTGCTGTGGCGAGAACTTCCAAAACTAGGTTGAATAAGAGTGGTGAGAGTGGGCAACCTTGTCTTGTTCCTGATCTTAGTGGAAATGGTTTCAGTTTTTCACCACTGAGAACAATGCTGGCTGTGGGTTTGTCATATATGGCCTTTATTATGTTGAGGAAAGTTCCCTCTATGCCTACTTTCTGCAGGGTTTTTATCATAAATGGGTGTTGAATTTTGTCAAAAGCTTTTTCTGCATCTATTGAGATGATCATATGGTTTTTCTCCTTCAGTTTGTGGATATGGTGTATCACACTGATTGATTTGCGTATATTGAAGAATCCTTGCATTCCTAGAATAAACCCCACTTGATCATAGTGTATGATCCTTTTAATGTGCTGTTGGATTCTGTTTGCTAATAATTTGTTGAGGATTTTTGCATCTATGTTCATCAGTGATATTGGCCTATAGTTTTCTTTCTTTGTGACATCTTTGTCTGGTTTTGGTATCAGGGTGATGGTGGCCTCATAGAATGAGTTTGGGAGTGTTCCTCCCTCTGCTATCTTTTGGAAGAGTTTGAGAATCATAGGTGTTAGCTCTTCTCTAAATGTTTGATAGAATTCGCCTGTGAAGCCATCTGGTCCTGGGCTTTTGTTTGTTAGAAGATTTTGAATCACAGTTTCAATTTCAGTGCTTGTGATTGGTCTGTTCATATTTTCTATTTCTTCCTGGTTCAGTCTCGGCAGGTTGTGCATTTCTAAGAATTTGTCCATTTCTTCCAGGTTGTCCATTTTATTGGCATACAGTTGCTTGTAGTAATCTCTCATAATCTTTTGTATTTCTGCAGTGTCACTTGTTACCTCTCCTTTTTCATTTCTAATTCTATTGATTTGAGTATTCTCCCCCTTTTTTTTTGATGAGTCTGGCTAATGGTTTATCAATTTTATTTATCTTCTCGAAGAACCAGCTTTTACTTTTATTGATCTTTGCTATTGTTTCCTTCATTTCTTTTTCATTTATTTCTGATCTGATCTTTATGATTTCTTTCCTTCTGCTAAATTTGGGGTTTTTTTGTTCTTCCTTCTCTAATTGCTTTAGGTGCAAAGTTAGGTTGTTTATTCGAGATGTTTCCTATTTCTTAAGGTAGGATTGTATTGCTATAAACTTCCCTCTTAGAACTGCTTTTGCTGTATCCCATAGGTTTTGGTTTGACGTGTCTCCATTATCATTTGTTTCTAAGTAATTTTTGATTTCCTCTTTGATTTCTTCAGTGATCACTTCGTTATTAAGTAGTGTATTGTTTAGCCTCCATGTGTTTGTATTTCTTACAGATCTTTTCCTGTAATTGATATCTAGTCTCATAGCGTTGTGGTCGGAAAAGATACTTGATACGATTTCAGTTTTCTTAAATTTGCCAAGGCTAGATTTGTGACCCAAGATATGATCTATCCTGGAGAACGTTCCATGAGCACTTGAGAAAAATGTGTATTCTGTTGTTTTTGGATGGAATGTCCTATAAATATCAAGTAAATCCATCTTGTGTAATGTATCATTTAAAGCTTGTGTTTCCTTATTTATTTTCATTTTGGATTATCTGTCCATTGGTGACAGTGGGGTGTTAAAGTCCCCTACTATGATTGTGTTACTGTCGATTTCCCCCTTTATGGCTGTTAGTATTTGCGTTCTGTATTGAGGTGCGCCTATGTTGGGTGCATAAATATTTACAATTGTTATATCTTCTTCATGGATCGATCCTTGATCATTATGTAGTGTCCTTCTTTGTCTCTTGTAAGAGTTTTTATTTTAAAGTCTATTTTGTCTGATATGAGAATTGCTACTCCAACTTTCTTCTGATTTCCATTTGCATGGAATAACTTTTTCCATCCCCTCACTTTCAGTCTGTAAGTGTCCCTTGGTCTGAAGTGGGTCTCTTGTAGACAGCATATATATGGATCCTGTTTTTGTATCCATTCAGCCAGTCTGTTTCTTTTGGTGGGAGCATTTAATCAATTTACATTTAAGGTAATTATTGATATGTGTGTTCCTATTACCATTTACTTAATTGTTTCGGGTTGTTCTTGTAGGTCTTTTCCTTCTCTTGTGTTTCTTGCTTAGAGAAATTCCTTTAGCATTTGTTGTAGAGCTGGTTTGGTGGTGCTGAACTCTCTCAGCTTTTGCTTGTCTGTAAAGGTTTTACTTTCTCCATCAAATCTGAATGAGATCCTTGCTGGGTAGAGTAATCTTGGTTGTAGGTTTTTTTCCTTCATCACTTTATATATGTCCTGCCATTCCCTTCTGGCTTGTAGAGTTTCTGCTGAAAGATCAGATGTTAACCTTATGGGGATTCCCTTGTGTATTATTTGTTGTTTTTCCCTTGCTGCTTTTAATATGTTTTCTTTGTATTTAATTTTTGTCAGTTTGATTATTATGTGTCTTGGCATGTTTATCCTTGGGTTTATCCTGTATGGGACTCTCTGTGCTTCCTGGACATAACTGACTATTTCCTTTCCTATATTAGGGAAGTTTTCAACTATAATCTCTTCAAATATTTTCTCAGTCCCTTTCTTTTTCTCTTCTTCTTCTGGGACCCCTATGATTCGAATGTTGGTGCGTTTAATGTTGTCCCAGAGGTCTCTGAGACTGTCCTCAGTTCTTTTCATTCTTTTTTCTTTCTTCTGCTCTGCAATAGTTATTTCCACTATTTTATCTTCCAGGTCACTTATCCGTCCTTCTGCCTCAGTTATTCTGCTATTGATCCCATCTAGAGTATTTTTCATTTCATTTATTGTGTTGCTCATCGTTGCTTGCTTCCTCTTTATTTCTTCTAGGTCCTTGTTAACTGTTTCTTGCAATTTGTCTATTCTATTTCCAAGATTTTGAATCATCTTTACTATCATTATTCTGAATTCTTTTTCAGGTAGACTGCCTGTTTGCTCTTCATTTGTTAGGTCTGGTGTGTTTTTATCTTGCTCCTTCATCTGCTGTGTGTTTTTCTGTCTTCTCATTTTGCTTATCTTACTGTGTTTGGAGTCTCCTTTTTGCAGGCTGCAGGTTCGTCATTCCCTCAGTTTTTGGTGGCTGTCCCCAGTGGCTGAGGTTGGTTCAGTGGTTTGAGCAGGTTTCCTGGTTGGGGGGACTAGTGCCTCTGTTCTGGTGGATGAGGCTGGATCTCGTCTTTCTGGTGGGCAGGTCCAGGTCTGGTGGTGTGTATGGGGATGTTGGTAGCCTTATTATGATTTTAGGCAGCCTCTCTGCTAATGGATGGGGCTGTAGACCTGTCTCGCTCTTTGTTGGGTATAGGGTGTCCAGCACTGTTCGTTGCTGGTCCTTGAGTGAAGCTGGGTCTTGGTGTTGAGATGGAGATCTCTGGGAGATTTTTGCTGTTTGTTATTATGTGGAGCTGGGAGGTCTCTTGTGGACCAGTGTCCTGAGGTTGGCTCTCCCACCTCAGAGACACAACCTTGACACCTAGCTGGAGTGCCAAGAGCCTTTAATCCACACGGCTCAAGATAAAAGTGAGACAAAAATAGAAAGGAAAGAAGGGAAGGAAGGAAGGAGGAAGGGAGGGAAGGAAGGAAGGAGGGAAGTAGGAAAGAAAGGAGGGAAGAAAGGAAGAAAGAAAGGGAGAAGACAAAATAAAGTAGGATAAAGTATAGTTATTAAAATAGAAAATAATTATTAAGAAAAATTTCTATTAAAGAAAAACAAACAGAAAAAAAAACGGGTCGGTCTAACCCTAGGACAAATGGTGAAAACAAAGCTACACAGACAAAATCTCACACAGCAGCACACACATACACACTCACAAAAAGAAAAAAGGGGAAAATAATAGTGTATCTTGCTCCCAAAGTCCACCTCCTCAACTTGGGATATTTCGCTGTCTATTCAGGTTTTCCACAGATGCGGGGCACTTCAAGTTGACTGTGGAGGTTTAACCCGCTGCTTCTGAGGCTGCTGGGAGAGACCTCGCCCTCTCTTTGTTCGCACAGCTCCTGGGGCTCAGCTTTGGACTTGGCCTCGCCTCTGTGTGTAGCTCGTCCGAGGGCGTCTGTTCTTCGCTGAGACAGGACGGGGTTAAAGGAGCCGCTGATTCGGGGGCTCTGGCTCACTCAGGCCGTGGGGAGGGAGGGGTAGGAGGCGGGGCGAGCCTGCGACGTCAGAGGCAGGCGTGACGTTGCACCGGCCTGAGGCGCGCCGTGCGTTCTCCCGGGGAAGTTGTCCTGGATCCCGGGACCCCGGCAATGGCGGCTGCACAGGCTCCCGGGATGGGCGGTGTGGAGAGTGACCTGCGCTCACACACAGGCCTCTTGGTGGCAGCAGCAGCAGCCTTAGTGTCTCATGCCCGTCTCCAGGGTCCGCGCTGATAGCCGCGGCTTGTGCCTGTCTCTGGAGCTTGTTTAGGCGGTACTCTGAATCCCCCCTCCTTGTGCACCCTGAAACAATGGTCTCTTGCCTCTTAGGCAGCTCCAGACCTTTGCCCCGGACTCCCTCCCGGCCAGCCGTGGCGCACTAACCCCTTCAGGCTGTGTTCATGCCGCCAACCCCAGTTCTCTCCCTGAGATCCGACCGAAGCCCGAGCCTCAGCTCCCGGCCCCGCCCGCCCCGGCCGGTGAGCAGACAAGCCTCTCGGGCTGGTGAGTGCTGGTCGGCACCGATCCTCCGTGCGGGAATCTCTCCGCTTTGCCCTCCGCACTGTTGCCCTCTCCTCCGCGGCTCCGAAGCTTCCCCCTCCGCCACCCGCAGTCTCTGCCCGTGAAGGGGCTTCTAGTGTGTGGAAACCTCTCCTCCTTCACGGCTCCCTCCCACCGGTGCAGGTCCCGTCCCTATTCTTTTGTCTCTGTTTATTCTTTTTTCTTTTGCCTACCCAGGTACGTGGGGAGTTTCTTGCCTTTTGGGAGGTCTGAGGTCTTCTGCCAGCGTTCGGTGGGTGTTCTATAGGAGAAGTTCCACGTGTTGATGTATTTCTGATGTCTCTGTGAGGAGGAAGGAGATCCCCACGTCTTACTCTTCCGCCATCTTCTCGCTCCCTTCACGTCTTTAAAAAAAAAAGTGTTGGAACCCTCTCCCTGAAGCAGGAAGTCGCTAGAATTAAAGTTGCTGTTGGCCACCAGGTGGCAGCAATGCCTCAGTAACATTATTTGTAGAATAAGGACAGTTTGCCCTGTTTTCTCCACCTTCTCACCCCCAGATTCATAAGCATTACTTTTCCATATTTATAACTTGCTAGTGGACTCATAGACTCCATTTATAGCTTCACTCATTTTATTCCTTGCCTCCTAACAGGAAAACATCACCCCCATTTAACCAACTTTAACATCTCTTAGGCTCTTCATAATCCCTGTAATTTCTAACACTTTTTGTCATAGTTTCATTTTTTGTCTGCCTTTCATTCCATTTTCAACTTCTTTGCTCTTACGTCCTCTCTTGCATCTACAGATATGCCCAGAAATATTTCTAGCATTCCGTGCAGCCAGACATTAAGATCAGTCGTGGATGTTTCTCTTGGCTTTTCCTCTTCACCTCATCCTTCTTCCTGTACCATAGGGAGACTTCCTCTCAGAAGAGCAAGATGAACTCTATTCTGATGAACTCTATTCTGAACTCTACTGAATCATGAACTCTGCTGAATCATGTCTTCTACCTCAGAGAAGCAGAAAAAGAAAGCAAAGCTATTGAGCATGAAGAAATCCCTTGTGATTTGCCTTAACAGATATTTCTGTACATTTGCCTTTAGGCATGTTGAGCTCTGAGAATTTCTTCATCCTATTCTTTCTTTTTGCTTCTTAAGCTGGGGCTAAATGAAGTCCTCACAGAAGGATACCTCTTTAACAAGATGTTACTACCAATGTCCATTTCAAATATAAACTGCCTCAGTGAAAGCAACTGTGCTTCTATAGACACTCAAGCATCAAACCAAAAACAAAGCTGGAGGTTAACTTGGAAATGATCTTGACCAAGCATCTGAAACCTTTTTAGAGGAAGGATCCATGTAAATATTCTCCAGAGTCTATGGGTTAAGAGGGTGGGCTTTACCAAAATCAGGGTCTGACACTTGGGTAGGGGGAAAGATATAACTGTCAATTATGTTGCCTTCTCAGCAGAGAATCTGCACAAGACATAGGGGCTGGATTGTGGAGAAGAGTGTTATAGGCAATAGCAGTCACTGCCAGGGAGTCTCTTAGATATTTTGTTTCATGAGTGGAGACTTTATCATTGGTTAGAGAATCATGAAGCGGTTACCTGTGTTTCCCAAGGTTATATACCTAGTATGAGAGGAGAATTCAGATTTCTGGAACAAATGTTCATCTTAGGTAGCACTGAGGTGAGGAATAAATAACATGCATTCTGCTCTACATAACAGGTGCCACTAAGTAAGGGATCGATACACATAACTTCCCTACGTAATAAATAACAAGCAGTTATAAGCATAGGCTTATAGTAAGACAGATTGGTGTTAAAATTCTGCTTACTTCTCTTACCAACTCTATGTTTTTGATTTTTAAGTTTAGCTTTATTCTCTATTAAGTGGAAATATAATAGCACATACCTTTTAGGATATATTGGTCATGTCTGCTGTACAATGAATGCTCAATAGATTGTATCTATTAATACTATGATAAATATTTTGAAGTAAAATTGATGAAACATATCTTAACAACTGGAAAGAGAATTAAGCTGTTAGAAATGATTATTAAGCTGGGCATACAGAGAACTGATTATTAAATGCACTAGGACATATTATCTATATACTGTTTTCTTCTCTAGAAGAAACTTCTCTGTAGAAAAATTTGAGCGTTAAATGGAATAAAATTCTCTTGTTTTGGCAAGGGGAAAGTTACTTAAGATGGTTAGGTGATGAAGGTTGCTAGATTTAATTAATTTAATACATTAATTATTTAATGTGCAGCCTATAAATCTTCTCACTCTATTATTATTTTAAAATACACTTAATCCCACTCAAGAACTTGATTTTTAAAAAATCATAATAACTAAGGACATTTTTTTTAATTAGAAAAAAATTCAAAGTCAGGGGCTAGGTTTGATTTTTTTATGTTTTAGCACTTAATAGATACATATTTTAAGTTTATCCCCCCAAACGACTGAATTTGGCAGTAATAACAAAAATATTCAATTAGCATAGCAGCACCCAAGTAGGACCACCAAACATCCAATGTGTTTTCAGGCTATAGTGAAATAATTTGGTTGTAAAGATAAATAATTTCCTTACAGAAAAGAGAAGTTGAGCAATAAAAATTTATTTGGAGACAGAAGTGGCCAGGACATTACCAACACATCCATATCTTGAAAAATTCAAAGGATGTAATTTTCTCATTTAGAAAGAAAACAAAATAGCATTGAACTCTAAACATAATGCATTTGTGCACATCTGCAAACTCAATTTGTCTTTCGTGTCTTGTTCATGTTCAGAATTCAATTACAATTCACTTCATTGTTATCATCCCTTCTAGAGAAATCAGAAATTAAATTTTGCCCTTAGCTGCCCTCATGGTCAAGAATCACTATGGAAATAAAAACTCATTTCAACTGTGATACCTCAAAATGCAATACTGTGAATCAAGTTGGGGGGGTCTTATTGAACAGATATATGGAGTTTAAGTTATGGGAATTAAGATATATGTCTGTGACATTAGGTTAACTCTGAGGAAGAAAAAATGTAAATTATTTGTTACTTCTTAGCTAAGCTCCTGACAACTTATACATTTAAGATCATGTATATAAAATATTATGGAGCAAAGAACATGCTAAGCATGTTTAAAACATGAAATACACGTAGTATTTTATAAGGAAACTAATTTATTTTATAGATATAGATATAGACATAGACATACACACCTTGGCTTTAAGGGTAAACATTCTAAAATTGTAAATCTATTCTAGTACTGCAAAAGACCTCTCTCTTCCTCTCTCTCTCTCTCCCTCTCTCTGTTTCTATAAAGGAAGATTAAAAACCCTAAGTTCAGCACAATGAAAATAGAAAAGGAAGTCAGAACATAGCTTTTTTTTTTTTTTTTTTTTGCGGTACGTGAGCCTCTCACTGCTGTGGCTTCTCCTCTTGCGGAGCACAGGCTCCGGACGCGCAGGCGCAGCGGCCACGGCTCACGGGCCCAGCCGCTCCGCGGCACGTGGGATCTTCCCGGACCGGGGCACGAACCCGTGTCTCCTGCATCGGCAGGCGGATTCTCAACCACTGCGCCACCAGGGAAGCCCCATAGCTTTCTTTTTTTTTTTTTTTTTTGCGGTATGCGGGCCTCTCACTGTTGTGGCCTCTCCTGTTGCGGAGCACAGGCTCCGGACGCACAGGCTCAGCGGCCATGGCTCACGGGCTTAGTTGCTCCGCGGCATGTGGGATCTTCCCGGACCAGGGCACGAACCCGTGTCTCCTGCATCGGCAGGCGGATTCTCAACCACTGCGCCACCAGGGAAGCCCACCATAGCTTTCTTATTCATAAAAACATGCCAGATATGGATCATAAGTTGCTTATAATGGTAGGCATATTTTTGGCTTCACAAAAAGATAATAAAGGAAGCATGATTTTCAGAGATGTTGAAATGAATAGTAGTGTGCCATCACCACATTCTTTCACATTCTTATTCTTAGCAGACTCGGCATTCCTTTTCCCTGAACAAAAATAGGAGTGCTAGAAAGTCCCAAGTATCAGATCAGATTGTTCTAGATCTATCCCTTTAAGCATGTTCTATATTGAAAGTTAAAAACCATTCTATGGAAGCTATATTAAAAATGAGCCCACAAAAATAATTTCTAAATAAAAGTTTCTAGCACTAATCAAAGCACATTAGTTGTTCTCTTTCCTTTTAAGAAGGAGATGGTATCAGTTTAACTTCATGATTATACAGCCTAAATCTTTTCAGAAGAGGAAACATGAAGTAAATAGAAGACATAGAAGTAAATGAAAAATGCTGGGTAAAGTTGAAAACTAATGTGATCAGAGCGTAACTTCAGACTCACAACTTCTCAGGGTAACCCAAATCGTGGGTTGTGTCTTCAGTCTCTTCTTTCTGAAGTGCTCTCCTAAATTTTCCACTCACGACCTTTCTATCCTTCCTATTTCCTGCTTATTGAAGCAATAAAGCCATTCTGTTGTTGCTCACTTTGGATGTTTGAAGTAAAAAGGAAAATAAAGCTTGCCGATTTTATTTAACAATTCATTTAACCAGACTTTCGAGATCCTACTATGTGCTCGGGACATAGTTCTGGGGAAAACGTTGTAAAGCCAATGTCCCCACTTTGTGTCATTTCTGGTAGGGACAGAGAGACAACAAACAAATAATGCATCGTATGCAAGGAGGTGGTGATTAAGGAGTATAAAGAAAAATGATACAAGGAAACTTAATAAAGTGATGGGAGGAGAGAAGATCCTGTTTTAAACCGTCTATTCCAGAAAGACCTCTCTAAAAAGGTGACATGAAAAGAACACTGAGGGAACTGAGGGAGCAAACTGAGTGGCTGTATCTGAGGAAAAGAATTCCAGGCACAGGATGGAGCAATCGCAAAGTCGAGACAGGAGCAAGCGTGGGGTGCTTGAGTGTGGTAGGAACCAGTGAGAGCTGGGGGGGTGGGGGGGGAATGCAGGACAGGAGGCCTGAGAGGGGGCAAAGCAAGGGGGAACTTGGGTTTGTTTTCTAATAAGGTAAGGGGGTGGTGTTCATGTTCTAATTTACATTTTTAAAGGGAGAATGATTAGGCCTTGAACTTTTTCTTTCCCCACAGGCAGCAACCAAAGGCAAAGAATCAGCCTTGTTTTGGTCTTAACTCCCAAGCTGCATCTTTATCTCAGCAGGTGTGGAGGGAAACTCCCTTGGGGCAGTATGCAGGCTCTGAGTCCTCATCCTTACCTGGTTGTAGAGGAAGCAGGCTATGTCATTTTATTTGCCTTTAAAAATATTTTCTGACATTTTCCAATGGTTTTAGGACAGGTGCCTTTCTTTTTATTCCAAGACGCAAACCCAACCAAATATGACCTTTCAGTGATACAGCTGACATTTTAGTTACAGATTTCATCAAAATAAATAGGATCACTTGACCTCTTTTTGCATAGGTTTTAAGGAAGCAATCAGTGAAAAGTATAAATGAAATCTTTGTTATGACAAAATGAACCAAAACATTATTACCAGTATTCTTTGTTTCTTTAGCCAGTTCCTTGAAAGAAGCTTTTATTTCACGGATGGCCAAAGTCAGGGAGACACTGTTGAAATTATAACACAAACAATGACTTAGAGAAAGAAAGATTTTTAAAAATTGTAGCAGGATTTCTAAACATGGAGTAGAAAGAATTTCAAATCTGTTTCTCTCCCTCAAAACCGTGAAATGACTGTTTCTCCCAAGATGGCAACCTAAAAGATATATGTCCATTGTGGCATTATCCTAAAAGCACTTGCACACGTATTAAGTTGGCTAAACGGCCAAAAGGGAAAATCATCTCTCAGTGTTCCTCAGAGCAAATAAATACACATGTAATGAAACTTACGAATCACACCCTTCTTCAACTTCTTCCAGTGATAAGATTGTATAAAGAGTGAATTCAGAACTAAAATGTAACGACATTTACTATGTTTGTTTAACTTTTAGTTTAAATGCACTGGTAAGTATAAGCATTATTTTTTAAATTTAAATATGGGGTGGTAGAATGGCACAGATCACCTTTTAATGGAAAGCAACCCAGTTGGTCTTTCCTTCTATGTCTTTCTTTCCTGTGTGTCTCCTTTACAGTCACAGGGAACACTTCACTTCTGATACTTATGGTCAACCAAATGTGTGGAGGCTTTTCCCCACACCAGCAGTCCTCTGCGACACCAGCTGGGTGTCCTACAGTTTAACTCAATTCTAACACTGTCTACCTGGAGATAGTGTCAGATCCCCCAGGTTAAGGACTCAGTCTCTCAAGACTGTTCCCACCTTGCTTCAGGTACCAATCACAAGTAGTATCTATAGGCCCCCAGGTACCCACAACTTCTGTCCAACTTGGCTATAAATTGAAGGTTCCCATGACCCACTCCTCAGGTTCAATTAATTTTCTAGAGCTGCTCACAGAACTCAAGGAAACACTACTTACATTTACCAGTTTATTAAAGATATGATAGAGAGTACAGATGATCAGCCAGATGAAGAGAAACATGGGGTGAGGTCTCACACCAAGTGTCACCAGGCACAGGCACTTCTATCCCCATGGAGCTGGGGAACATCACCCTCCTGGTGTGGATGTATTCACCAACCTGGAAGCTCTCCAAACCCTGTGCAATTGGGATTTTATGGAGGCTTATTCATGTAAGCACGGTCAACTATTAATGCCATTTCCAGCTTCTCTCCCCTATCTGGAAGGTGGGGATGTGGATGAACATTCCAAGCTTCTAATCATGGTTTGGTCTTTCTGGTGACCAGCCCCCATCCAGGAGCCCACCCAGAGTCAGCTCAGTAGAATAAAAATTCTCCTAGGGCTCTTATAACTTCGGGTTTACAAGGGTTTTGGGAGCCCTGTGTCAAGAAAGGGGTCAAAGACAAAATATTAGAACAAGAGGTACTCTAGAGTTCTTATCTCACAAGAAATTAAAAGGGTGTTAGGAGTTCTGTACCAGGAACAAGGGGTAGAGACCTACATAATAAAAATAAAAACAATTTTAGTTAAAATATTCATATGTTTTTCTACAGCTTCTTAAGCTTTCCTTTGGTTAACTAGTTAAATGTATTAACTTCGGTAAACTAGTTAAATGTATTAAAAAAGAGAAGCAGCTTCTAAAATTGGCCTTTTTTTCCCAGTTAGGTTTGTTGTGAAGTAATACAGTAAATGATACAAGATAATTTTTAGTCTTTATTTCTTCTATTTTAAACATCTTAATCATGCTGATAGCTGATGGGTTAGACAAGCCAGTGATGTTAATTGTTGGCGATTACAGGTGCTTTGTGGATTGGTTTAATCAGACTAACCCCCCATGAGCTAACTCAGAGAAGTGAGAGCTGGGACTTCCTGGTGGTCCAGTGGTTAAGACTCTGTGCTTCCAGTGCAGGGGGCGCAGGTTCAATCCCTGGTCAGGTAACTAAGATCCCACATGCTAAGCGGCCAAAAAAAAATTTTTTTTAATGCAGAGGAGTGGGCTTCCCTGCTGGCGCAGTGGTTGAGAGTCCACCTGCCGATGCAGGGGACACAGGTTCGTGTCCTGGTCCGGGAGGATTCCACATGCCGCGGAGCGGCTGGGCCCGTGAGCCATGGCCGCTGAGCCTGCGCGTCCGGAGCCTGCGCTCCGCAACGGAAGAGGCCACGACAGTGAGAGGCCCAAGTACAGCAAAAAAATAAATAAATAAAAAATAAATGCAGAGGAATGAGAGCTGTCAAAAATAGAATCAGAGTATCAAGGCCAATGGAAAGAGAACACCCTAAGCAGTAACAATTAGGCACAGATTCAGGGGGCTTGCTCCGCTAATGTGCAAGGAAGCTACTATATCTGTTTTTCTGCTGCGGGATCACCAACTCTGGTTGTAGTCAATGCAAGCTTGTTTCATCCTCTGTGAAAAGATGATAATGGGGAGCTTGTAGCTTAAGTGATATACTTAACATGTTCTGGGGAAAAAAATCCTAGAGATAATGGAGAAAACAGAAGAAAATTAACCTAGATAATCAAATAGTATGAAGGATGGGCATAACGCTTTTAACATAAAGGTTAACAGATATACGTTTCAGAATGTGGCAGAGAATAAAAGAAAAATTAGATGGATATAAATATGATGAAAATGATGTGATAATAGATAGATAATGACCTCAAACCTTCCAGTGTATATAATTTAAGCTCTATCAGGGTAATTGTATTTGACAACTTTTTTTTTTCCACTTTTGATTTCCAAGTGCCTAGAACAGTTCTGGGTCTTAATAGTCAATAAATATTTACTGATTGTATGACTAAATAAATGACTGACTGAGTGACTAAATGGGTTACTGGTTGGATGGATGGATGGATGAAAAGCAAAAAGGAGATAACAGCAGACCCCCAAGTGGCAGAAATTTGAAGAAACTTTATTCAAAGCATGGAAGAAAGGGTGAAGTTGTGTCTTTTGTATTTTCTTTATAGGACCAGTGATAGACGAAGAGACCTTCCACCTACAGCTGGGAGTCAAAACACCATAGAAAGTCTGGTGAGTGGTATCAAGTCTATCTATTGCTACAGTTTTGATCCATAGAATTTTGTGTCTCTGCTAAAGCTTATTGTAACAACTTTAACAGATGCTATTTATATGTCTGGAGTGTACAGTGGTTTTGCATTGTTTTTAAATTTCAGTTTCCCTGATGCTTGATGATGTTAAGCATCTTTTCATGTGCTTATTATTAGCCATTCATATATCTTCTTGGGAGCAATGTCTATTCAAATCCTTTGCCTATTTTTTAATCAGGTCATTTTTTGTTGTGGTTGAGTTGTAAGGGCTTCTCACTGTGGTGGCTTCTCTTGTGGAGCACGGGCTCTAGGCATGCAGGCTTCAGTACTTGCAGCATGCGGGATCAGTAGTTGTAGCTCGGGGGCTCTAGAGTGCAGGCTCAGTAGCTGTGGCACTCGGACTTAGTTGCTCCACGGCACGTGGGATCTTCCTGGACCAGGACTCAAACCCGTGTCACCTGAATTGGCAGGTGGATTCTTAACCACTGTGCCACCAGGGAAGCACCTTTATAATTAAATTTTAAGAGTTTTTTAATATTCTGGATATAAGATTTTCATCAGATATATAATTTACAAATATTTTCTCCTACTCTGTGACTTGTCCTTTCATTTTCTTAATGGTTTTAGCTTGTGCACCTACTATTTATTTTGAGTTAATTTCTATGTGTGAGGTAGGGTAATGGTTTAGCCCATTTTTTAAAAACATGAATATCCAATTGTCCCAGTACCACTGGTTGAAGAGACTATCTTTTCACTCTTATATTTTCAAAAATCATTTAATCATAAATGTAAGGGATTATTGCTGAACTCTCAAGTCTGTTCCACTGACCTACATGCCTACCTTTACAAGAATATCACACTGTCTTCTTTACTGCAGCTTTTTAATATTCTTTGAAATTGGATAGTGGAAGTCATCCAACTTTATTCTTCCTTTTTCTAAGTTGTTTTGTTTATACTAGGTTCTTAGCATTTCCATATACATTTTAGGAGTAAATTATCAATTTCTGCTGCTGAGATTTTGATAAAGATTGTGGTAAGTCTACAAATCTTTGAAGACATTTACAACCATATTGAGTCTTCTAATCAATGTCTTCTGGAAGTTTGGATCAGTAGAGGAGATATTAGATAGAAAGTGGGTTGGAACTGGGCAATCTGATGGCTGGAACCAAGGCAACTATCCCTGAATCACTGTTCCTCAGGTGCTGGGGGACCCTGATTCCTGTCCTTCTGGTGTCTGTGGTGTTCAGTGCTTCGTTCACAATGCTAACTACCCCCAGAATATTTCCAATAAACCCTGTTTTCTTGCTTAAAATGGCAAGATCAATTCCCATGGTTTACCACTAAAAAACAAAAAATTTTGGTTGGTTATACTTTCAGGTATAACAGCAATTTCTGGATTAGAAATTAAATTTAGTGTATGCATGAGATAAAGAAATTATACAGTACAATGGCTCCAAATTGTCAGTGGCTTATCTGCAGGCTTGGTTGGCATTATGTAACCTTCACGTTCTATGTCATGTGGTCCTTGCAGCTCCAAATCTCAGTTAGTGAGCCAGAGAAGCTAGTGAGGCAGTGGGGCCAGTGTTGTGCTTCCCAGTGGGTTCTGAAAAAAATATATATTGAGTCTTGTAATCCATGTCTATTTAAAAATTTTTTAAATATTTTTAAAATTTATTTATTTTTCTTATTAGTCATCCATTTAATAAATATCAGTGTATACATGTCAATCCCAATCTCCCAATTCATCACACCACAACCCCCACCTCCCACCGCTTTCCCCCCTTGATATCCATACATTTGTTCTCTACTTCTGTGCCTCAATTTCTGCCCTGCAAACTGGTTCATCTGTACCATATTTTTAGGTTCCACATATATGCATTAATATACAATATTTATTTTTCTCTTTCTGACTTATTTCACTCTGTATGACAGTCTCTAGATGCACCCATGTCTCTACAATTGACCCAATTTCGTTCCTTTTTATGACTAATATTCCATTGTATATATGTACCACAACTTCGTTATCCATTCATGTGTCGATGGGCATTTATGTTGCTTCCATGACCTGGCTATTGTAAATAGTGCTGCAGTGAACATTGGGGTGCATGTATCTTTTTGATATATATATACTGGGTATATGCCCAGTAGTGGGATTGCTGGGTCATATGGTAATTCTATTTTTGGTTTTTTAAGGAACCTCCATACTGTTCTCTATAATGGCTGTATCAATTTACATTCCCACCAACAGTGCAAGAGGGTTCCCTTTTCTCCACACCCTCTCCAGCATTTGTTGTTTATAGGTTTTCTGATGATGCCCATTTTAACTGGTGTGAGGCAATACCTTATTGTAGTTTTGATTTGCATTTCTCTAATAATAACTGATGTTGAGCAGCTTTTCATGTGCTTCTTGGCCATCTCTATGTCTTCTTTGGAGAAATGTCTATTTAGGTCTTCATCCCATTTTTGGATTGGGTTGTTTGTTTTTTTAATATTGAGCTGCATGTGCTGTTTATACATTTTGGAGATTAACCCTTTCTCCATTGATTTATTTGCAAATATTTTCTCCCATTCTGAGGGTTGTCTTTTCATCTTGTTTGTAGTTTCCTTTGCTTTGCAAAAGGTTTTAAGTTTCATTAAGTCCAATTTGTTCATTTTTGTTCTTATTTCCATTACTCTAGGAGGTGGATCAAAAAAGATCTTGCTGTGATTTATGTCAAAGAGTGTTCTTCCTATGTTTTCCTCTAAGAATTTTATAGTGTCCAGTCTTATATTTAGGTCTGTAATCCATTTTGAGTTTATTTTTGTGTATGGTGTTAGGGAGTGTTCTAATTTCATTCTTTTACATGTAGCTGTCCAGTTTTCCCAGCACCACTTTTTGAAGAGACTGTCTTTTCTCCATTGTATATCTTTGCCTCCTTTGTCATAGATTAGTTGACCGTAGGTGCGTGGGTTTATCTCTGGGCTTTCTATCCTGTTCCATTGATCTATATTTCTGTTTTTGTGCCAGTACCATATTGTCTTCATTATTGTAGCTTTGTAGTATAGTCTGAAGTCAGGGATTCTGATTCCTCCAGCTCCGTTTTTTCCCCCTCAAGACTGCTTTGGCTATTCAGGCTCTTTTGTGTCTCAAGACTGCTCAAGACTGCTCAAGACTGCCCCCTCAAGACTGCTTTGGCTATTCAGGCTCTTTTGTGTCTCCATACAAATTTTAAGATTTTTTTGTTCTAGTTCTGTAAAAAATGCCATTGGTAATTTCATAGGGATTGCATTGAATCTGTAGATTGCTTTGCGTAGTATAGGTATTTTCACAATATTGATTCTTCCAATCCAAGAACATGGAATATCCCTCCATCTGTTGGTATCATCTTTAATTTCTTTCATCAGTGTCTTATAGTTTTCTGCATATAGGTGTTTTGTCTCCCTAGGTAGGTTTATTCCTAGGTATTTTATTCTTTTTATTGCAGTGGTAAATGGAATTGTTTCCTTAATTTCTCTTTCAGAATTTTCATCATTAGTGTATAGGAATGCAGGAGATTTCTGTGCATTAATTTTGTATACTGGAATTTACCAACTTCATTGATTAGCTCTAGTAGTTTTCTGGTAGCATCTTTAGGATTTTCTATGTATAGTATCATGTCATGTGCAAATAGTGACAGTTTTACTTCTTCTTTTCCAGTTTGGATTCCTTTTATTTCTTTTTCTTCTCTGATTGCCATGACTAGGACTTCCAAAACTATCTTAAATAATGGTGATGAGAATGGACATCCTTGTCTTGTTCCTGATCTTAGAGGAAATGCTTTCAGTTTTCCACCACAGAGAATGTTGTTTGCTGTGGGTTTGTTGTATATGGCCTTTATTATGTTGAAGTAGATTCCCTCTATGCCCACTTTCTGGAGAGTTTTTATCATAAATGGGTATTGAATTTTTTAAAAAGTTTTTCTGCATCTATTGAGATGACCATATGGCTTTTATTCTTCAATTTGTTAATGTGGTGTATCACATTGATTCATTTTTGTAGATTAAAGAATCCTTGCATCCCTGGAATAATTCCCACTTGATCATGGTATATGATCCTTTTAGTGTGTTGTTGGATTCTGTTTGCTAGTATTTTGTTGAGGATTTTTGCATTTATATTTATTAGTGATATTGGTCTGTAATTTTCTTTTTTTGTAGTATCTTTGTCTGGTTTTGGTAACAGGGTGATGATGGCCTCATAGAATGAGTTTGGGAGTTTTCCTTCTGCAATTTTTTGGAAGAGTTTGAGAAGGATGGGTGTTAGCTCTTCTCTAAATGTTTGATAGAATTCACCTGTGAAGCCATCTGGTCCTGGGCTTTTGTTTGTTGGAAGATTTTTAATCACAGTTTCAATTTCATTAATTGTGATTGGTCTGTTCATATTTTCTATTTCTTCCTGGTTCAGTCTTGGGAGGTTACACCTTTCTAAGAATTTGTCCATTTCTTCCATGTTGTCCATTTTATTGGCATAGATTTTCTTGTAGTAGTCTGTTAGGATGCTCTGTATTTCTGCCATGTCTGTTGTAACTTCTTTTTCATTTCTAATTTTATTGATTTGAGTCCTCTCCCTCTTTATCTTGATGAGTCTGGCTAATGGTTTATCAATTTTATT
Source organism: Kogia breviceps (assembly GCF_026419965.1). NCBI lineage: Eukaryota > Metazoa > Chordata > Mammalia > Artiodactyla > Physeteridae > Kogia > Kogia breviceps. The sequence goes on from NC_081314.1 coordinate 2,891,838, forward strand.
TATCTTCTCAAAGAACCAGCTTTTTGTTTTATTGATATTTGCTATTGTTTTCTTTGTTTCTATTTCATTTATTTCTGCTCTGATCTTTATGATTTCCTTCCTTCTGCTAACTTTGGGTTTTATTTGTTCTTCTTTCTCTAGTTCCTTTAGGTGTAACGTTAGATTGTTTATTTGAGGTTTTTCTTGTTTCTTGAGGTAGGCTTGTATAGCTGTAAACTTCTCTCTTAGAACTGCTTTTGCTGCATCCCATAGGTGTTGGATTATCATGTTTTCATTGTTATTTGTCTCTAGGTATTTTTTTATTTCCTCTTTGATTTCTTCAGTGATCTCTTGGTTATTTAGTAACGTATTGTTTAGCCTCCATGTGTTTGTATTTTTACATTTTTTCCCCTGTAATTTATTTCTAATCTCATAGCATTGTGGTCAGAAAAGATAGTTGATAATATTTCAGTGTTCTTAAATTTACTAAGGCTTAATTTGTGACCCAAGATGTGATCTATCCTGGAGAATGTTCCATGTGCACTTGAGAAGAAAGTGTAATCTTCTGTTTTTGGATGGAATGTCTTATAAATATCAATTAAATCTATCTGGTCTCTTGTGTCATTTAAAGCTTGTGTTTCCTTATTTATTTTCTGTTTAGATGATCTGTCCATTGGTGTAAGTGAGGTGTTAATGTCCCCCACTATTATTGTGTTACTGTTGATTTCCTCTTTTATAGCTGTTAGCAGTTGCCTTATGTTTTGAGGTGCTCCTGTGTTAGGTTCATATATATTTATAATTGTTATATCTTCTTCTTGGATTGATCCCTTTATCATTACATAGTGTCCTTCCTTGTCTCTTGTAACATTCTTTTATTTTAAAGTCTATTTTATCTGATATGAGTATTGCTACTCCAGCTTTCTTTTGATTTCCATTTGCATGGAATATCTTTTTCCATCCCCTCACTTTCAGTCTGTGTGTCCCTAGGTCTGAAGTGGGTCTCATGTAGGCAGCATATACATGGGTCTTGTTTTTGTATCCATTCAGCAAGCCTGTGTCTTTTGGTTGGAGCATTTAATCCATTCACGTTTAGGTAATTATTGATATGTATGTTCCTATGACCATTTTCTTATTTGTTTTGGGTCTGTTTTTGTAGGTCCTTTTCTTCTCTTGTGTTTCCCACTAAGAGAAGTTCCTTTAGCATTTGTTTTAGAGCTGGTTTGGTGGTACTGAATTCTCTTAGCTTTTGCGAAGAGAATTTTTGTAAAGTAATTTTTGTAAAATATAAACTTTTGTAAAGTTTATATTTGCTCCATTGAATCAGAATGAGATCCTTGCCAGGTAGAGTAATCTTGTTTGTAGATTGTTCCCTTTCCTCACTTTAAGTATATTATGACACCCCCTTTTGGCTTGTAGAGTTTCTGCTGGGTGATCAGCTCTTAACCTTATGGGAGTTCCCTTGTATATTATTTGTCATTTTTCCCTTGCTGCTTTCAATAATTTTTCTTTGATAATTTTTGCCAATTTGATTACTGTGTGTCTTGGCGTGTTTCTCCTTGGGTTTATCCTGTATGGGACCCTCAGCACTTCCTGGACTTGGGTGGCTATTTCCTTTCCCATGTTAGGGGAGTTTTCAACTATAATCTCTTCAAATTATTTCTCTGGTCCTTTCTCTCTCTTTCTTCTTCTGAGATCCCTGTAATGCAAATGTTGTGTTTAATGTTGTCCCAGAGGTCTCTTAGACCGTCTTCATTTCTTTTCATTCTTTTTTCTTTAGTCTGTTCCGCAGCAGTGGATTCCACCATTTTGTCTTCCAAGTCACTTATCCGTTTTTCTGCCTCAGTTATTCTGCTCTTGATTCCTACTAGTGTATTTTTCATTTCAGTTATTTTATTCATCTCTGTATGTTTGTTCTTTATTTCTTCTAGATCTTTGTTAAACATTTCTTGCATCTTCTCAATCTTTGCCTCCATTCTTTTTCCAAGGTCCTGGATCATCTTCACTATCATTATTCTGAATTCTTTTTCTGGAAGATTGCCTATCTCCATTTCATTTAGTTGTTTTTCTGGGGTTTTATCTTGTTCCTTCATCTGGTATATAGCCCTCTGCCTTTTCATCTTGTCTATCTTTCTGTGAATGTGGTTTTTGTTCCACAGGATGCAGGATTGTAGTTCTTTTTGCTTCTGCTGTCTGCCCTCTGGTGGATGAGGCTAGCTAAGAGGCTTGTGGAAGTTTCCTGATGGGAAGGACTGGTGGTGGGTAGAGCTGGTTGTTGCTCTGGTGGGCAGAGCTCAGTAAAACTTTAATCTGCTTGTCTGATGATGGGTGGGGCTGAGTTCCCTCCCTGTTTGTTTTTTGGCCTGAGGCGACCCAACACTTGAGCCTACCCAGGCTCTTTGGTGAGGCTAATGGCGGACTCTGGGAGGGCTCACGCCAAGGAGTACTTCACAGAACTTCTGCTGCCAGTGTCCTTGTCCCTTGGTGAGCCACAGCCACCCCTCGCTTCTGCAGGAGACCCTCCAACACTAGCAGGTAGGTCTGGTTCAGTCTCCTATGGGGTCACTGCTCCTTCCCCTGGGTCCCGACATGCACACTACTTTGTGTGTGCCCTCCAAGAGTGGAGTCTCTGTTTCCCCCAGTCCTGTTGAAGTCCTGCGATCAAATCACACTAGCCTTCAAAATCTGATTCTCTAGGAATTCCTCCTCCGTTTGCCAGACGCCCAGGTTGGGAAGCCTGACATGGGGCTCAGAACCTTCACTCCAGTGGGTGGACTTCTGTGGTATAAGTGTTCTCCAGTCTGTGAGTCACTCACCCAGCAGTTATGGCATTTGATTTGACTGTGATTGTGCCCCTCTTACCATCTCATTTCGGCTTCTCCTTTGTCTTTGCATGTGGGGTATCTTTTTTGGTGAGTTCCAGTGTCTTCCTCTTGATGATTGTTCAGCAGTTAGTTGTGATTCCGGTGTTCCTGAAAAAGGGAGTGAGAGCATGTCCTTCTACTTTGCCATCTTGAACCCTCTACTTAAAATTTTCTTTAATTTCTCTAAGGAATTTTATTTAATATGCAGTGTATAATTATCACACTTATTTTGTTCAATTGCTAGTAGATGCTGTGTATCAGAATAAGACAGTTGCTTTCTTTTTTTAGTTCATTGAAAATTTTTATTATAAATGAGTGCTGGATTTTGTCAAATGCTTGTATCTTTTGAGATGATCATGTGGGTTTTGTTCTTCATTGTATTAATACGATTTATTAAATTAACTGATTTTCAGCTAATAAGCCAGCTTTGCATTTCAGGGATAAGTCCCACTTAGTCATGATATGTAATCTTTTTTATGTGTTTTATATGTAGCTGAATTGAATTTGCTAAAAATTTGGTGAGATTTTATATCTATGCTTATGAAAGATATTTGTTTTCTTTCTTTGTGATGTCATTGGCTTTGGTATCACGGTAATTGTGATTTATAATAAGAAATATATATTTGGTCTTTGTCCCTGTTTCTTGCACCAAGTTTCTAAAACCCTTGGAATTTCCTAAGAGCTAAGAGCAATAAATTCTCTTGATATTCATAACAAACCAATAAATTCTCTTGGTATTCATAACAAACACCTTTCAACCACACCTGAGTTTATGTTAACAAGGTGATATTTGGAAAGCACAGTAAGAATGGGGACTGGTTGCCAAGAAAACAAACCATGTAATTACAGGGTTGACAATTTCAGTCCCATCCCCCATCCTCCAGGAAAGGGAGAGGGGCTGAAGATGGAATAGCTTGTGATGTAATCAACCGTGCCTATGTAGTGAAGCCTCCATAAAAACCTAAAAGGACAGAGTTCAGAGAACTTCTGGGTTGGTGAACAAGGGTTTGAGCAGAGTGGTCCATGAAAGCTCCTCACCCTTTCTCTTTGCACCTAGTCCATCTGGCTCTTCCTGAGTCATATCCTTTTATTAATAAACTGGTTATCTAGTAAGTGAAATGTTTCTCTGAGTTCTGTGAGTTGCTCTAGCAAATTATGGAACCCAAGGATGAAGAAGTCATTGGAACCTCCAATCTACAGCTAGTTGATCAGAAGCACTTGGGTTTGCATCTAGCATCTGGAGTGGAAGCAGGGGCAGTCTTGTGAGACTGAGCCTTTAACATGAGGAATTTTATGCTGCCTCCTGGTAAATAGTGTCAGAATGGAGTTGAATTGTGGGACACCCATCTGGTGTTGAAGAACACCCCCCCAACTACCCATTAGAATCAGGTACAGGATCAGAGTAATACTGGTTCATAGAATGAGTTGGAAAATGTTTCCGCCTCCTCTATTTTCTGAAAGAGTTTGGTATTATCTCTTCTTTAACTGTTTGATAGGATTCACCAATGAAGCTTTGTAGGACTTCTTTGTGGGAAAATTGCTAACCTTTAGTTCATCTTCTTTACTTATGTCCAGGCACTCTATTTCTTCCTGCTGCAATTTTGGTAACGTGTGTCATTCTAAGTATTTGTCCATTTTATCTAAATTATATAATTTGTTGGCATAAAGTTGTTCATACTTGCTTATAATCTCTCGATTTTTATTTTTCTAGAGTTGTTAGTGGTGGCCTCTCCTTTATTTCTGATTTGAATCTTAGCTCTTATTTATTTGGTTATTCTAGCTAAGGTTTGTCAATTATCTTTACCTCTTCAAAGAATCAACTTTTTTTTTCATTGAATTTCTCTACTGTTTTTCTGTTTTCTATTTTGTTGATTTCTGGTCTAATCTTTATTATTTCCTTCTGCTTGGCTTAGGTTTAATTGACTATTGTTTTTCTAACTTCTTTTAAAATTGAAATATAGTTTATATACAATATTATGATAGTTTTAGGAGTATTGCATAGTAATTTGACACTTGCATACCTTATGAAATGATCACCATGATAAGTCTAGTAACCATCTGTCCCCATACAGAGTACTTAAAATATTAATTGACCATATTCTTTATGCTGTGCATTACATCCCCTGGCTTACTTATTTTATTACTGGAGATTAGTACCTCTCAATCCATTTCACCTATTTTGCCCCCCACTTCACCCCCTCCCATCTGGCAACCACTAGTTTGTTCTCTGTATCTATAATACGTTTTTGTTTTGTTTGTTTGTTTTGTTTTGTTTTTAGATTTCACATATAAGTGAAATCATATGGTGTTTGTCTTTGATTTATTTTAGTTAGCATAATACTCTCTATGTTGTCTCAAATAGCAAGATTTCATTTCCTTTATGAATGAGTTATATGCCACTGCTTATATATACTACATCTTCTTTATCCATTCATGTATATCAGTTGTCAGATTGTCTCCATATCTTGGCTACTGTAAATAATGTTGCAATGAACATTGGTGTGCATATAATTTTTTCAAATTAGTGTTTTTGTTTTCTTCAGATAAATACCCAGAAGTGAAATTGCTGGATTATATGACTGTTCTATCTTTAATTTTTTGTGGAACCTCCATAATGTTTTCCATAGTGGCTACATCAATTTACAATCCCACCAACTGCACACAAGGTAGCCAACAGCACATAGGTAGCTCACCAAAGCGTGTTTCAGTAGACTCACTCAACGTTGGAGTTTAGTGAACATTTAATTTCCATTATAATCATCCAAACAACTGACTGTCAGTTCTAGTATGTATGTTTGTGTGTGCATCTTCTTGCATACTTTTCTTTTTTCTCTGATTTCCTTAGTCTTTTAGTTGGACATTAGGTAAAGTAGTGCCACGATATACTAATAAGATGCTATTTAATCCAAAAGTAAAATGTAATTTTTAGACTTTGCAGGGTATGGATTTCAAACGTTCAAAAAATATATAGACATAATAATATAACCTGATACTCTGAAAAAGGTGGCAATTTAAGAAGGTTGATATCTTTGTTAAAATTAAATTTTATTTACATAGACTCAAATTCTGCCCAATCCAGAGGAAAAGAAAAGATAATGAATCTGAAATTACTACAAAGGCAGTTATATAATGAGCTCAGCCACTAAATAAACATAAGGATACTATGTATCATTTTACTTCTGATCACAACCTTCTTTGGCGTTTTGACATAAATAGTTCTGAAATTCGTCTGGAAGAAAAAAATGTATACAGAAAATTCAATTAAAAAAATAATGAGAAGAAGTTGCTCTATCAGTTGTATTTTAAAAGTATAATCATGAAAACATGGAGCATAGCTGTTGGAACAGATAGATGTACAGAACAAATAAAAGTTCAGTGGAATTTTTCTTTGCATTGTAATAATCATCTTCATCATGATCACTTCCATTTTTTGAGTGTCTACTATGAGCCAGCCACTACTCTGATTCCTTTCATGTATTAACTTATTTAATTCTCATGGTGATCCTGAATCATAGCCCTAAGCTTGCTTTTACCCTCCAATTTTCAGTAAGATTATTTAACCCTATGGCGTAGTGCCAGTGTAAGACTAACGAAGGAAATGAAGGAAAGGTTGGCATTAAGTGATTGAATCAGACAGATTAAATGAACAAATAAAAAGAACTGGACTGGGTTATAGGAATGGAGGACATTATTTGAGCTGGGGAGTAGGGGAGCCATATGCTGCCTTCACTTCAGCCCTGTTAGACTAGCACAGGATTTCTGGTCATTTGCATAGGAAAATGGGTCAATCTGGGTTTTTTTTTCAAAATAGGTTTATTGCTGACCACCCAGTACCACTCCTAGGATGCTCAGAAAAGGGCAGTGGCAGACATCAGTAGGAGGTCTTTTTTCTTTTTTTTACAGTAATTCCTTTTGGTTATCTATTATGTGTATTTTAATAGATCTTTATTGGAGTATAATTGCTTCACAATACTGTGTTAGTTTCTGTTGTATACCAAAGTGAATCAGCCATATGAACACATATGTCCCCATATCCCCTCCCTCTTGAGGCTCCCTCCCATCCTCCCTATCCCACCCCTCTGGGTCATTGCAAAGCACCGAACTGATCTCCCTGTGCTATGCAGCTGCTTCCCACTAGCTATCTATTTTACGTTCAGTAGTATATATATGTCAGTGCTACTCTCACTTTGCCCCAGCTTCAACCCCCACCCCGTGTCCTCAAGTCTATTCTCTATGTCTACATCTTTATTCCTGCTCTGCAACTAGGTTCATCACTGGTTTCTTTTTAGTTTCCATATATATGTGCTAGCATACAGTATTTGTTTTTCTCTTTCTGACTTACTTCACTCTGCTTGACAGACTCTAGGTTCATCCACCTCAGTACAAAAAAACTCAATTTCATTTCCTTTTATGGCTGAGTAATATTCCATTGTATATATGTGCCACATCTTCTTTATCCTTTCATCTGTTGATGGGCATTTATGTTGCTTCCATGACCTGGCTGTTGTAACTAGTGCTGCAATGAACATTGGAGTACATGTCTCTTTTTGAATTATGGTTTTCTCAGGGTATATGCCCAGTAGTGGGATTGCTGGGTCATATGGAAGTTCTATTTTTAGTTTTTTAAGGGAGGTCCATACTGTTCTCCATAGTGGCTGTATCAATTTACATTCCCACCAATGCTGCAAGAGGGTTGTCTTTTCACTGTACCCTTTCCAGCATTTCTTGTTTGTAGATTTTTTTGATGGTGACCATACTGACTGGTATGAGGTGACACCTCCTTGTAGTTTTGATTTGCATTTCTCTAATAATTAGTGATGTTGAGCATCTTTTCATGTGCCTCTTGGCCATCTGTATGTCTTCTTTGGTGAAATGTCTATTTAGGTCTTCTGCCCATTTTTAAATTGGATTATTTGTTTTTTTGATATTGAGCTCCATGAGCTGTTTGTGTGTTTTGGAGATTAATCCTTTGTCTGTTGTTTCATTTGCAAATATTTTCTCCCATTCTGAGGGTTGTCTTTGTGTCTTTTTTATTGTTTCCTTTGCTGTGAAAAAGCTTTTAAGTTTAATTAAGTCCCATTTGTTTATTTTTGTTTTTACTTCCTTTACTCTAGGAGGTGGGTAAAAAGGATGTTGCTGTGGTTTATGTCACAGTGTGTTTTTCCTATGTTTTCCTCTAAGAGTTTTATAGTGTCTGGTCTTACATTTAGGCCTTTAATCCATTTGGAGTTTATTTTTGTGTGTGGTGTTAGGTAGTGTTCTAATTTCATTCTTTTACATGTAGCTGTCCAGTTTTCCCAGCACCACTTATTGAAGAGGCTGTCTTTTCTCCATTGTATGTTCTTGCCTCCTTTGTCATAAATTAGGTGACCATATGTGCATGGGTTTATCTCTGGGCATTCTATCTTGTACCATTGATCTATATTTCTGTCTTTGTGCCAATACCATACTGTCTTGATTACTGTAGCTTTGTAGTATAGTCTGAAGTCCGGGAGCCTGATTCCTCCAGGTACGTTTTTCTTTCTCAAGATTGCTTTGGCTATTTGGGGTCTTTTTTGTTTCCATATGAATTGTAAAATTTTTTGTTCTAATTCTGTGAAGAATGCCATTGGTAGTTTGATAGGGATTGCATTGACTCTATAGAGTGCTTTGGTAGTATAGTCATTTTCACAATATTGATTCTTCCAATCCAAGAACATGGTATCTTTCTCCATCTGTTTAGGTCATCTTTGATTTCTTTCATCAGTGTTTTATAGTTTTCTAAGTACAAGTCTTTTGCTTCCTTAAGTAGGTTTATTCCTAGGTATTTTATTCTTTTTGTTGCAATGGTAAATGGGTTTGTTTCTCTGATTTTTTGTTGTTGATGTATAAGAATGCCAGAGATCTCTGTGCATTAGTTTGTGTCCTGCAATTTTACCAAATTCGTTAATTAGTTCTAGTAGTTTTCTGGTGGCATCTTTAGGTTTCTCTAGGTATAGTATCATGTCATCTGCAAACAATGACAGTTTTACTTCTTTTCCAATTTGGATTCCTTTTATTTCTTTTTCTTCTGTGATTGCCATGGATAGGACTTCCAAAACTATGTTGAATAGGAGTGGCGAGAGTGGGCATCCTTGTCTTGGTCCTGATCTTAGTGGAAATGCTTTCAATTTTTCACCATTGAGTATGATGTTTGCTGTGGGTTTGTCATATATGGCCTTTATTATGTTGAGATAGGTTCCCTCTATGCCCATCTTCTGGAGGGTTTTTATCATAAATAAGTGTTGAATTTCGTCAAAAGCTTTTTCTGCATCTGTTGAGATGATTGTAATTTGTTAATATGGTGTATAACATTGATTGATTTGCATATACTGAAGAATCCTTGCATCCCTGAGATAAATCCCACTTGATCATGGTGTATGATCCTTTTTATGTGTTGTTGGATTCTGTTTGCTAGTATTTTGTTCAGGATTTTTACATCTATGTTCATCGGTGATATTGGTCTATAGTTTTCTTTTTTGTGTGATATCTTTTCTGGTTTTGGTATCAGAGTGATGGTGGCTTTGTAGAATGAATTTGGGAGTGTTTCTCCCTCTGAAATTTTTTGGAAGAGTTTGAGAAGTATCTGTGTTAGCTCTTCTCTAATGTTTAATAGAATTTACCTGTGAAGCCATCTGGTCCTGGACTTTCATTAGTTGGAAGATTTTTAATTATGGTTTCAATTTCATTACTTGTGATATGTTTGTTTATATTTTCTAGTTCTTCCTGGTTCATTCTTGGAAAATTGTACCTTTCTAAGTATTTGTCCATTTCTTCATGGTTGTCCATTTTATTGACATATAGTTGTCTGTAGTAGTCTCATAATCCTTTGTATTTTTGCGGTTTCAGTTGTGATTCCTCCTTTTTCATTTCTAATTTTATTGATTTGTATCCTCTCCCTTTTTTCTTGATGAGTCTGGCTAAGGGCTAATCAATTTTGTTTTTCTTCTCAAAGAACCAGCTTTTAGTTTTATTGATCTTTGCTATTGTTTCCTTCATTTCTGTTTCATTTATTTCTGCTCTGATCTTTATGATTTCTTTCCTTCTACTGACTTTGGATTTTCTTTGTTCTTTTTTCTCTAGTCGTTTTAAGTGTAGGGTTTGATTGTTTATTTGAGATTTTTTGTTTCTTGAGATGAGATTGAATTGCTGTAAAATTCCCTGTTAGAACTGCTTTTGCTGCAGCCCATAGGTTTTGCGTCATTGTGTTTTCATTGTCATTTTTTTCTATGTATTTTTAAATTTCTTATTTGATTTCTTCAGTGATCCCTTGGTTATTTAGTAGCACACTGTTTAGCCTCCATGTAGTTGTGTTTTTTATAGTTTTTTTCCTCTAATTGATTTCCAGTCTCATAGCATTGTGGTGAGAAAAGATGTTTGATACGACTTCAATTTTCTTAAATTTACTGAGGCTTGATTTGTGACCCAAAATGTGATCTATCCTGGAGAATGTTCCATGTGCACTTGAGAAGAAAGTGCATTCTGCCACTTTTGGGTGGAATGTTCTATAAATATTAATTAAATCTATCTGGTCTATTGTGTCATTTAAAGCTTGTGTTTCCTTATTTATTTTCTGTTTCGATGATCTGTCCATTGGTGTAAGTGTGGTGTTAAAGTCCCCTACTATTATTGTGTTACTGTCCATTTCTCCTTTCATGGTCATTAGCGTTTGCCTTATGTATTGAGGTCCTCCTATGTTGGGTGCCTTAACATTTATAATTGTTATAACTTCTTCTTGGATTGATCATTATGTAGTGTCCCTCCTTATCTCATGTAACCGTCTCTATTTAAAGTCTATTTTGTCTGATATGAGTATTGCCACTCCAGCTTTCTTTTGATTTCCATTTGCATGGAATATCTTTTTCCATCCCTTCACTTTCAGTCTGTATGTATCCCTAGGTCTGAAGTGGGTCTCTTGTAGACAGCATATATATGGTTCTTGTTTTTGTATCCATTCAGCCAGTCTTTGTCTTTTGGTTGGGACATTTAATCCTTTTACATTCAAGGTTATAATTGATATGTATGTTCCTATTACCATTTTCTTAATTGTTTTGGGTTTGTTTTTGTGCGTGTTTTTCTTCTCTTGTGTTTCCCCCCTAGAGAAGTTTCTTTAGCATTCGTTGTAGAGCTGGTTTGGTGGTGCTGAATTCTCTTAGCTTTTGCTTGTCTGTAAAGTTTTGATTTCTCTGTCATATCTGAATGAGATCCTTGCTGGGTAATCTTGGTGTAGGTTTTTCTCTTTCATCACTTTAAGTACATCCTGCCACTCCCTTCTGGCCTGCAGATTTTCTGCTGAAAAATCAGCTGATAACCTTATGGAGATTCCTATGTATGTTATTTTTTGTTTTTCCCTTGCTGCTTTTAATGTTTTTTCTTTGAATTTAATTTTTGTTAGTTTGATTAATATGTGTCTTGGTGTGTTTTTCCTAGGGTTTATCCTGCATGGGACTCTCTGTTCTTCCTGGAGTTGTGTGACTATTTCCTTTCCCATGTTAGAGAAATTTTCTACTATAATCTCTTCAAATATTTTCTCAGACCCTTTCTTTTGCTCTTCTTCTTCTGGGACCCCTATAATTCAAATGTTGTTGCATTTCATTTTGTCCCAGAGGTCTCTGAGATTGTCTTCAATCCTTTTCATTCTTTTTTCTTTATTCTGCTCCTCAGCAGTTATTTCCATCATTTTGTCTTCCAGCTCACTTATTCGTTCTTCTGCCTCAGTTATTCTGTTATTGATTCCTTCTAGTATATTTTTCATTTCAGTTATAGTGTTGTTCATCTCTGTTTGTTCTTTAGTTCTTCTAGGTCTTTGTTAAACATCTCTTGTATATTCTCCATCTGTATCTCTATTCTATTTCTGAGATTCTGGATCATCTTTACTGTCATTACTCTGAATTCTTTTTCAGGTATATTGCCTATTTTCTCTCATTTCTTTGGTCTTGTAGATTTTTACCTGGCTCCTTCATCTGTGACATTTTTTTTTTTTTTTTTTTGCTGTCTCTCTGTTTTTTTTTTAACGCGTGAGATTGTGTTCCTGTCTTACTGGTTGTTTGGCTTGAGGCTTCCAACACTGGCTGTTGGGTAGAGCTTGGTCTTGGTGCTGAGATGAGGACCTCCATGGGACCTCACTCCAATGAATATTCCCTGGGGTCTGAGGTTCTCTGTTAGTCCAGTGGTTCGGACTCAGAGCTCCCACCCCAGCAGCTTCAGCCTGACCCCCAGCTCATGAATCAAGATCCCACAAGCTGTGTGGGGTGACAAAAAAAAAAAAAAAAGAACAATAATAAAGTAAAAAATAAAATTAGACTTGAAAACTAACTGATATGTTAGAATGAATTTAAAAATAAAAATACAGATGAATCAACAACTGGAAGGTATAACAGTACACAATATTAAAAAGAGGAGTAGGGAAAAGACAAAAAAAAAAAAAGGAAATGACCTTGGCTGTGGAGGGCAGGGCCTAAGCAAGGATGAGTTTTGGGTGGTGGGCGGGGCTTATGCTTAGGACCCACAGGGCTGGAAAAGGCTCTGGGGGCTGTGGGGGTGTGGGGCTTAGGCTCAAGGAACAGACGGGGCCCAGGCGTGACCCCAACCATGGTCTCAGAGAGCAGGGGACTTCACCTGGGAGCCCAGCAAACTCCCTAGGCCTGAGTGGGCAGGGAAAATACCCCCCATTCCTCTTCTGCTCCTCCCACAAGGACCCTCCTGCCTGCCTCCCCTGATCTCTCCAGCCTCCCTCCTATGCTCCCAAGGACCCACACGCCCTGGAGGGGGGTTTAGGGGGGTGGTACAGGCCTGGGAGCTCAGCAGGCTCCCCGGGTCTGAGTGCGCAGGGCAATCACCCTCTGCTCCTCTCCCGCTCCTCCTGGAGAGACCCTCCCGCCTGCCTTTCCTGATCTCTGCAGCCTCAGGGTCACTGATCCTGTCTGGCCTCCACTTCTTCTCCACCCTCAGTCCCTTGATGTCCTTCCAGTTCCTTGGGCATTCCTCCTGTCTCCTTGGGCATCAGGGTCCTCCACCAGTGGCCAGCAGGCACCCTTGCTGTGGGGAGAAGCTAACTTGGCATCTTCCCACACCACCATCTTGACTCTGCCATGGTCATCTATTTTAAATATAGCAGTGTGTACATATCAATCCCAAACTCCCAATCTATCCCTCCCCCAACCCTTCCCCCCTCATAACCAGAAGTTCATTCTTTAAGTCTGTAAGTCTGTTTCTGTCCTGTAAATAAGTTCATTTGTATCAATTTTTTTTAGATCCCACATATAAGTGATATTATATGATATTTGTCTTTCTCTGTCTGACATACTTCACTTGGTATGATAATATCCAAGTCCATCCATGTTGCTGGAAATGGCATTATTTCATTCTTTTTAATGGCTGAGTAATATTCCATTGTATATATGTACCACATTTTCTTTATTCATTCATCAGTCGATGGGCATTTAGGTTACTTCCATGTTTTGGCTATTGTAAACAGTGCTGCAATGAACATTGGGGTGCATGTGTCCTTTTGAACCACGTGTTTCTCTGGATATCTGCCCAAGAGTGGAATTTCTGGGTCATATAGTAGTTCTAGTTTTAGTTTTATAAGGAACCTCCATACTGCTCTCCATAGTGGCTGTATCAACTTACATTCCCACCAACAGTGCAAGACGGTTCCCTTTTCTCCACACCATTGCCAGCATTTATTGTTTGTAGATTTTTTGATAATGGCCATTCTGACTGGTGTGAGGTGATACCTCATTGCAGGTGTTTTTTGGGTTTTTTTTTTTTACCATGCCACGCAGCACATGGGATCTTAGTTCCCCAACCAGGGATCGAACCCACACATCCTGCAGTGAAAGCTCAGAGTCTTAGCCACTGGACCACCAGGGAAGTCCCTCACTATAGTTTGATTTGCATTATTCTAATAATTATCTATGTTGAGCATCTTTTCATGTGTCTCTTGGCCGTCTATGCCTTCTTTGGAGAAATGTCTGTTTAGGTCTTCTGCCCATTTTTTGATTGGGTTGTTTGTTTTTTGGATGTTGAGCCACATGAGCTATTTATAAATTTTGGAGACTAATCCCTTGTCGGTCGCATCATTTGCAAATATTTTCTCCCATTCTGTGGCTTGTCTTTTCATTGTGTTTGTGGTTTCATTTGCTGTGCAAAAGCTTTTGAGTTTAATTAGGTCCCATTTGTTTATTTTTGTTTTTATTTCCATTACTCTGAGAGATGGATCAAAAAAGATATTGCTGCGATTTATATCAAAGAGTGTTCTGCCTATGTTTTTCTCTAAGAGTTGTATATTATCCAGTCTTACATCTAGGTCTTTAATCCATTTTGAGTTTATTTTTTTGTAAGGTGTTAAAGAATGTTCTAGTTTCATTTTTTTACATGTAGATGTTCAGTTTTCCCAGCACCATTTATTGAAGGGACTGTCTTTTCTCCATTGTATAGTCTTACCTCCTTTGTCATAGATTAATTAATCATAGGTGTGTGGGTTTATTTCTGGGTTTTCTGTCCTGTTCCATTGACCTTTATTTCTGTTTTTATGCCAGTACCATACTGTTTTGATGACTGTAGCTTTACAATATAATAGGAGGTCTTGATATGTGGAGTAGGCATGTTCAGATGGTGCAGGGCTCCTGGAAGGGTAAGGCATCTCAGTCCAGTGACAAAATCAGCAAAGTGTTAAGCAATTCAAAGGACAACACCTGGGACCAGTCTTCATAGGCTTATTTCAGGGAGGTGTCTTAAAAGTATCTTAATTTGCAGAGAGAAGACCAATGATAATCATGGTTTGGGAGTCACAGATTATGGAATACAAACATCTTTTTCCTGTTCTCGCGCCTAGTGGTCGTTTCCTCTACCCTGTTTTTGAGTGGTCATAAACTTCAGACCATTCGTTAGTCATGGACCAAATGGCTAGAGCAAGGCAGGACTCAGAGAAAGCATGAAATCATTGTCTAGTTTGTGAGTAGGGGGTATGGTTTCCTGTGACTGAGATTTTAGTATTTTTTCCAGTTTTCCACTACTTCAGATTGTCAACATGATAAGAGAAATTAGAGGAGCTGCTCAAGGGTGGAGTGATAGACAACAACCAGGAGAGGGCATGCACTCCCCAGGAATGCCCAGAAATACTGAGCTAAAGAAACAGACATTCAGATATTTCATAAAACAGTGATCTCAGGAGGCCAGAAAACTTAGGGATGCTTGGGATGTGTGTGTGTGTGTGTGTGTGTGTGTGTGTGTGTGTGTGTGTGCGCGTGCGCGCACGTGTGTGTATTTCTTCTGGGAGTATATTTTTTGAAATATATCTCATGATGGCTGAATTGGTTGTCATTTCCTTTTTTTTAATTGATACTATACATATACATTTTATTATGAAATACAGATAATAAAGAGATAAATTTATACTAAAAAGAACTTAATTCTATTCTTATAAACTTCTATTAATAATACCAATATATATCCTAGACTTCCAGGATTTGTGTAAATGGAATATACCCACAAAGGCATTATTGCTTAAAACTAAACCCCCAAGGGATTTCTTCAAAAGTACACTGACAAGAATGTAACCTATGCCCATCTGTGAATTACGCCATTATTCTTAAATATGTTACCCAAAAAACAGTTCAGGGAAGTGCCAAAAGGTGAATCTGCAGCTCAGATATCTCTTCTTCCAGCACTGATCCACACCTCAAAGATGCACTTCCCCGTGAGTCTTGATCGCCTCTGATGGGCTGTGCAGTAACTAGGGCTTTGTTTAATGGCCAATCCCCCACTTCCACCTTGAGAGCCAACATCCTTCCTAGGAAATGGCCACGTGTTTGTGCTTGCTTACATGAAGGTGTTACATCTCCCCTCATCTCTCCCAACCCCCAGCCCAATGCTTCTGATCAGGACTTGGCTTTCTGGCAGAAGATGGAAGCTGACAACGGTGGGTGGTAGGTGCTGGGCAGAGCTGTCAGGTTCCTCTCCCTGGTTCCCCAAGCACACCTTATTTTCCACATCACCGCCTATGAAATGGGCACCTGTTTACAATTCTTATTGGTTGATATTGAAACATCCCCTCTCAAAAGCGTGGCAGTGCCACACAAAGACCTGTATGTGAATGTTCATGGCAACATTATTCATAAAAGCCCCAAACTGGAAGCAATCCAAACATCCATCAACTTGGTGAATATTTTTTTTTTAATTGGGGTATATCTGCACGGTAGCATACTACTCGGTAATAAAAAGAAAAAACTACTGAGACATGCCTCGAGATGAATCACCCTCAAAGCATCACGCTAAGTGAAAGATGTCAGATACAAAGGACTACATATTTTATGATTCCATTTATTTGAAATGTCCAGACAAGGAAAGCGTATAGACAGAAAGCAGATCAGTGGTTGCCCAGGGCTAGGGGTGGGGATGAGGACTGACTGTAAAGAGGTACAAGGGAACTTTCTACAGTGATGGAAATGTTCTAAAAGTGGATCGTAGTGATGGTTACACAGCTCTATAAATTTACTAGAATCGTCGAATTGTGTAATTACAGTAGGTAAATTTTATGTTCTATAAATTATACCTCAATAAAGCTGCTAAAAAAAATTTAAAAAGATGACAGTGATCTCTCCAGATTCTCTATGGAATAGGTTCTCCTCCCCCAAAACAGAGTTCACAGCATAATCCCCAGGTCACCTGAAGGCCTGAAGATGAAAGGAATATAGGGATGTCTAGTGGGTGGGAACCTGGGTGTGATGTGTGCTTGCCAAGGAATCATTAGCAACATCTGACAAGTCCTTGGGCGTAGCAAGTATAAATCTCAGTCCACAAATTCTTGTGTTCAAGAATTATCACATCCCTTTTCTGCATAACCTGAATCGATTCCTATTTTCAACCTTCATCCACCTCCCTGGTACAGCCATCATTGTCATTGTTTATTGAAATTCCCACTTCCTGCTCAAACCCTTTAGTTAGGCCATGGGGCCAAAACATTGATGGTTGAGGTGTCATCTTGTCCTTGGTCATCAGTTTGCATACTACTAGGGCCCTAACTTCACGACCCCTTCAGACCAACATTCCTCTGCGTTTCAGGCCCTCAGGCACAAGAATCCTTGCTGAGATGGCCTGCAGCGGCCCTGTCGAGGCTACAGGTTGCAAGTCATTGGCATGGAGGTTACATCTGGCCGGCAGATGTGCTTTGTTTGGCCTACTCTATGTTTTAAAAACATTTTAGCCAACTTTTAAAAGTCAGGGGAGTTCACTAAAAAAAAAAAAAAAACAAAACGCAACTTCTGGCTTCTCTGGAAAATCAGGAAAACTAGCAATTATGGACCACCTCACCACGTGGCAACAAACACAGGCGCTGAGAGGGAGCTGCCCATCCAATGTTTGACACGGACCCGTCCAACCTCAGTTATCTCCCCAACACTGAGGTGGGGTGCCAGTTGATGTTTTTATAATATTCGCAAGATTTTTTTTGTTTTTTACACCAGGCCCTTTTGCAACCGTTCGTCTGACCTGCGTTTGCCATAGCAGGTGTTTGAGAGCCCTGCTGCGGCTGCACCATGCAGCCACCCTCTTACTGCTTCCCCAGTAGGCTGGACATACGCTCTTCTGCTTCCCTCTCCCATGCTGATGGCAATCTCTTGCTAGTCTGTGAAAGAACTTTCTCTCTCCATTTATTTTTGAAAGCTGCTTTCCTTTGACTAGCCTATTCATTTTCAGCTCTGGGGATTAGCCTTTTAAAAACCAAAACTAGGAAATGCCTTTTTTTTTCAGGCAACATGAGCTTTTGTCCTTCTATAGACCTCTCAAGATTAGGGGAGCAAAAATCAAATATTCCTGCTTAAAAGGAGAAGGGAGAAGAGAAAATATTATGGAACAAGGGAGCATAGGGTACTCTCTCAAAATATTAGCCCATAGGGGTAACTTTGTTTTCAGGTATCTAATTAAAACACATATTAGTTGAGTCAAATGACTCATCAATTATTACACACACATTCCATCTTTTACTTGAAGTCAAAACACAGTCTGTTCGGTCAGTTATTATTCCCTTTCCTTGTAATATTGCTGGGCTTTTAATACTAGAGGAACGTGTAACTATGCAGTTAAATGCCAGGGCCTCCCTCGAATGGAAAGGATGCTTCAACTCAGACCTGGGTCAGGAACTAGCTCCCCTACAAACATAACCTAAGTCACTGGGTACCCTTTCCTGTCGCGGGTGTGTGTGCTGGAGAGCAAACCCAGCAGCAGAACAGAACTCTGAGGAAGTCAGGAAGCCAGGCAGGGAAGGGCCATGCCTCAGTGAATGCTCAAGTCAAAGAGAATTGTAAGAAGCCAACGAAAGAAACTCCATTCCTGGGGTTAACAATAAAAAAAAGCAGCCGGCCTGTAGGCATTTATCCAACCACACTGGAGGGGAGCAGAGGACTCCTCTGTAGGCTGCACTTGGAATGAACCCTGAGCGTTTACAGATGGGAAGGCTGAGGGCTCTGTGTAAACAGTTACAAAGGCTCAGAAACAAAGAAGCTGTAACCCAGTACAAAATGTCATCAGACCACACAAAAGGAATCCACTGGCCCGAGAGAGTGCAAAACAAGAATTCCAGGCAGAGTGGAGACAATCACTTAGCCACCGACTAGGCTTATTACCAGATCTCAGGGGACCGGGCCCCGGGAAGTGACTGTTTAAAGCTCATTAAATGATGCTAATAGTTCTTTTTCTTTCTTTATAGTTGATTTACAATGTTATATAAATTTCAGATGTACAACACAGTGATTCACAATTTTTAAAGATTATACTCCATTTATAGTTATTATAAAATATTGGATAAATTCCCTGTGCTGTACAACATATCGTTTTAGCTTATTTATTTTATATATAGTAGTTTGTGCCTCTTAATTCCCTACCCCTATCTTGCTGAGAGCAGTGATATAGAGAGGCAGTGTAAATTAATCAGTCAACCAATCAATAGAAACAGCAGCATGCCCACTGCAACACTAAGACACTTTTTCCCTTTGGGTGCTGAAGCTGAGTTGGAGGGGAGCGGCCAGATATAAATCTCCTGCCGTTTATTACCAAAGTTGGCTTGGGGGTTGGGAGGCACAGCTGAATGGAAGACCTATTCTTTCTACCCCTGAAGAGATACCTCACTGCCCAAGGGGGAACATGTGTTCCTTCCAGCTCAGATATTAACTGGGAAGGCAGCCAGTGACCCAGGACATAAAGAGATGATTGGATGGGATATAATTCCTACATAGTGTGTTAACTTTCCTTTACGTGTGTTTAGAAACCTTTGTTTTATTGGACAACTTAATCCCTGCTGGAGCACATAAATCTCTGTAGACCGGGGAGGCCTATAGGTATATATGTCCCAGAGACTCTCCAGGACTCTCCAGCAAGTGACGCCATATCTGTCCCCTTTGGACCCACCCTCACGGTTGGTCCCTGGACAGAGAAACCTCACACGAGGCTGCGCATCCCTCTCTGTGGCCACCTGCTCTGTCACTTGCCAGGGCCAGCTGAGCCTTAGGAGCAGCCCTGACTGAGCCCCTGTCCGTCCTGGTCCACCTTTGGGGCTTTCTATTTTTTCCCTTGTTGTCTCCCTCCTATTCTTTTCTTCCCCACTTCTACCTTTGTTCCATAAACTCTCTGGACTGGCATAAACTGTGCCCTCGCCGTTGTATGGGATGAAACCAGTTCCTGGCCAAGTACTGGCTCTGGCAATTAGGATGGGACAAATCTAGACCATCTCATCCCCTATCCTTACGCCTCCCTGCCCTCCCCTGCCTCACTTGTCCTCCGGTTCAGGTGCTCCCAGCACCAGCTCCAGGCATATGAACAGCATCTGGACATATGGTCAGTAACATGGCTCATGGAGAAAGACTCACTGAGAGGCCAGGAGGGCAGTAAGGGAAAACAGAAAACTTAGAAGAAGGTCAGCATGCAAACTTGACCCCTTAGGTGCATGGCAAGATTCCCAGTAACTAATGACTAGAAATTGGATGAAGAAATCCTTGGAGGGCTTCCCCGATGGCACAGTGGTTGAGAGTCCACCTGCCGATGCGGGGGACGCGGGTTTGTGCCCCGGTCCGGCAGGATCCCACGTGCCGCGGAGCGGCTGGGCCCGTGAGCCATGGCCGCTGCGCCTGCGCGTCCGGAGCCTGTGCTCCGCAACGGGAGAGGCCACGACAGCGAGAGGCCCGCGTACCGCGGAAAAAAAAAAAAATCATTGGAAAAGATACAGTCAAAGCATAGCTCAGACAGAAGCATCATTTAGCAAGCCAGAGCCACATTAATAATAGTTGGAAATTATTAGAATAATTTGATCAATGACTTTTGCTGCCACTTATACCATTTGTTATATAGTTTTTAAATATATATAATTAAGACCTGTGCTGTCCAATATGGCAACCAGTAGCCCAATGTGGCTATTTAAATTTAAGGTAATTAAAATGAGCTAAAATTAAAAATTCAATTCCTCAGTTGCACTAGTCACGTTTCAAATGCTTGAAAGCCACATATGGCTGGTGGCTACCACATTGAACAGCACACGTATAGAATATCTCCGGCATCTCAAAAAATTCACTGTATTTTCATATATCAGGTTACCTCTCCCTCCATATCAAGTAAACAACTGTATTGTATATTGCTTATGGCTCTGGTCGCTGTGAAATTTATCTTTACTGTGGAAGTAGCTGACACAGCCGTCTGGACCACCTACTTATGCAATCTACTCGTAACTTCCGTTCCTGTTTTGCAAATATTAAGGTACTCTTTCCATCTTACAATAGATCGATGATACTCTTATGCCACCTTATGACTCTGCAGATTGAGAATATTCAATTTAGGGTAAGCAACTCAAGTTTCCTAGTCACTTTTACCTCCATGATTAAGAGTCTTAATGCCTATTGATGTCCATTAGTTTCCAAGGACCTGTTATTTTAAGCAGAGATGAACTCTGGATTCTGAGAGGTCTGTCTGCACTGCCATTTGCCTATTGCAGCTTGCCAGAGATTCCCCATATCTACTGTCTATACCTCTAGCACCATCAGATCTGCAGGATGACACGGCCAAGTGGCAGAGAAGATTGCACAACAGCCTGACTCTGCTGCCATCACCTCCAATCTGAGCTCTAATCAATATTGTAAACTTTTCCCATAATCTGATAAACTGCTTGGAGATGGTACTCCCAAGCATGGAATAAGTTCCCTCAAAAAAACAGTGGAAAGGTGGTGGAGGAGGTATGGATTGGGAGCTTGGGGTTAGCAGATGCAAACTATTATACATGGAATGGATAAACAACAGAGTCCTACTGTATAGCACAGGGAACTATATTCAATATCCTGTGATAAACCATAATGGAAAAGAATATGAAAAAGAATATATATATGTAAAACTGAATCACTTTGCTGTACAGCAGAAATTAACAGAACATGGTATATCAACTATACTTTAATAAAATAAATTATTTAAAAACAAAAACAAAAAAAATAGACCCAACCAAACATTATTTCTCTTTCTAAATGGGGGTCCAAGAGGCAAAAATGTATTCTTTACATTGGAGAAGAATTACCTGGAATGTCCCAGATCAGTGGTTCACTACAAAACTTTAAAATGTTTCAGGACCTCTGGTATATACGTATGTAACTAGAATATCTAGGGTAAATGCTACTTCCTGCTTAGCAAGTCTGTTTAGCATAATGGTATCAAAATAGTGGACCAATATGATATTTTAAGGTAAGTCAAGACAACCAAGTTTCCTCCCAACTAAATTATGACATAGAGGAGAGTTAGCATGAAAACACTGAAGCAAAACAATGAAGGTATCCTGCCCCGCTGTTTGAAGTGATCTCTCTTGCCTGCTTCCCTACTCAAGGGATGGAGAAGCATGCATTGCCCAACGGCAGCGAGAGAAGATGTTGATCTGCTCCAGCAAAGATGCCACAGCTGGCAAAGCTGCTGCAATTGGGCCACCATCTGATTAAATGTGTCCATTCCTCCCATAACAGTCTTTTTGCTAATAAACCAGGAGATTAATGTGAGGGTTCTATCAGTAGCTAAGTATTTATCCCAGTTATACATTTCAGAACGGGGAGATAACCACAAGTTGAGTCCACAGATCGATTGAACCTCCAGTGAAATGGACTTGAGCCCACTCTCCATTTACTACCAGCCATCTATAAGTCCTCATCCTGACCAGAGGACCATGATGACAGTGAGAGCCCATATCTAACATCCTTGAAACACATAGCTATTCTTCTTTCTGGAGTGTACTATTACCCTGCAAAAGCCGAGGGAACAGCACAAACTATTATAAGTAAGGCAAGTTCCCTAAGCTGAACCTGTACATTTTAGTAATTTGTTTCAAAGTTCTCTATATTCTGGGTTGGTTTTTTTGTTTGTTTGTTTGTGTGTGTGTGTGTGTGTGGTATGCGGGCCTCTCACTGCTGTGGCCTCTCTCGTTGCGGAGCACAGGCTCCGGACGTGCAGGCTCAGCAGTTGTGGCTCACGGGCCCAGTTGCTCCGCGGCATGTGGGATCCTCCCAGACCAGGGCTCGAACCTGTGTCCCCTGCATCGGCAGGCGGACCCTGCACCTGCCAGGGAAGCCCTCTGGGTTTTTTTTAAATCTACCTCTCTGCAAATAACACAATGTCTTAATTAAAATAGCTTTATTAAAATTTTAATATCTGTTAGAGCAGTTTTCTTCTTTGGAAATGTCTTGAGTCTTCTCGACCTCTTGCTCTTTCATTTAAGCTTCAAAATCAGCTTTTAAGTTCCATGAAAAACTCTATTGTGATTTGAAATGGATTTGACTTCAAGAGAGCCATCATTTATGTAGGGGATTAGCAGTGTAAGATTATTTGTAGCTACGGAATAGAGATTTCATGGGAGTGGGCGTGAATAAAAATTAAAGGGATTATCTGAGAATGTTTTCTGACAACTGGTATATGTCCCAACAGTGTTTTACTGTTTCATAATAAACTTTAAACTCTTGTATATGCAGATCTTTTGAGAAGTCAGGTGGTAAAGGGAAGGAATGAGAAGAGAATATAGCTTGGAAATAAAGCTTTAAGGTTGAAGGAACATATTTTTGTTTTCTTTGCTATTGAGCTAGCAAAATTTGAAGTTACTTACAGATAAAAGTAAAGAAACCAGAGGAAAGATGGAGAGTAAAGACTGAAGAGAAAAGATGATTGAGGAAGCAACAGTTCAGCAAATATAGAGCAGAATTCTGTGTGTGTGTGTGTGTGTGTGTATGTGTGTGTTTGCACGTGTCTGCATGCATGCATGCACACAGAATTTCAAGAGTTCACAATATTAAAGAGGAAAAGTTTTCCCAAATCATCACCTCCAAACAGTCTCATTATGTGTTATTATTCTAATAGAATGGAGGGAAATCATTAGATCTGAGAGACTGAGGAACTGTAGGAACAAAGAATTATTGTAGGAAACATGACCCATTTTCAGAGTTTTTCTTAAAAAGGAAATGAAATATGACTCGACAATTAGTAAATTTGACTGTAGAGAGCATCCCAAGTTAATATTCCCAGCCAGTTTTATGACTTTTTATGTAATTCCATAAGAGCTACTTAAATTTCTCTGTATGCTATAATTTTACCCATCTTACTTAGAAGGAAAATTTCTCTATTTCATAATTCAAGGGGAACATTGTTTATAAATTAGAGATTGGGTTTCCTTTTAGGAAAAAATATTAAGAACTGAACAAAAAGTATGATAATAATAAATCACTTTCCCTTCAAATGCACACATCTTTTTTTGAAATTTAATAATATAATAATGAAAGCAAGTTTAAAATCAAATTATGTCATAGACATTCAACAAGCAAAGACATACTAAAAATTGAATGGTGCTTTTAGTTTTCTTGCCAGAAGAATATTCTGTTTCACAAGCATAGTCTTAGGAAGTTTGTGATCTACACTCAGTAGTTTTAAAGTTACTGCTCATGATTTAATCTAATTTTAATTTGCTATATCTGAGAAAGTGTGTGTGTATGATTCCATGGCTTATAAAATTATTTTAACAATTAAAGTAAAAATGATTAAAGTGCAAATAGAAGAGGTTGTGATTTCTCTTTACTAAAAAAAATTGCCAGGGAAAGTGGTATGAGTATTAGTAATTTTATTAGTGTTACACATGACTACAGGGATAGCAATCCTTAATGCTATCTCTTCAATCCTCTTCGTCTTTAAATGGCCACATGCGGTTCTTGCTTTTGTCCAATTTTGTGTTTTGGGGGTGTTTTACCTTCCCACTTACCCCCCCCCCATACACACACATCTTAATAATTTTGTGGCTTTGGGAATAATTTATAAATAAGTTATAAATAACTTTTAATTAAAACAAGACTACTTTCTTCACTGTATCCCAGATAGATAAGATCATTTTTCTTTAAGCCATTAGTGCTCTACTTAGAAATTATGGTTCCAGAACTAAGTATATGACAATGACGACTTGAGGGAGTAACAAACTATAACACATACAGCAACTTGCTCACTCAGCGAGACTTAATTCAGTGGTTGAATAAGTCTCACAAATGTGTGAAAATGTGTGCTGATTCCTAGATTTTATTTTTTAATGTGTAAATGGGGAGTTTGAAATGCAGTTATTTGCCATAATAAGTCTGAGGTCTTTCAGTGACAAAGTTCCAGAGATGAAATTAGTGTCACAAGCTTTTAACTCAGCCTATTACATTCTAATGAACTGGTTGCATTTGTCTGGATTTAATTGGAATCATACCTAGGACTTCCAGAATGGAGGCGTGAGGACCCTCTTCCCTGCAGAACAGCCACAAATGATTAAAACTATTTAAAAAACAATGACTTAAAGTCTCTGGAAATTGTCCTAAGGAAATAGAGAAAATGGTAAAATGTTAATTCAAGAAAACTCACTCAATCTTTTTAAGAACAGTAGAGTCTGTGGTAATTGAGCCATAAGCCTCTTCCTCTCACCCCCCTCAGCTCAGCATCATGGAAACTACCCCTGGTGGGCGTATTCAAGAACACAGAGCTCCCTCTCCATCTTGCTCTCAGGCTATAGCTATGAAATCTTCCCAGGAGGAGCATCCTCCAGCAATACTCATTCCCCCAGCTCCTTGTTCCAGAACCTCTATTCTAGGAAAGGGCAGTTAAGGGATCTGGGACTCCCTTCTTCCACCCAGAAGGGATGAAGAGTAGAAACACTACAGTAGGCCCCAGTCACTCTTGCCCCAGCTTGCTCAGAGTGGAGGTTTTTAGCTGGGACAGTCAAGATGAGAAAACCAGAGACTATTAACCTCACCCAGCATTTCACTTGGATGACAGTGTTATCCCCATCTCCAATCCCCTAAAGTGGCACGGAGGATTTACACAAGGGTAGTGAGGCAGGCCATAAGAACAAATAGCTCCATAGCTCCATAAATCCAATATCCAGGCGCCCAAATTTAATTGAATCAAACTGTGGAGCAATTTATGCCCCAGGGCATTGTTGAAAACAATAGAGCCATCAGCTGGCAATTAGTGAAGGTAACAGAGAGGCATTATCAACAGAGGCAAAAAACTTAACAGAGAGAGCAGGGAAAGAGATAAAGAAAGCCCTGACAAAACCACTGCCATCCTGAGTGACTGTGTACCTACCCAAGGCTGAGCCCTATGAAGAACCACATCAGAGGATATACACTGCGGGATATAGATTTCTTTAAAATTGTCTATTTCAACACAAATGATGAGATATGTAAAGAAACAGGAGAGTATGACCTATATACAGAACAAAAAAAATACAGGCAAAAATGCTGCCTTTGAGAGGGCTCAATGATCAAACTTAGCAGACAAAACTTCAAAGAGCTATTATAAAATATTCGAAGAACTGAAGGAAAACATGCATAAAGAAGTAAAGGCAGATATGATGACAATGTCTCATCAGATAGAGAATGTCAAAAAGGTGCATACTGTACAAGAGAACTGAATAGAAATTCTGGAGATGAAAAGTAAAAAAACTCAAACAAAAATTTCACTAGAGAGACTCAACAGTAGATTTAAGCTGACCAAAGGGAAAATTAGTGAACTTGAAGATGATTGATATAGATTATGTAATCTGAATACATAGAGAAAAAAAAGAATGAAAAAATGAGCAGACTCTCAGAGAACATAACATACCTAAACTTATGGAATGCAGTTGAAGCAGTGCTTAGAGAGAAATTTATAGCACAAAATACTTTAAAAGAATAAATATCTTAAAGTAATAATCTGACTTTTCATCTTAAGACACTCGAAAAACATGAGCACACTAGCCTTAAAGCTAACAGAAGAGAGAGAATAGTAAAAATGAGAATGGAGATTAAAGAAGTAGGAGATAGAAAAACAATATAACACAGACCTACTAGAGCATGGACTTGAGGGTATGGGGAGGGGGAAGGGTAAGCTGTGACAAAGTGAGAGAGTGGCATGGGCATATATATACTACCAAACGTAGGGTGGATAGCTAGTGGGAAGCAGCCACATAGCACAGGGAGATCAGCTCGGTGCTTTGTGACCACCTAGAGGGGTGGGATAGGGAGGGTGGGAGGGAGGGAGATGCAAGAGGGAGGAGATATGGGAACACATGTATATGTATAACTGATTCACTTTGTTGTAAAGCAGAAACTAACACACCATTGTAAAGCAATGATACTCCAATAAAGATGTTTAAAAAAAAGAAAAACAATAGAGAAAATCAACCAAACAAAAAGTTGTAATGACCACAAAATTGACAAATCTTTAGGTAGATTAACTGGGAAAAAAGAAAAAAGACTCAAATGAAGGAGAGAACATCACTATTGACCTTACGGAAATGAAAAGGATTTTAAAGGAATAATATTAGCAATTGTATATAAGCACATTAGATAATTTAGATTAAATTAACAAACTACTAGAAAGAAAGAAACAGCCAAGACTGACAAAAGAAGAAATAGATGTGAATAGACCTATAGTAAGTAAAAAGAATAAATTACTTTAAAACTTCCCACAAAGAAGAGTCCAGTGCCAGATGGATTCATTGGTACATTCTACAAAATGCTTAAATAAAAATAAACACTCATTCTTCACACTCTTTCAAAAAATAGAAGATAATAATTCTTGACTCATTTTATGAAGCCAGTATTACCATTATATCAAAATGAGACAAAGGCATGACAAAAAAGCAGAGACCAGTATCTATTATGAATATAAATTATACAAAGATCTTCAACAAGATATAGCAAACTGACATGGCAGTAATATATATAAGGGATTATACACCATAACCAAGTGGAATTTATTTAAGGAATGCGAAGTTGGTTTAACATACAAAAATTATTTACTGTAATACATTGTATCGATAAATAGAAGGATAAAAAGTATATGATTATTTCAGACACAGAAAAAGCATCTTCATGTTAAAAACTTAATAAAATAGGAATAGAAAGAAATTCCTCAACCTGAAAGGTAACTTCTATTAAAAAAACCCACAGCTAGCATTATACTTAATGGTGAAAGACCAAATGCTTTTCCCCTAAGATCAGAAATGATATGAGGATGTCTACTCTCACCTCATCTATTCAACATTATACTGGACGTTCTAGCTAGGACATTTAGGCAAGAAAAATAAATAAGGCATTCACATTGGAAAGAAAGGATCAAAACTTTCTATTTTCAACTGACATTATCCTGTATAGAAATATATTAAAGCTAAAATCCACTAAAAACTATTAGAATATTAGTATTAGTGAATGAGTTAATATATTATATAATCACTCTCAGATCAGATCAGAAGATCAACATACAAAAATCAATTGCATTTCTGTGTACTAAAACTGAACATTTCAAAAATAAAATTAATAAAATAATTCAATTTCCACTAGAATCAAAAACAATAGAATACTTAGGTGTAAATTGAACAAAACACATAATACTTTACACTGAAAACTAAAAAAATTGATGCAAAGAATTAGAGGATCTAAATAAATGAAAAGCTATTTCACATTTATAGATTTAGGAGACTTAATGTCGTTAAAATGGTAATATTTCCAAAATTAATAGACAGGTTCAACACAGTACCTATAAAAATCCCTGTATTCTGTTTTTGCAGAAATTAATTAACTCATCCTAAAATTCATATTGAAATCCAAGAGACCCACAATAGCCAAAACATTCCTAAAGGAAAAAACAAAGGTGCAGTACTCAGACTTCCCAATTTCAAAGCTTAGTTCACTAATCAAGATAGTGTGCTATTGACGTGAGGATAGACAGAGAGATCAAGGGAATAGAACTGAGAGTCCAAAAAATAGACCCTCACGTTTATGTTCAATTGATTTTTGACAAGGGTACCAAGACAATTTAATGGAGAAAGAATAGTCTTTTTCACATATGATGTTGAGACCCTGGGTATCCACATGCAGAATTAAGCGGTACCCTTTCCTTATACCACACACACAAAATTATTCCCAGAAGATAGACATCACTGTCAGAGCTAAAACTGTAAAACTTACAGAAGACACCACAAGAAGAAACTTCATGACCTGACTAGGCAAAGCCCTCTTAGATATGCCACCTAAACCAGAAGCAACAAAAGGAAAAATAAGTTTCATGTCATCAAATTTAAAATATTTGTTTCAAATGACAGCATCAAGAAAGCGAAAAGACAACACAAAATAGAAGAACACAAATTATATGCCAATCAAGGAGCTTAAAAAATAAAAAATAAGGAAAAATAGAATCATGACCTAGGTGCTATGGAACATTTTGCATGAGATCTCAGATCCTTCTTTTGTGTCAAGGTATAGTCCTACTTTCCCCACATAACTCCCTCTTTTACTTCACCTCTCTCCATGTGTAGAGTAGGAGAGAAATAATGAAACAGAAAAAATCGAGAGCAGTTGCTTTTCTAGTAAATTTTGGGAATATTTGTTTAGATCGTGTGAAAAATTAGAAGATCACGAACTCACAATTCTACCAAGCTTGAAAGGAAAGCCTAAGAATGTAGCCTACTTACCATACACATCAACTTTACCTACGTGGTTACTCTTTAATGGCTCTATAAGATTTACAGAAAATATATGTAAAAATATACATATTAAAATATATCAGATTTTTAAAATCAATAATCCCACCTATTAGTTCCTCAAAGAAAAAGTGCAGTGTATTTCATAGAGCAGCACTAGATAGATCGTAGGTAATTAAGTTATACCTTGCAAAATATTTCCTCCAGATGGTAAATTAACTCAGTTTTTCGAATTAAAATTTTAATAAATTACTCACCTTGGAGTTCTAAGAGTATAGGCTTTAAGCAGATTTCAAACTTAAACTATCCCTTAAATTCTTTTACCAGGATTACTAATATTTCCTAAAGAACTATTTATTTTCTAACTTGTTCATTTTCATTACTTAATATGCTGCTGGGAATACTTTGTCTTGGGCCATGTCTAGACATCCAGATGTTTTTGATAAATTCACTTGAAAAAGAGGCTGTGTTCAGTGAAACGGCTAATCATTTTTTTAAAACTAAGCATACTTTCTTCTAAAGAATGCCACAAAATCATCTTGACTGAATTATTCACCTTTCAACTGATTATTCTGACCGCAGGTCAATCGGAAACATCATGTTCTATGATGCAAGCTTGATATTTAGCACAGAGATACTTAACAGAGACATGATTCTTTATTCGGGGCAGGGAGGGTACAGGGTGGTGGAAAGGAGGCTTGCTTTTGATGACCAGCCAGTTAAATACTGCCAAATAAATACATCCATCATTTTCACAAGCAAAATCGTATCCAAAATCAAAGCAGCATTTTATTTCTAAGGGAAATAGATGTTGTTGAGGAGGCCAACTAAGAATCACTCTTTGAACTATACACTGAAAACTGTCTTTAAATCAGGCCCAGTAAATAGACATGTTCACCAAAGGTGCAACTTTCTCAGGTGGCAGAATGTAATGTTTTATCTGCTGCAGCCAAAAGAAAAAGGCCAGAACATGACAAGACTCCACACCTCTTGACAGATACACAAATGATTATCTCTTGTTTACTCTGTCAGACATATCCTGGATTCTAAATGGAAGAAGGATGTGCATTATTCACTCATTATGATTCTAGAACCCAAGATCATGATTGTTCTTTCATTCTTTTATTCAACAAATGTGAGAATAAATAGTTGTTAAGTGTCTACCATGTGGTAGCTCTAAAAGAGGTGAACAATATATAGAAGCCTTATGTAATTCTCAGAGTGATTCTATGACATAGAAACTGACGCCCAATTAAATTATGTAATTTATCCAAAGCCACACACTCTCCCAAGTGGAAGATCCAGGATGGAACAGTTCCCTCAGACCATAAGGACGTTTGTTTTTTACTTTGCTGATTTATTTCTTTAAAGATATTCCTTTAATTTTAACTACAACGTATTTTATATATTTTAAAAAGAATAAAAATAGCTCAGCATTCAACAACCAGATTTAAGGGAAATTAACACTTCACAGCATTTGCTTCAGGTCTTAAAAAAAAAAAAGAAAAGGAATTAAGTATTACAGATCCAGCTATTACACTAACTTCATCCTTTCCCCTTCCTGATTTCCTCGAGTATCCACTGTCCTGAAGACCCTTTACATCATTCCCATGCATGTTATGTTAGCCAGTGCCTATGTATGAAGCCGGTGGGAAATGAAGAGAAAACGGGTATTTGGTGAACATTAATGATATCTCCTACAGATATATTCCTGGTTTAAAACATAAAACAATAAATCGGAATGCCTTTCCAGCTTGCTGTATGTCAGATATATAATCCTCAGAAGTCAGTGTTGACTTATGTGAGGTAAATGGCAATGTCTTTCTCTCATAAGCATACTTCTGAGCATTTAAACATACTCAAGTTTCTACCTTTAAAAAAATTAAAATTTCTCTTTCCAACCCCATAATGCTCCACTTATTGTTCCACCTAAGCCAGTGGCACATACTTGGCTAAGACTAATTATAGCAACATGTATTCTAATTATAGACGAACTCATAGCAACTAATGGGAAGCCTTGGCTATTATGTGAGTTGTCCGTTGTGCATGATTTAAATAAATATCTTATACCCATTTTATAAATAAATAAAACCAAGGCTTATAAGATTAATTGATAACCCAGTTAGGGTTATAGAACCCAAACATGGAGGTCTTTTGACTCTAAATCCTAGTCTTTTACCATCAACATAGTCTAGTAGGTAAATGATCTCTCTATGCTGTTAACATTGTCTTCAAATTTTCCCGCTTCACTTGTGTTCCCCTAGGAGTTCAGGGCCAGAGAGGGAGGGCACTTCCTTCCTCACTTGCCCTACCCTGCAGTGCCCCATAGTCAGGACTAGCTTTCTTCTCTGACTACTCATCAAAATTTTCTGTCCCAAGTTTCTCTTCCAAAGAGAACCGATGTCAGCAAGATGAAAAAAGCACAATATAAAGTCACTCTTTAAGATGACTGACTTTAACTGGGAAAACAATGACTTGACATTCTTACACAGTAGAATTTGACAAGATGACAGTGCAATAATTGGAGAAACCTACACATTCCACTAGGTAGGCAACTTTCTGTGCTCTCTCTTTGGAGGGAATATCTTGACCATTAATGATTATCACATCCCCATTAAATCATTATACTGACTGATTACCTAACTTTGATATTATGGTAATTCATCCTAAATTATACAATAAACCTTAGTTTTAACTAAATACTTTAGATATATTTCCCAAGAGAAAATGAAATTCATGGAATATTTAAACACATGAACAAAAAGTAATTACAAAGCCATTATCAAGTACTCACATTTTATTTCATAGTAAACTCAGAGCGTATTTAGTAGATTTTTTCCAATGTAATTTAAAAACCTAGTTAGTCATAAAAAATAATTTTCTCCTGTTATATTATGCTTTTGTTTTAATAGAAGAAGCGCCATGAAAACGTTCATCAGAACTGATTAATGTCAAGTATTAAAATAAGGCATAAGGCTTTTCCAAGTCCAGTAATTAGATAAAAGTGCGTTATTGATATTAATAGATGTTTCCATACTTAACATTACCAAATTTGTTATTTTAAAGTCATTTGTATTTTAAACTGATACCATTTTTATGTAGTCCAATGTGCTGTAAAAGTTGCAGATGCCTATTAAAGAAATAAGCACCGATTGCAGTTCGCATTGCTACCATTAGGTGGCAATAGTTGTTTCTCTGTAATTTACAAAAGAATTTAAAGTTACGTTAACGTTTTGATGTCTGGGGTGCACCAGTTCACTTCTGGTGATCTAGTAAGTAAAATGTTTATTTGAGTTTTGTGAGCCTCTCTAGCAAATTAATCAAACCCAAGGAGGGGGTTGTGGGAACCTCTGATTTATAACCAGTTGGTTAGAATCACAGGTAGTAACCTGGGTTGTGGCTGGCATCTGAAGTGGGGGGCTGGAAAGGGTCCGTCTTGTAGGACTGAGCCTTAACTTGTGTAATCTGATGCCGTCTCAAGGTAAATAGCGTCAGAATTGTGTTGAATTGTAGGACACCATACTAGTGTCGGAGAATTGGTGGTGGTGTGGGAAACCACTCGCCCGTACGTTAGAAAGTGGATCTCAGAACAACAGTTATCACCATAGACACAATGGATGTACATAACCTCAAGGGCGTGGATGGTAGTAAATTACAGTAAAATAATTAGAAATTTATCTGTTTTAAGTATTTATTGGCCTTGTTTCTAAGATAATTAATTTAATTCTGTTTATATTATTTAATTTTTAATAATGGCTGTTTAATTACCAGCTTGCAAAATTCTTGACAATTTATCAGTTGGCCCTTGCAAGTTGACTAATACATTACTAAAAGGGAAATATTATAGTCACACAGAGAAGCAAACCACTGAAAAAGGACACATTTATTCTTGGACCTCCCAATAGTTATAGTCATAATAATAACAGTGAGAAAGACTGCTGGTTTTCTATCCAAATCCAATATTCCCCTTTTTTCTTAAGAACAGAATTTTAATCTTGTTAGGTTTGGTAATGCCTCCAGTTAAAATATACTTCCCATCTCTCCTTAAAGAAAAGGGAAAGTGTGTGACTGCATTTAGGCCAGTGATGTTTGAGCAACAGTTATTGATTGGGACTCTAGAAGAAATGGCATGGATTCAGCTGGCCTTCACCATTTTGCACAGTCAGCTTTTTTCCTTTCTTCTCCCTGTTTATGGTAGGTAGGATCATGGCAGTCATATTGTGAGCATGAGGTAGTTCTGAGGATGTGAGCTTCTGCTAAGAATAGCAAAGCAGAAAATAGAAGTATTCTAAGATATTGATAATATGAAGAAGTCAATATGCCAGCCTTGAACAGCCCACCTCTCGACTCCATTGTACATGAGAGACAAATGAATGTATTTTTAAGCCACTTATTTTTAGGTCTTTGTAATGCACAATCAAATACTACTTCTAAATGATGATTATAGTTAAGATTTATTGAGTGTCTGCCATGTGCCAGACACCATGTTAAGTAATTTACAAGTGTTACTCCTAGAAAGATAACACCTTTCTGTGCTTAATCACGCTAGTTTATGATATTTAGAATTAATTGTCCTACGAAGGATTGATTAACTTCAGATTTATAAATGTTCACACTTACCCTTCAGCAGAATATACGTGTTCTGAGTCAAATTTATCCTTTCATGCTGCGAGGGGTATTTACTCAATTTCTGTTCAAAGAAGTATTAACAATATAAATAATTGTATTACATTTGAATTGCACGTGTTAGTCTAATACTCAGTTCATTGTTTGCAATAGTAAATGTCTATTCAGAATTACAAGAAGTTAAGTAAGACTGAATGTTGAAAGCACTGTTCTGATGGTCAAGCTCTCTTATAAAGATTTGAGTTAACTCTACTCCATTTCTCCATACAGTTCCAAAAATTTCTAAAAATCATATTATTAGGTTGGACATAATATTCAGACATAGAATCCCTGCTGGAATTGCAGACACAAGGAGCTAACATTTCTAGCTCCTTCCAATGAGTCTATGACAGCACCTCAAAATATAACAACTCATTGAAATCAGCTCCCGGAAGGAACAGTTGATAATCAGCTAGAAGAATGAAGCCTTGGCATGCTTGTCAATCATATCTATTGTTGCATTCTATGAAGGAAGGTAATCAATTCTGAATGGCATCTCTTAAGGAGGAAACCTGCTTTTATTACAATAAGGCTTTTCCTGAAATTTAACTTTTGAAAAACATCTCGATCCTTCTTTTCTGAAATACTAAAGGACCATTTGGGGATTATTGTACTTTATTTTACAGTTCAGATTATAGTCTATCTTTTTATTAATTCTAAAATTAAAATTGAGGGAGGTTTGTTTGGGTTTTGTTTGTTTAAGTCCTCAGAATGGAGTCGTTAATAGTTATTGGCGCCAAACAACTTTCATCAAATCTTTCTTGATGTCCTCGCCTTCACCCAGACCCATCTCTCTTTTATAGCAGCAACAATGCATCCTCAACAAAGTCAGAATTCCTGGGGAAGATGTGGAGGCTTATTCCAAGATTTATACTCCTTTTTTGAACCACCGTGAAATGTTTTTTAAAGATAATCTTTCCTAAAATACCTCCATTTATTTCTTCAGTGTGTTATAATTAAAGGAAAAAAAACGCTCCATGACTGGCTTACACATTTTCTCCTTTGTATTTCTCCCTCACTGAACTGTGAGAATTCTAAGGAAATAAGTAAATGCCACGTATACACAAGGATTTAGGTAATGGGTTTTCCTCCTGTTGTGTGCCAAAAATTTGTTTGGAAATTCCAGGCATGTACGAGTTAACTACTTTTTAAAAAAATTATTGACGTATAGTTAATTTACAATGTTGTATTATTTTCAAGTGTACGGCAAAGTGATTCAGTTATATATATAACTGAATATATATAAAGAATATGTATATACCCTTTTCAGATTCTTTTGCATTATAGGTTATTACAAGATATTGAGCATAGTTCCCTGTGCTATACAGTAGGTTCTTGTTTACCTATTTTATATATAGTAGTGTGTATATGTAATTTAGGAATTTACTTTTTAAAGTGACCTGTTGCTTTTGTGGTGTCTGTTCATAGACAGGGAAAGTTTGGAAGTTGGGGGCAGAGCTCCATGGGGTCTAGGGCTGTGTGGACCTTTTTTGTTTTCCTGTGTCTTCACAAAATGCTTTATCCAGAGCCTGCCCTAGATAATAACTGACAGATAAGGTATACTGGGTCCTTAACTCCACACTAGGTACCACACTGAGCAGTTGACATGTGTGATTTCCCTTAGACCTCACAGTCAACCTAAGAGTTAGTCAATGTTATTATCTTTATTTCACAGATGAGAACATAGAAGCTCAGTCACAGCTACCAAATGACACAGCCTGAACTCAATCAGCTTTGTCTGCCTCCAGGGTCTTTGAACTTAAATTCTGGTGCCATATTGAGAGCCTTAGCAGATATTCATTGCATGTTTGAAGATTGCATAGGGGAGCTAAAGGCCTGCAATAAACACATCCCTTTCAAAGTACTCCGCCTCGAAAATATTTCCCCACTTAATCCATTGATTAGTTGTACTTAGTTCATCAAACCTTACACTGCACAGGTTAAGACTTTTACCCTCAGAGTGAATTACTTTATTTATTTTTTTTATTTTTATTTTTTTAAACATCTTTATTGGAGTATAACTGTTTTACAATAGTGTGTCAGTTTTTCCTTTGCAACAAAGTGCATCAGTTATACATATACATATGTTCCCATATCTCTTCCCTCTTGCGTCACCCTCTCTCCCACCCTCCCTATCCCACCCCTCTAGGTGGTCACAAAGCACAGAAGTGATCTCCCTGTGCTATGCGGCAGCTTCCCACTAGCTATCTAATTTACATTTGGGAGTATATATATGTCCCTGCCACTCTCTCATTTCGTCACAGGTTACCCTTCCCTCTCCCCATATCCTCAAGTCCATGCTCTAGTAAGTCTGTGTATAATTCCCGTCCTACCACTAATCTCTTCATGACACATTTTTTTTTTTCTTAGAGTCCATATATATGTGTTAGCATACGGTATTTGTTTTTCTCCCTCTGACTTACTTCACTCTGTATGACAGACTCGGGGTCTATCCACCTCATTACAAATAACTCAGTTTCATTTCTTTTTCTGGCTGAGTAATATTCCATCGTATATATGTGCCACATCTTCCTTATCCATTCATCTGTTGATGGACACGGAGGTTGCTTCCATGTCCTGGCTATTGTAAATAGAGCTGCAATGAACATTTTGGTACATGAGTCTTTCTGAATTATGGTTTTCTCAGGGTATATGCCCAGTAGTGGGATTGCTGGGTCATATAGTAGTTCTATTTTTAGTTTTTTAAGGAACCTCCATACTGTTCTCCATAGTGGCTGTATCAATTTACATTCCCACCAGCAGTGCAAGAGGGTTCCCTTTTCTCCACACCCTCTCCGGCATTTATTGTTTCTAGAGTTTTTGATGATGGCCAATCTGACCGTTGTGAGATGGTATCTCATTGTAGTTTTGATTTGCATTTCTCTAATGATTAATGAGGTTGAGCATTCTTTCATGTGTTTGTTGGCAATCTGTGTATCTTCTTTGGAGAAATGTGTGTTTAGTTCTTCTGCCCATTTTTGGATTGGGTTGTTTGTTTTTTTGTTATTGAGCTGCCTGAGTTGCTTATAAATTTTGGAGATTAATCTTTTGTCAGTTGCTTCATTTGCAAATATTTTCTCCTATTCTGAGGGTTGTCTTTTGGTCTTGTTTATGGCATCCTTTGCTGTGCAAAAGCTTTTAACTTTCATTAGGTCCCATTTGTTTATTTTTGTTTTTCTTTCCATTTCTCTAGGAGATGGGTCAAAAAGGATCTTGCTGTGATTTATGTCATAGAGTGTTCTGCCTCTGTTTTCCTCTAAGAGTTTGATAGTGTCTGGCCTTACTTTAACCCATTTTGAGTTTATTTTTGTGTGTGGTGTTAGGGAGTGTTCTAATTTCATACTTTTACAGGTAGCTGTCCAGTCTTCCCAGCACCACTTATTGAAGAGGCTGTCTTTTCTCCACTGTATATCCTTCCCTCCTTTATCAAAGATAAGGTGACCATATGTGTGTGGGTTTATCTCTGGGCTTTCTATCCTGTTCCAATTGATCTATATTTCTGTTTTTGTGCCAGTACCATACTGTCTTGATTACTGTGGCCTTGTAGTATAGTCTGAAGTCAGGGAGCCTGATTCCTCCAGCTCCATTTTTCGTTCTCAAGATTGCTTTGGCTATTCGGGGTCTTTTGTGTTTCCATACAAATTGTGAAATTTTTTGTTCTAGTTCTGTAAAAAATGCCAGTGGTAATTTGATAGGGATCGCATTGAATCTGTAGGTTGCTTTGGGTAGTAGAGTCATTTTCACAATGTTGATTCTTCCAATCCAATAACATGGTATATTTCTCCACCTATTTGTGTCATCTTTAATTTCTTTCATCAGTGTCTTATAGTTTTCTGCATATAAGTCTTTTGTCTCCTTAGGTAGGTTTATTCCTAGATATTTTATTCTTTTTGTTGCAATGGTAAATGTGAGTGTTTTCTTAATTTCCCTCAGATTTTTCATCATTAGTGTATAAGAATGCCAGAGATTTCTGTGCGTTAATTTTGTATCCTGCTACTATACCAAATTCATTGATTAGCTCTAGTAGTTTTCTGGTAGCATTTTTAGTATTCTCTATGTATAGTATCATGTCATCTGCAAACAGTGACAGCTTTACTTCTTCTTTTCCTATTTGGATTCCTTTTATTTCTTTTTTTTCTCTGATTGCTGTGGCTAGAACTTCCAAAACTAGGTTAAATAAGAGTGGTGAGAGTGGGCAACCTTGTCTTGTTCCTGATCTTAGTGGAAATGGTTTCAGTTTTTCACCATTGAGAACAATGCTGGCTGTGGGTTTGTCATATATGGCCTTTATTATGTTGAGGAAAGTTCCGTGTATGCCTACTTTCTGCAGGGTTTTTATCATAAATGAGTGTTGAATTTTGTCAAAAGCTTTCTCTGCATCTATTGAGATGATCATATGGTTTTTCTCCTTCAGTTTGTGGATATGGTGTATCACACTGATTGATTTGCATATATTGAAAAATCCTTGCATTCCTGGAATAAACCCCACTTGATCCTGGTGTATGATCCTTTTAATGTGCTGTTGGATTCTGTTTGCTAATATTTTGCTGAGGATTTTTGCATCTATGTTCATCAGTGATATTGGCCTGTAGTTTTCTTTCTTCGTGACATCTTTGTCTGGTTTTGGTATCAGGGTGATGGTGGCCTCATAGAATGAGTTTGGGAGTGTTCCTCCCTCTGCTATCTTTTGGAAGAGTTTGAGAAGGATAGGTGTTAGCTCTTCTCTAAATGTTTGATAGAATTAGCCTGTGAAGCCATCTGGTCCTGGGCTTTTGTTTGTTGGAAGATTTTTAATCACAGTTTCAATTTCAGTGCTTGTGATTTGTCTGTTCATATTTTCTATTTCTTCCTGGTTCAGTCTTGGCAGGTTGTGCATTTCTAAGAATTTGTCCATTTCTTCCAGGTTGTCCATTTTATTGGCATAGAGTTGCTTGTAGTAATCTCTCATAATCTTTTGTATTTCTGCAGTGTCACTTGTTACCTCTCCTTTTTCATTTCTAATTCTATTGATTTGAGTCTTCTCCCTTTTTTTCTTGATGAGTCTGGCTAATGGTTTATCAATTTTATTTATCTTCTCAAAGAACCAGCTTTTACTTTTATTGATCTTTGCTATTGTTTCCTTCATTTCTTTTTCATTTATTTCTGATCTGATCTTTATGATTTCTTTCCTTCTGCTACATTTGGGGTTTTTTTGTTCTTCCTTCTCTAATTGCTTTAAGTGCAAACTTAGGTTGTTTATTTGAGATGTTTCCTGTTTCTTAAGGTATGATTGTATTGCTATAAACTTCCCGCTTAGAACTGCTTTTGCTGTATCCCATAGGTTTTGGGTCATCGTGTCTCCATTGTCATTTGTTTCTAAGTATTTTTTGATTTCCTCTTTGATTTCTTCAGTGATCACTTCGTTATTAAGTAGTGTATTGTTTAGCCTCCATGTGTTTGTATTTTTTACAGATCTTTTCCTGTAATTGATATCTAGTCTCATAGCGTTGTGGTCAGAAAAGATACTTGATACGATTTCAATTTTCTTAAATTTGCCAAGGCTAGATTTGTGACCCAAGATATGATCGATCCTGGAGAATGTTCCATGAGCACTTGAGAAAAATGTGTATTCTATTGTTTTTGGATGGCATGTGCTATAAGTATCAATTAAGTCCATCTTTTGTAATGTATCATTTAAAGCTTCTGTTTCCTTATTTATTTTCATTTTGGATGATCTGTCCATTGGTGACAGTGGGGTGTTAAAGTCCCCTACTATGATTGTGTTACTGTCGATTTCCCCTTTTATGGCTGTTAGTATTTGCCTTATGTATTGAGGTGCTCCTATCTTGGGTGCATAAATATTTACAATTGTTATTTCTTCTTCATGGATCGATCCCTTGATCATTATGTAGTGTCCTTCTTTGTCTCTTGTAATAGTTTTTAATTTAAAGTCTATTTTGTCTGCTCTGAGAATTGCTATTCCAGCTTTCTTCTGATTTCCATTTGCATGGAATATCTTTTTCCATCCCCTTACTTTCAGTCTATATGTGTCCCTAGGTCTGAAGTGGGTCTCTTGTAGACAGCATATATATGGGTCCTGTTTTTGTATCCATTCAGCCAGTCTGTGTCTTTTGGTGGGAGCATTTAATCCATTTACATTTAAGATAATTATCCATATGTGTGTTCCTATTACCATTTACTTAATTGTTTTGGGTTGTTCTTGTAGGTCTTTTCCTTCTCTTGTGTTTCTTGCCTAGAGAAGTTCCTTTAGCATTTGTTGTAAAGCTGGTTTGGTGGTGCTGAACTCTCTCAGCTTTTGTTTGTCTGTAAAGGTTTTAATTTCTCCATCAAATCTGAATGAGATCCTTGCTGGGTAGAGTAATCTTGGTTGTAGGTTGTTTTCCTTCATCACTTTAAATATGTCCTGCCACTCCCTTCTGGCTTGTAGAGTTTCTGCTGAAAGATCAGATGTTAACCTTATGGGGATTCCCTTGTGTGTTATTTGTTGTTTTTCCCTTGCTGCTTTTAATATGTTTTCTTTGTATTTAATTTTTGACAGTTTGATTATTATGTGTCTTGGGGTGTTTATCCTTGGGTTTATCCTGTATGGGACTCTCTGTGCTTCCTGGACTTGATTGACTATTACCTTTCCCATATTAGGGAAGTTTTCAACTGGGAAGTTTTCAACTATAATCTCTTCAAATATTTTCTCAATCCCTTTCTTTTTCTCTTCTTCTTCTGGGACCCCTATAATTCAAATGTTGGTTTGTTTACTGTTGTCCCAGAGGTCTCTGAGACTGTCCTCAGTTATTTTCATTCTTTTTTCTTTCTTCTGCTCTGCAGTAGTTATTTCCACTATTTTATCTTCCAGGTCACTTATCCGTCCTTCTGCCTCAGTTATTCTGCTATTGATCCCATCTAGAGTATTTTTCATTTCATTTATTGTGTTGCTCATCGTTGCTTGCTTCCTCTTTATTTCTTCTAGGTCCTTGTTAACTGTTTCTTGCAATTTGTCTATTCTATTTCCAAGATTTTGAATCATCTTTACTATCATTATTCTGAATTCTTTTTCAGGTAGACTTGCTATTACCTCTTCATTTGTTAGGTCTGGTGTGTTTTTATCTTGCTCCTTCATCTGCTGTGTGTTTTTCTGTCTTCTCATTTTGCCTATCTTACTCTGTTTGGGGTCTCCTTTTTGCAGGCTGCAGGTTCGTCATTCCCTCTGTTTTTGGTGGCTGTCCCCAGTGGCTGAGGTTGGTTCAGTGGGTTGAGCAGGTTTCCTGGTTGGGGGGACTAGTGCCTCTGTTCTGGTGGATGAGGCTGGATCTCGTCTTTCTGGTGGGCAGGTCCAGGTCTGGTGGTGTGTATGGGGATGTTGGTAGCCTTATTATGATTTTAGGCAGCCTCTCTGCTAATGGATGGGGCTGTAGACCTGTCTTGCTCTTTGTTGGGCATAGGGTGTCCAGCAGTGTTTGTTGCTGGTCCTTGAGTGAAGGTGGGTCTTGGTGTTGAGATGGAGATCTCTGGGAGATTTTTGCCGTTTGATATTACATGGAGCTGGGAGGTCTCTTGTGGAGCAGTGTCCTGAGGTTGGCTCTCCCACCTCAGAGACACAGTCCTGGTGCCTGGCTGGGGCGCCAAGAGCCTTTAACCCAAAAGGCTCAGAATAAAAGTGAGAAAAAATAGAAAGGAAAGAAGAGGAAGGAAGGAAAGAAGGAAGGAAGGAAGGAGGGAGGGAGGGAAGGAAGAAAGGATGGGAGGAAGGAAGGAAGAAAGCAAGAAAGGAAGGAAGGAAGGAGGAGAGAAAGAAAGGGAGGAAGGAAGGGAGGAAGGAAGGGAGGAAGAAAAGAGGGAAGGAGGGAAGAAAGGAAGGAAGAAAGAAAGGGAGAAGACAAAATAAAGTAGGATAAAGTATAGTTATTAAAATAAAAAATAATTATTAAGAAAACTTTCTATTAAAAAAAAACAGAAAAACGGGTCGATCTAAACCCTAGGACAAATGGTGAAAACAAAGCTATACAGACAAAATCTCACACAGCAGCCCACACATACACACTCACAAAAAGAAAAAAGGGGAAAATAATAGTATATCTTGATCCCAAAGTCCACCTCCTCAACTTGGGATGATTCGTTGTCTATTCAGGTTTTCCACAGATGTAGGGCACTTCAAGTTGATTGTGGAGCTTTAATCCGCTGCTCCTGAGGCTGCTGGGAGAGACCTCCCCCTCTCCTCTCTGTTCGCACAGCTCCTGAGGTTCAGCTTTGGACTTGGCCCTGCCTCTGCATGTAGGTCGTCCGAGGGCGTCTGCCCTTTGCTCAGACAGGACAGGGTTA
This sequence comes from Kogia breviceps, assembly GCF_026419965.1. Lineage (NCBI taxonomy): Eukaryota > Metazoa > Chordata > Mammalia > Artiodactyla > Physeteridae > Kogia > Kogia breviceps. The sequence continues at coordinate 2,933,664 of NC_081314.1, forward strand.
AAGGAGCAGCTGATTCGGGGGCTCCGGCTCACTCAGGCTGCGGGGAGGGACTGGCACGGGTGCGGGGCAAGTCCGCGGCGGCAGCGGCCAACATGATGCTGCACCGGCCCAAGGCGCGCCGTGGTGCGTTCTCCTGGGGAAGCTGTCCCTGAATCCCCGGACCCCGGCAGTGGCGGGCTGCACAGGCTCCCGGGATGGGTGGTATGCAGAGTGACCTGTGCTCGCACACAGGCCTCTTGGTGGCGGCTGCAGCAACCCTAGCGTCCCACATCCGTCTCTGCTGTCCACGCCGACAGCCGCAGCTCGCACCCATTTCTGGAGCTCCTTTACGTGGTGCTCTTAATCCCCTCTCCTCACGCCCCAGGAGGCAAAGAAGCAAGAAAAAGTCTCTTGTCTCTTCGGCAGCTCCGTGCCCGTTTCTGGGGCTCCTTTAAGCGGCGCGCTTAAACCCCTCTCCTTGCGCACCAGGAAACAGAGAGGGAAGAAAAGGTCTCTTGTCTCTTCGGCAGCTCCAGACTTTTTCCTGGACTCCCTCCCGGCCAGCCGTGGCACACTAACCCCTTCAGGCTGTTTTCACTCGGCCAACTCCAGTCCTCTCCCTGGGATCCAACCGAAGCCCAAGCCTCAGCTCCCAGCCCCCTCCCGCCGCGGCGGGTGAGCAGACAAGCCTCTCGGGCTGGTGAGTGCTGGTCGGCACCCATCCTCTGCGGGAATCTCTCCGCTTTGCTCTCCGCACCCTGTGGCTGCGCTCTCCTCCGCGGCCCCAGAGCTTCCCCCTCTGCCACCCGCAGTCTCCGCCCACAAAGGGGCTCCTAGTGTGTGGGAACGTTTCCTCCTTCATGGCTCCCTCCCACTGGTGCAGGTCCCGTCCCTGTTCTTTGTCTCTGTTTATTATTTTTCTTTTGCCCTACACAGGTATGTGGGGAGTTTCTTGCCTTTGGGGAGGTCTGAGGTCTTCTGCCAGCGTTCGGTAGGTGTTCTATAGGAGAAGTTCCACGTGTAGATGTATTTCTGATGTCTCTGTGAGGAGGAAGGAGATCGCCGCGTCTTACTCTTCTGCCATCTTTAAGCCATCTCTGTGAATTACTTTAATCCCATGGTCTCCTACCTGCTAAAGATAAGCACTTTTTGGTAATAACCATTTTGATCTTAGGGAAAGAAAGCAAGCAAGTGAAGAATGGAATAATTTTAGAGTGACGTTGACTTTATGCAATGGCAGACCCTGTGTTGAGCTGTGAGGTCGCTCAGAGGCAAAGAAGGATACAGAAGAGAGAGTGAGAAGGCAACAGAAGTATATTTATTTTAGTTTGTAAATGCGCTTAAGGCCCTTTTGGCTGAAACAGGTTCGCATGCCACTGACTGTCACATCTGGTTTCTCAGCAACAGATTACTAATATTTGTTCTGGGCCTTGATGGATTGAAAGCTTTAAAATAATTGAAATGTAATAACAATACTGTATATACTAAACCAAAACGATGCTGAAGATCATATTTTTTTAAGTCCATGATTCAAAACACACTGTATCTCAGATCGGATCTTACTGTATCTCAGAATAAATATTCTGAAATCTATTACAAATATTCTCATTATATATGACTTTTGTTTGTTTGCAGACACTCATATCTACACAAGAGAAGGACAGTGAAGGGCTCTTACTGCACATTTTCTGCAAGAGAGGCTACTCCAGAGCCTAAAGTTTGTGCACACCGGCAGCTTTTCTAGCAGCCTCTTGGCAGATGTAGAGTCACATGGCTTCGTGGATGCTGTGTTAGTTTCCTGTTGTCTCCACAGCAAACTGCCACAAATGTAGTGGTTTGAAACCACAAAATTATATATCATACACTTCTAGAAATCAGAAATCTGACACAGGTCTCACTGAGCTAAAATAAAAATGTTAGTCAGGCTGCTTTCTTTGCTTTCGCTAGAGCAGAACTCATTTCCACATCTTTTCCAGCTTCTAGAGGTGCCCATATTCCTTGGCTCAAGACCCCTTCCACCATCTTCAAAGACTATAATATTGCATCTCTCCAACTTTTCTTTTGACCTCTCATCTCTGCCAGCAGTTGAGAAATGTTCTCAGCTCTTCGGGCACATGTGATTAGATCAGGTCCACCCGGATAGTCTCCCCCACCGCAGGGCTGTTAACATCACATCTGCAAAAGTCTCTTTTTGGCATGTAAGGTAACATATCCATAGGTCCCACAGATTAGAGCCTGGGGATCTTTGGAACCCCTTATTCTGCCTACCACAGGTGACCTAACTAGAAGTATTTTGACTAGGACTGCAGTGGTGACCCTCCGTGGAGCAACAAGGAAGGTCACTGTGCAGGGAGCCTGGCAGAGCCTCGTCCTCAGTGACTCAAAGGTTAATCCTCTCATTGCAACCTCAGTGATAGCAAGTTCAAAAACAGTTCAAACCTGCCAGTAGACTCCAGCTGTGAGCAAATTTTGTAGTACCGGGGGGAATAAAATTGGACAAATTAGCTTGGCTGACTTACCATGAACATTTTTTAATACAAATTTAGAATATTCCTGATTTGGAGGTGAGGATATATTCAAATAAGTCATCAATTTAAATCAGAGAATCCCAGATTGGAATGAGACATCATCTTTTACTGTCTAGTGCTCTAGTCCCCTCTACCACGTTTCTGACCTGTGAATGATATCTAAGCATAGCAAGGGCTGGTAACTCACTGCTCATTTGAATTTTGCACAACTGTAATTGTTTAAAGGTTCTTCCCACCACTGTGCTGAAATAAGCCCATCTGTCATGTTCACATATGGCTCTCTGTTCTCTCTTTTGGAACCACACAGCAAAAATCTAATTCAGCTCCTACTTGCTAACTGGTTTCTAAGAGGGCATATAGAGCCATTGTAGGCCACTGTCTAGACTAAAGAAACTGATAGTGACTTCCCTGGTGGTGCAGTGGTTGAGACTCTGAGCTCCCAATGCAGGGGCCTGGGTTCGATCCCTGGTCAGGGAACTAGATCCCACATGCATGCCACAACTAAGAGTTTGCATGCCACAACTAAGGATCTGATGAGCTGCAGCTAAGACCCAGCACAACCAAATAAGAAAGAAAAATAAATATTTTTTTAAAAGAAAAGAAACTGATAAAGATTTCCTATTTTACAGTTTGAGTCAAGAAAACAAACCAAAGAAATCTAGCTTGTGCCATAAGTAATCACTTGTAAAAACAGTTAAAAGATGTATTATAGATCCATTAAACTGTTTTAAATCCATATTATAATTTCCTTGTTCAAATTTGTTACAAGGGAAAAAACATTCTACAATGGACTTTTAGCCAGACAGTTCCGACTTGACATTTATCTCCAAAATACTAAAAATCACTTCAGTCACTAGGACTAGAAAAACAATCTTTCATTTTCTTTATGAAACATATGAAATTTCTATTTCACTTTAAAATCATCTAAATAACATTGCCCATGCTCTCTTTTAAGACAATTTTACTTTATCAACAAAAAGAGAGAATGTGAAGATTGAAATTTTCAAGGAACAGAATAGATAAGGGTCAGCAATTTCCAGGCAGCAGTTAAATATATGTTTCTGTATTCAGAGGAACTGTTCATGAAAAGCAATTAAGTACTGCATCTTTTAGTGTATCTCTTATTTTTCTTGGTCATGCTTTTCCTGATGTATTTCAAAAATTTTTTTAATCAATATTAGTAAATATATAATAAAAGTTAAGGAAATTCACTCAAGTTTAAATGTTAAACTGGCTTTGCTGCTTAAAATTTTTATTTATTTATTTATTTATTTAACATCTTTATTTGAGTATAACTGTTTTACAATAGTGTGTTAGTTTCTCCTTTGCAACAAAGTGAATCAGTTATACATATACATGTGTTCCCATATCTCTTCCCTCTTGCATCACCCGCCCTCCCACCCCTCCAGGTGGTCACAAGGCACAGAGGTGAACTCCCTGTGCTATGCGGAGCTTCCCACTAGCTATCTAATTTACATTTGGTACTGTGTATATGTCCCTGCCACTCTCTCACATCATCACCGCTTACCCTTCCCCCTCCCCATATCCTCGAGTCCATGCTCTAGGAGGTCTGTGTTTTATTCCCGTCCTACCACTAATCTCTTCATGATATTTTTTTTTCTTAGATTCCATATATATGTGTTAGCATATGGTATTTGTTTTTCTCCTTCTGACTTACTGCACTCTGTATGACAGACTCCAGGTCTATCCACCTCATTACAAATAACTCAGTTTCATTTCTTTTCATGGCTGAGTAATATTCCATTGTATATATGTGCCACATCTTCTTTATCCATTCACCTGTTGATGGACACTTAGGTTGCTTCCATGTCCTGGCTATCGTAAATACAGCTGCAATGAACATTTTGGTACATGACTCTTTTTGAATTATGGTTTTCTCAGGGTATATGCCTAGTAGTGGGATTGTGGGGTCACATGGTAGTTCTATTTGTAGCTTTTAAAGGAACCTCCATACTGTTCTCCATAGTGGCTGTATCAATTTACATTCCCACCAGCAGTGCAAGAGTGTTCCCTTTTCTGCACATCCTCTCCAGCCTTTATTGTTTCTAGAGTTTTTGATGATGGCCAATCTGACCGGTGTGAGATGATATCTCATTGTAGTTTTGATTTGCATTTCTCTAATGATTAATGATGTTGAGCATTCTTTCATGTGTTTGTTGGCAATCTGTATATCTTCTTCGGAGAAATATCTGTTTAGTTCTTCTGCCCATTTCCGGATTGGGTTGTTTGCTTTTTTGTTATTGAGCTGCCTGAGTTGCTTATAAATTTTGGAGATTAATCCTTTGTCAGTTGCTTCATTTGAAAATATTTTCTCCCATTCTGAGGGTTGTCTTTTGGTCTTGTTTATGGTATCCTTTGCTGTGCAAAAGCTTTTAAGTTTCATTAGGTCCCATTTGTTTATTTTTGTTTTTATTTCCATTTCTCTAGGAGATGGGTCAAAAAGGATCTTGCTGTGATTTATGTCATAGAGTGTTCTGCCTCTGTTTTCCTCTAAGAGTTTGATAGTGTCTGGCCTTACATTTAGGTCTTTAACCCATTTTGAGTTTATTTTTGTGTGTGGTGTTAGGGAGTGTTCTAATTTCATACTTTTACATGTAGCTGTCCAGTCTTCCCAACACCACTTATTGAAGAGGCTGTCTTTTCTCCACTGTATATCCTTCCCTCCTTTATCAAAGATAAGGTGACCATATGTGTGTGGGTTTATCTCTGGGCTTTCTATCCTGTTCCATTGATCTGTATTTCTGTTTTTGTGCCAGTACCATACTGTCTTGATTACTGTGCCCTTGTAGTATAGTCTGAAGTCAGGGAGCCTGATTCCTCCAGCTCCATTTTTCGTTCTCAAGATTGCTTTGGCTATTCAGGGTCTTTTGTGTTTCCATACAAATTGTGAAATTTTTTGTTCTAGTTCTGTAAATAATGCCAATGGTAATTTGATAGGGATTGCACTGAATCTGTAGATTGCTTTGGGTAGTAGAGTCATTGTCACAATGTTGATTCTTCCAATCCAAGAACATGGTATATTTCTCCACCTATTTGTGTCATCTTTAATTTCTTTCATCAGTGTCTTGTAGTTTTCTGCATATAAGTCTTTTGTCTCCTTAGGTAGGTTTATTCCTAGATATTTTATTCTTTTTGTTGCTATGGTAAATGGGAGTGTTTTCTTAATTTCCCTCTCAGATTTTTCATCATTAGTGTATAAGAATGCCAGAGATTTCTGTGCGTTAATTTTGTATCCTGCAACTTTACCAAATTCATTGATTAGCTCTAGTAGTTTTCTAGTATCATCCTTAGTATTCTCTATGTATAGTATCATGTCATCTGCAAACAGTGACAGCTTTACTTCTTTTCCAATTTGGATTCCTTTTATTTCTTTTTCTTCTCTGATTGCTGTGGCTAGAACTTCCAAAACTAGGTTAAATAAGAGTGGTGAGAGTGGGCAACCTTGTCTTGTTTCTGATATTAGTGGAAATGGTTTCAGTTTTTCACCATTGAGAACAATGCTGGCTGTGGGTTTGTCATATCTGGCCTTTATTATGTTGAGGAAACTTCCGTGTATGCCTACTTTCTGCAGGGTTTTTATCATAAATGGATGTTGAATTTTGTCAAAAGCTTTCTCTGCATCTATTGAGATGATCATATGGTTTTTCTCCTTCAGTTTGTGGATATGGTGTATCACGTTGATTGATTTGCGTATATTGAAGAATCCTTGCATTCCTGGAATAAACCCCACTTGATCATGGTGTATGATCCTTTTAATGTGCTGTTGGATTCTGTTTGCTAATATTTTGCTGAGGATTTTTGCATCTATGTTCATCAGTGATATTGGCCTGTAGTTTTCTTTCTTCGTGACGTCTTTGTCTGGTTTTGGTATCAGGGTGATGGTGGCCTCATAGAATGAGTTTGGGAGTGTTCTTCCCTCTGCTATCTTTTGGAAGAGTTTGAGAAGGATAGGTGTTAGCTCTTCTCTAAATGTTTGATAGAATTCGCCTGTGAAGCCATCTGGTCCTGGGCTTTTGTTTGTTGGAAGATTTTTAATCACAGTTTCAATTTCAGTGCTCGTGATTGGTCTGTTCATATTTTCTATTTCTTCCTGGTTCAGTCTTGGCAGGTTGTGCATTTCTAAGAATTTGTCCATTTCTTCCAGGTTGTCCATTTTATTGGCATAGAGTTGCTTGTAGTAATCTCTCATAATCTTTTGTATTTCTGCAGAGTCACTTGTTACATCTCCTTTTTCATTTCTAATTCTATTGATTTGAGTCTTCTCCCTTTTTTTCTTGATGAGTCTGGCTAATGGTTTATCAATTTTATTTATCTTCTCAAAGAACCAGCTTTTACTTTTATTGATCTTTGCTATTGTTTCCTTCATTTCTTTTTCATTTATTTCTGATCTGATCTTTATGATTTCTTTCCTTCTGCTAAATTTGGGCTTTTTTTGTTCTTCCTTCTCTAATTGCTTTAGGTGCAAAGTTAAGTTGTTTATTCGAGATGCTTCCTGTTTCTTAAGGTATGATTGTATTGCTATAAACTTCCCGCTTAGAACTGCTTTTGCTGTATCCCATAGGTTTTGGGTCATCGTGTCTCCATTGTCATTTGTTTCTAAGTACTTTTTGATTTCCTCTTTGATTTCTTCAGTGATCACTTCGTTATTAAGTAGTGTATTGTTTAGCCTCCATGTGTTTGTGTTTTTTACAAATCTTTTCCTGTAATTGATATCTAGTCTCATAGCGTTGTGGTCAGAAAAGATACTTGTTACGATTTCAGTTTTCTTAAATTTGCCAAGGCTAGATTTGTGACCCAAGATATGATCTATCCTGGAGAATGTTCCATGAGCACTTGAGAAAAATGTGTATTCTGTTGTTTTTGGATGGAATGTCCTATAAATATCAAGTAAATCCATCTTGTATAATGTATCATTTAAAGCTTCTGTTTCCTTATTTATTTTCATTTTGGATGATCTGTCCATTGGTGACAGTGGGGTGTTAAAGTCCCCTACTATGATTGTGTTACTGTCGATTTCCCCTTTTATGGCTGTTAGTATTTGCGTTATGTATTGAGGTGCGCCTATGTTGGGTGCATAAATATTTACAATTGTTATTTCTTCTTCATGGATCGATCCCTTGATCATTTTGTAGTGTCCTTCTTTGTCTCTTGTAAGAGTTTTTATTTTAAAGTCTATTTTGTCTGATATGAGAATTGCTACTCCAGCTTTCTTCTGATTTCCATTTGCATGGAATATCTTTTTCCATCCCCTCACTTTCAGCCTGTAAGTGTCCCTAGGTCTGAAGTGGGTCTCTTGTAGACAGCATATATATGGGTCCTGTTTTTGTATCCATTCAGCCAGTCTGTGTCTTTTGGTGGGAGCATTTAATCCATTTACATTTAAGGTAATTATTGATATGTGCGTTCCTATTACCATTTACTTAATTGTTTCGGGTTGTTCTTGTAGGTCTTTTCCTTCTCTTATGTTTCTTTGCTTAGAGAAGTTCCTTTAGCATTTGTTGTAAAGCTGGTTTGGTGGTGCTGAACTCTCTCAGCTTTTGCTTGTCTGTAAAGGTTTTAATTTCTCCATCAAATCTGAATGAGATCCTTGCTGGGTAGAGTAATCTTGGTTGTAGGTTGTTTTCCTTCATCACTTTAAATATGTCCTGCCACTCCCTTCTGGCTTGTAGAGTTTCTGCTGAAAGATCAGATGTTAGCCTTATGGGGGTTCCCTTGTGTGTTATTTGTTGTTTTTCTCTTGCTGCTTTTAATATGTTTTCTTTGTATTTAATTTTTGACAGTTTGATTATTATGTGTCCCGGCATGTTTATCCTTGGGTTTATCCTGTATGGGACTCTCTGTGCTTCCTGGACTTGATTGACTATTTCCTTTCCTATATTAGGGAAGTTTTCAACTATAATCTCTTCAAATATTTTCTCAGTCCCTTTCTTTTTCTCTTCTTCTTCTGGGACCCCTATGATTCGAATGTTGGTGCATTTAATGTTGTCCCAGAGGTCTCTGAGACTGTCCTCAGTTCTTTCCATTCTTTTTTCTTTCTTCTGCTCTGCAGTAGTTATTTCCACTTTTTTATCTTCCAGGTCACTTATCCGTCCTTCTGCCTCAGTTATTCTGCTATTGATCCCATCTAGAGTATTTTTCATTTCATTTATTGTGTTGCTCATCGTTGCTTGCTTCCTCTTTATTTCTTCTAGGTCCTTGTTAACTGTTTCTTGCAATTTGTCTATTCTATTTCCAAGATTTTGAATCATCTTTACTATCATTATTCTGAATTCTTTTTCAGGTAGACTGCCTACTTCCTCTTCATTTGTTAGGTCTGGTGTGTTTTTATCTTGCTCCTTCATCTGCTGTGTATTTTTCTGTCTTCTCATTTTGCCTATCTTACTCTGTTTGGGGTCTCCTTTTTGCAGGCTGCAGGTTCGTCGTTCCCTCTGTTTTTGGTGGCTGTCCCCAGTGGCTGAGGTTGGTTCAGTGGGTTGAGCAGGTTTCCTGGTTGGGGGGACTAGTGCCTCTGTTCTGGTGGATGAGGCTGGATCTCGTCTTTCTGGTGGGCAGGTCCAGGTCTGGTGGTGTGTATGGGGATGTTGGTAGCCTTATTATGATTTTAGGCAGCCTCTCTGCTAATGGATGGGGCTGTGTTCCTGTCTTGCTAGTTGTTTGGTATGGGGTGTCCTGCACCGTAGCTTGCTGGTCGTTAAGTGGAGCTGGGTCTTGGTGTTGAGATGGAGATCTCTGGGAGATTTTCACCGTTTGGTATTACGTGGAGCTGGGATGTCTCTTGTGGACCAGTGTCCTGAGGTTGGTTCTCCCACCTCAGAGACACAGCCTTGACACCTGGCTGGAGTGCCAAGAGCCTTTAATCCACATGGCTCAAAATAAAAGGGAGACAAAAATAGAAAGGAAAGAAAGGAAGGAAGGAAGGAGTAAGGGAGGGAAGGAAGGAAGGAAGGAAGGTAGGGAAGGAGGAAGGAAGGAAGGAGGGAAGTAGGAAAGGAGGGAAGAAAGGAAGGAAGAAAGGGAGAAGACAAAATAAAGTAGGGTAAAATATAGTTATTAAAATAAAAAATAATTATTAAGGAGAAAAATTTCTATTAACGAAAAATAAGCCAAAAAATAAAAATAAAACCAAATAACGGGTCGGTCTAACTCTAGGACAAATGGTGAAAACAAAGCTATACAGATAAAATCTCACACAGTAGCACCCACATACACACTAACAAAAAGAAAAAAGGGGAAAATAATAGTATATCTTGCTCCCGAAGTCCACCTCCTCAACTTGGGATATTTTGCTGTCTATTCAGCTTTTTCACAGCTGCAGGGCACTTCAAGTTGACTGTGGAGGTTTAACCCACTGCTTCTGAGGCTGCTGGGAGAGACCTCCCCCTCTCTTTGTTTGCACAGCTCCTGGGGTTCAGCTTTGAACTTGGCCCCGCCTCTGCGTGTAGGTCGTCCGAGGGCGTCTGCCCTTCGCTCAGACAGGACGGGGTTAAAGGAGCAGCTGATTCGGGGGCTCCAGCTCACTCAGGCGGGGGGTGGGGCACGGATGCGGGGCGAGCGTGCGACGTTAGAGGCCGGCGTGACGCTGCACCGGCCCGAGGCGCGCCGCACGTTCTCCCGGGGAAGCTGTCCCTGGATCCCGGGACCCCGGCGGTGGCGGCTGCACAGGATCCCGGGAGGGGAGGAGTGGAGAGTGACCTGTGCTCGCACACAGGCCTTTTGGTGGCAGGAGCAGCAGCCTTAGCGTCTCATGCCCGTCTCTGGTGTCCGTGCCGACAGCCACAGCTTGCACCCGTTTCTGGAGCTCCTTTACGCGGTGCCCTTAATCCCCTCTCCTCGCACCCCAGGAAGCGAAGAGGCAAGAAAAAGTCTCTTGTCTCTTCGGTACCTCCGTGCCCGTCTCTGGAGCTCCTTTAAGCGGCGCGCTTAATCCCCTCTCCTCACGCACCAGGAAACAAAGAGGGAAGAAGAGGTCTCTTGTCTCTTGGGCAGCTCCAGACTTTTCCCCGGACTCCCTCCTGGCCAGCCGTGGCGCACTAACCCCTTCAGGCCGTATTAACGCCACCAACCCCAGTCCTCTCCCTGGGATCCGACTGAAGCCTGAGCCTCAGCTCCCAGCCCCGCCCGTCCCGGCGGCTGAGCAGACGAGCCTCTCGGGCTGCTGAGTGCCGGTCGGCGCCGATCCTCTGTGCGGGAATCTCTCCGCTTTGCCCTCCGCACCCCTATGGCTGTGCTCTCCTCCGCGGCTCCAAAGCCGTCTCCACCCGCGAAGGGGCTTCTAGTGTGGGAGAGTCTTTCCTCCTTCACGGCTCCCTCCCACTGGTGTAGGTCCCGTCCCTATTCTTTGTCTCTGTTTTTTTCTTTTTTCTTTTGCCCTACCCAGGAACGTGGGGAGTTTCTTGCCTTTTGGGAGGTCTGAGGTCTTCTGCCAGCGTTCGGTGGGTGTTCTGTAGGAGCAGTTCCACGTGTAGATGTATTTCTGATGTAACTGTGAGGAGGAAGGTGATCCCTGCATCTTACTCTTCCGCCATCTTCTCGCTCCCCCCCTTAAAATTTTTTTAAAAAGAAATAATTCTGTCTAGTTCTTAAAGCTTATTGATGTTTATAAGCAGTCAAGTAAACAAAATGAATCCATCAAAAGACCATTTATTATTTATTTTAAAAAGTAATACTGAAAAACACAGGAAGTTGGGGGAGAGATTTTTAAATGGGGGGATAATCTTAATCATAGGAATGTCAACTTTTTGAAGTGACAAAAAGCAATATGTTCAGAAATGGAACATTTGATTGACAGACGAGAATCTGCACAAAAGCTTTGAGAGTTTGATCCTGGTGTCTTTTGTGGAGTATTTGAATTGTAAAAACAATGAACATACCATGCTGTTCTGAGGTATTTTTGTAATTGAAGTGTTATTTGGTTCAAAATTTCTTTCTGGTTTTGTTAAATATAATTGTTGTTAAAATATCCTTTATGTGTGTTGGTCTATAGCTTAAAAGTGAACTTCAAAATGAATACACTGCAAATGAAATTCAAATTTGCCATTAGAGCTCTGATTCTGCATGGATGAATCTATATTCATTGAAATATTTCTAAATAAGATATAGTTTAGTTGAACGCTCTTTTTTCACCAGTATTTTTGGATAGTTTTAGTAAATAATGTAAATAATATCAATCAAATTCAATTGTACCGTAGTAGTTCTATTACCTTATTTTAACTTAAAACACTTTATTTATGAATATTCACTTTTGTGAGACATTTGTGGCTTAAGTTGTGCTCCCTGAAAAATAGATTCTGAGATGGAGATTTGGGTGTCAGAGGTTCGGGACTGCTTCTGGGAATACTTCTGAAGAGTAAGGGAAGAGAATTGAGCAAAAGGAGAGGTTGAACTGTGATACATTTGTGCAAGAGTGTTCTCAAATTGAGGCCAAGGTTCTAGGCCTTATTATCCTTCCTACACTGACATGTCATTGGATGTAACACACATAGGGGAAGAGGTGTGCTAGGGATGTTCTTCAAAGGAAGGGCAATTCCCCAAGTATAATGCAACTATGAACTCTAATCACCCCACACTCTCAGCAGTGGTGGAAATGAGTGCCCCTTCCTCCTAAAGGCAATGGGTACACTACAGTATTTTTTCAAAGTAAAAAAAAATTCTTCCGGTATACCATTGGCATCGTGACCATTATATCATTCATCTTAAAATTTAGACCTTAATAGAACATTTTTCATCATCTACCTCTCAAAGCACTAAGGAAAAAACAATGTAGATGATACTCTACACATCAAACCACTTCTAAGACTTTGGGCTAATGCATTCAGCTGAATTCCAACTCATATATCCACCTGCCTACTCAATATTCTCCTTTGAACGCCTAAATGGCACATTAAAAGAAGAATCAAGCATTTGATTTTCCCCTACATAAGTGTGCTACTTCCCCAAGATTCCTCACTTGAGTAAGTGGCACAGTCATTCTTCCAAGTGTTCAAGATAAAATAATCTAATTCATTACATTTTGCTCCTTTTGGCACATGGAATCCATTAGGATGTCATGTAGGCCCTTCCAACAAAATATAACTAGAGGGACTTCCCTGGTGGTCCAGTGGTTAAGATTCTGCAGGTCCACAGCAGGGGGCACGGGTTCAATCCCTGGTTGGGGAACTAAGATCCCATACGCCACATGGTGTGGCTGAAAAAAGAAAAACAAAAAAAAACATAACTAGAATCAGACCACTTACATGCTATTATTATCTTAGCATAATCCAATATCTCCACTTGACTATGGCAGCAGCCTCCCGTGTGGTCTCTCTGCTTCCCCCTTACCTGACAGTATGTTCTCCACACATCAGACCGCGATGCTTTTAAAACTCAGATCAGGTCACTCCTTTGCTTAAATCCTTTCAAAGACTCCATATCACCCTCGCAATCCCACTCGCTATCCATCCTAACCACCCACCATTTCCCCTCCCTCACTCTGTTCTGGCTACACTAGTCTTGTTAGCCCCTGAACACAGCCACCAACACATACCCTCCCCCAACGGCCCTTTCCCTTCCTGTTTTTTCTGCCTTGGACTCGGAGGAGAGAGTAAGATATCTGCATGGTCCCCTCACTTCCCTCAGATCTCCGCTCAAATTTTGCCCATCAAAATTTTCTTCCTGCCCCTCCCTGACGCATCATCCTTTATCCGTTTCCCTGACTTAGGTAGCGCTTTAGTGATCTTTTCATCACTTTCGCCATACTGTTCTGAAATTAAACTTTGTTCTAATATGGCTGTCGATACTGATGGCAGCTTACTTTGTCTAAGGTAACTATCACATAAACATGGCAGATGGAGAGAACAAAAAGATGATGAAGGGGAAAGTAAATTTTGTGGCTTTGCTCAACAGAAGAGTGTTCTTAGTGACATCTGGAGGGAACTGACACAAGAGGTGATTAGTTTCCAGTTTCTGGAGGGTGTCCTCAAGATACTAGAGAATCACCTCCTGGTGGTTATATTCACAGAATTGGATTCTAGGTTGGTCAAATGAATCTCAATATCTCTTACATATCTGAGTTCATATGATTTCATTAGAATTTTAAAGACCATTGTGTTTCACTGTTTTATGGACCCTTGAGATAGTTTTATTCATGTTCAGATTTGACTAGGATCCATCTCAACGTGTTTATGGTTTGCCGTAAAGACGACTCTTCTTGTAAACAAGGCAAAAAACAAATTTCTCTTGAAGGATTCATTATGCATATGAGCACTTGATTAGAAATTTGGCAACGAGAAACAAATAATCTCTTGAAAGTTCATTACTAAATGATGCTATCATATTCTAAATAAGCACAGTGTGAATTTCAAACGGCTTCATTAATCATTAGAAGACAACTCTAATCAGTGGCGTGTTTAGTGTAAAGTCTAACTTTACGGCAATTGTACTTGATTGAAAATAGCTTCCAATTAAGAAAAAAATGCAAATGATTGGCAAGAAGGAAAAAGAGAACCTTAAAATCGTAGACATAATGACTCCACTGATTGCTAAAAACTGAATTGTTTAAAACCCTCAGATTGTTATAGCTGCCCTGAATTAATCCTGCATTATGCAGATTAGAGAAGTAATTTCTAAGTAGAGACAGTTTTCATTCTCCCCTTCCTTAGTTTCGAACCCCAATTATATCTACAGTACATTCATGTAATGGACTACATTTCAAGCCAACCACCTTTATGGTTAGCTGACAAAATTCTGGAAAATGGGATGTAATTTAAAGTATCTGGGGAAAATTCTGGAGAGACTTTTTTTTTTTTTTTTTTTTTTCGGTACGCGTGCCTCTCACTCTTGTGGCCTCTCCTATTGCGGAGCACAGGCTCCGGACGCGCAGGCTCAGTGGCCACGGCTCACGGGCCCAGCCGCTCCGCGGCACGTGGGATCCTCCCGGACCGGGGCACGAACCCGCGTCCCCTGCATCGGCAGGCGGACTCTCAACCACTGCGCCACCAGGGAAGCCCGGAGAGACTATTTTATTGGGAGATGACTCAGCTGGGAAGTATGTTTTTGTGCCTTCTCCCTTCCCCTTTCCTACTGCCTGAAAAATCAGATTTGAAGGATGAACTTCCAAAAGCCATCTCAGAGGTGATTTTGAAGAGGGAGGCCACCTAACTGCAAAACAGCCCTGCACATCTATCTCTTTTATGCAAGAAGGAAATAAACTTCGATCTTCCTTAAGCCACTGTTCTGAGTTTTCAGATACACATAGCCAAATTGAATGTGATAATACTGTGCTGCATGATGTTATGTTAGGTTCAGTGGACGTGCTCTCTGGAGCACAGCAAAGTAGAAAATGCACTGAGTATGGTAGTTATCTGTCATAATTTCCTGCCCACCATCTATTCCTTTTCTGTAATGTGATCTCAGCTTTTGTGGAGCCATCCTTCCATTACTGAAGGTTCTTTCGGTGAGACTATAAAACAAGATGCCCTCTTCCCTGAGCAAGAGGTACTCATTATCCAACCATGAATGATGGGATTCCATGTGCCCTAATCTTGAAGCTTGAGTGACAAAAAGGTGAAATCTCTGGAGCTGATTCTTCTACCATCATCCTGAAGAGACTGCCCTTTGTTTCTAGCCAAACAGATACTGAGAACCTCTAGTTACTGTCCTTTCTTAGCCCTAGTTATTTATCTTTTTCTTCGATGCTATATTTCCTTTCTATATATATTTCATCTTTGCTTTCCTTTTGAGGGGTGTTGAGGCGGGGGTGGGGAGAGAGTGCTGTATTTCTTTTGTTTTTGATTCAGTAAACAGAAGTGTTGTTTTGTATTCCAAGTTGTACTTAACACATGACCAAAATTGGTCTCATGGTGGGTCAGTCAAACCCAACATAACTGATATTGATTAAACCTGAAGCTCATGTCCACTGCAGTTGTCTCATGGATTTAGACTGTTCTGATGCCAGCTGACCACTAGGACTTCTGAGAGTCTAGCATTTGTCCCTGGTCTGCATGGGATCTTAGGTCACTATTACTAAGCAAATGGTTACTGTATAGTTTCTTTTTTCTTCCCCAGGATGAAAACTTTATTACTTTATTTTTATACCTTATTATTAAAATGAAATGACTATCCTCATATGCATATTTCTTTGGCATTTGAAGTTACATCGTTGTAGACACAGTTAAAATTTATAATGCAAGATTAAACAGGACAAGGACAAAAAATGAAACTGGTGAAATAGGAAATGATATTTTTACAGCAATTTTTCAAAAGCCTCAAGGATTTAAGAAAGGATTTCACTTCATTCTTAAAATAAACATCTTTTGGGATTAGCTGAAAACATTTTTCCTTGGCTATCTGGCAGTAGACCTGGAAGAAATGACAGGCCTTCATAGTACCTGAATTCTGAGTGTGTATAACACCAGTACACCAGCAAGGTAATGGAAAAATAGATCATATTAGTATAGAAAAAGCTTTCAGTTACCAAGTAAGATAAAATAATAATAATAATAATAATTTACATTTGTATGCTAGTTTTCAAGTTTCAAATATTTTCCAAAGTATCTCCAGAAAGCTAAACTTATAGAGAATAAACGATCTTCTCAAGCATAAAGGAGAAAATTTTCAATGACTATGTTTTATGACTCTGGAATGTACCCTTAGTCACAGCTAACCGTGTCATAGATGATGTCAGTGACTAACAGCATTATTTGGAGTGGATAAATTCATCCCCACTCCTAGAACAGCAAATCAAAAATCATATAACGTAGATGCTAACTTAGTAGACTTTTAGTCTACTAAGTTAGACATTTAGTACAACTCCAACTTAGTGCCATAGAGCTTGATTGACCTGTGCCAGATCTTATAGTTACAGAGATTGGGCTAGAATATAAATTGCCTGACTCTACTTTCTAGGCTCTTTCCCTTACACATAATTGTCGTGAGGTATGAGCTTTAGCTTTGGACTTAGGTTAGAGTCTACATTTTCTAATTTACTAGCTATATGACTCAGCATAATTTATATAACCTCTAAGACTCAGTTTTCTCACTTCTCATGTGCCAAATGGAAATGATTGAATGAAATGATGTGTACAGTGAGCTTAGACTAGTACCTTGCATGCAGAACTGATATAATGTTATAAATGTTGGATACAATTATTAAGATCAACAATTACTTTAATAATAAAAAGAAAATATTATTATATATCACCTTTTCTGTTTATTTTCCACAAATCAATATATGATTTAGCATCAAAATTTTAAAAGAAAAATAAATACAACAACCAAATATAGTAGAAAGCTTTTACCTCTTTTAACTATGAAATATTAAGTGCATAAAAAATAAGTCAATCATTTTTTCATCTCTTTTAAATTCTTGGAATATCAAACCTTTAATCAAGCCATTAATTTCAGAATACCTATAAAATATCATTCATTACTATGGGACACTGTCTAAAACTGCACTCAAAGGAAATTGTGTAGTTTTAAATATGAAGAATAGAAATAAAGTAACCTAGAAGAATTTAAAGAAACTTAAAAAAGAAAAAAATGCCAAATTCCACAAAACAAAAAAGGAAGGAAATTATAAAAATACAGACAGAAATTAACTATAAAAATGAAAGAGACTTGAAGTAGTAACTAAATTGTATAACTTTAACTGAAAAGTTATAACTTTAGCCTCATCAAAGAAGAGGAGAAAAAGAACAAAAATATTAAAATAAGAAATAAAGATGAGGAAAGAATCACAGATACAGAGAAAATTAAAATAATCAAAATTTACTACTTGATCAAACTCTATGAAAACATTTTTTTTTTTTTTTTTTTTTTTTGCGGTATGCGGGCCTCTCACTGCCGTGGCCTCTCCCGCTGCGGAGCACAGGCTCCGGACGCACAGGCCCAGCGGCCATGGCCCACGGGCTCAGCCGCTCCGCGGCACGTGGGATCCCCCCGGACCAGGGCACGAACCCGCGCCCCCCGCATCGGCAGGCGGACTCCCAACCACTGCGCCACCAGGGAAGCCCCGAAAACATATTTTTAAATGTGGATGAGGGCTTCCCTGGTGGCGCAGTGGTTGGGAGTCCACCCGCCAATGCAGGGAACATGGGTTCGTGCCCTGGTCAGGGAGGATCCCACATGTCGCGGAGTGGCTGGGCCCGTGGGCAATGGACCCTGGGCCTGCGCGTCCAGAGCCTGTGCTCTGAAACAGGAGAGGCCACAACAGTGAGAGGCCCGCATACCACCAAAAAAAAAAAAAAAAAATGTGGATGAAATGACATTTTCTAGGAAGATGCGTGTTAGGAAAACTGACCTCCATAGTGGAAATTTTTTGTTTTTAATCCAATAACCACAGAAGACAATTGTCAAAGAACTTCCTTAAAAAAATTTGGTAAGTGGTGTGTTTGTGGCTGCTACCTAGAAAACTTTATCTCTCCCTTTCATCCCCACCACCAGATAAAAAGTATTGGATGATAAGGAATTTTGAAAGATAGGCTTGTATTCTGCTTATCTTCAGCCTGATACTGATAAACTATCAAATAGGCAATCCATCCTTTAAAAAATTCTAGCATTGTTGTATTTCATATTAAGTCAAAGTACAATACTCATTTATAATGTTGGATGATTTAGGTCATATCTACAAAGTTTTGTATGAGAGACAATCTATTTTTTTGTTTTTAAATCTAGCTTCAGAAATATGGTATCCCCCATATAACACATGGCATCTCCCAAATTGAAGTGTTGTATAGAACAAGAGCTAATAGAAAACAAACTTTAAAAAATTTTTCCAACAAGTTACTTTGAAAGACATCATTTGCTTTATGAGACATAGAGTAGTATTTCTAAATAAGTATCCTTAACTCTTTAATAAATTGTTTATAGATTCACACACAATGTAATTGTGTAAGTATAAAATTTCCACATATTAATCTCAATGTCTGTTACAAATAAATTCAGGTGAGCAAGTGTTAAAACATTTGGTTCATCAAGTTTACATTAATTAGATTAATAGAAAAAGGTTGTGTATTTCATAAATAAAAGGAAAATATATTATGGTATTGACTTCCTGATAACAGAACACCAAGCAATTGGTTTCTCAATCAAGGGTAAAAAGTGATTTAAGATTTAACTCTCAATTGTACTGTCATAGGTATTTCTTTTGTAATGTAACAGTACTTTAACAAATTTAATTATAAATAATTTGATTAATTCAGTTGGAAAAATAGAAAAGCAAATTATTTGATATTCTCTTATATTTCCTTTTCTATCTCATCTCATGCTGTCGCCTTCAAAAGATGTTTATCCTTGAATCACTTACTTCTGCCCTCTTGTGCTGTAGCGTTACCAAGTCTCTGAATCAGTGTCAACGCTAAATATAACTTTTCATCATCCCACGACTTTTGATGGCAGTAATGAGTAGGGGAGACTGTTTTATTCACTTCTCTATGGCATATGGTCCTCATGCAAAAAATATTCAGTAAGCAACTGAATGAAAATATAATGAATGCAGTAAGCACACTAGACTTTTTAGTAAGATATTACTTTTTCCACATATATGACATAAAAATAAAGATAACAAAAACTATTCTTGATAGCTTGTAAGGAGCCCATTTGTGACCGAATTTTTCCTACATTTTGTTCACCTTGTTATTTTCCATTTCTTGCTAACACTTGACATTTCCTTGATATGTTGCTTATTTTGTTGACTTTGCCATTCAGCAGAGCAAATACAGCTCAGCATCTACCTTTTGAATTAGGCAAAGAATAAAAATACTCTGGGCCCAAACAGACAATGGTAGTTTTTTCTTTCATTTAGGAACAATATAACCTGATATAAAAATCCTGAGGAGGAATTGGAAATGAGAATTGAGTGATAGCAGAGATACTAAGAAAGGGAAAAAACTGACAGCAAACCGAGGAAATAAAAATAACACTCTGGTTGGAAAATTAGAGAACATTGCAAAATTCACCTTGAGAGTAAATGTGCCTCTTGACCATTTGGGTATTGAAATTGAAAACAAGATGTAGAAAGCACAGAGACAATTGATAACATGTTTCATTCAACTCCTGAGAACATCTCAGTGGACAAGTGACTTCTCTTTTGGGAAAATGGAGACAGGAGGAAGTCTTAGTTTAAACAATCACTATGCTCATAAATTAGTAGAGATCTTCTTTACTTGTTGAACCATAGGGAAAACAGAACTTTATTGACTGAAGTTATTGTATGTCTCATTCAATTGCTTAAGTTTCAAAAGAGAAAGCAATGATACACAGCAGTCAAGCTACTTGCCCAAGTAAAGTGGAACTAGAACCCGTGTCTACTGACTTCTAGTGTGATGGCCTTTCCAAGTATTATTAGAATCCTTTGAGAAGGGTTATTTAGACTTCCAGTTTCAGTACCATTTTGACCTGAATAATACTGGAAACATAGCAAAACAAACTCTGTGGAAGCTAGCTGAAAGAGAGAACAGATAGCTTCACATGTTTCTATTACGAAAGAAGAAAGGGTCTAAAACCGAGTATCATGTTCCCATTAGAAAGATAGGAAGAAAAAGAGGCTCAGAGAGCCCAGCACCAGCATAGCAAATGCTAAATTGTGCCGGATTTGATTCTTTTACATGTTCGTTACCATCAGCTCAGAGTATCCCCTGTAACTAGAAAGGAACTCTGTGAAACAAAGCTCTTTCTGGCTCTCTGCTAAAATACTTGCTTATGTACTTTTTTCTACATTCTTTCATCCAGACCCTCACTATTTAATTCAAAACCTATACTGAGTTAAAAAGGGAGGAACAAATTTGAAAACAAAAGACTCCAAATGTTTAGTAATAACGATAGCTTTAAAAAGAAAAATTGATTCTGTCAAAGAGATGGCAAATGTACCTTAAAAAAAATTTTTTTTTGGCACGAAAATAGCAGTACTCATATTGCTACAGCCTCTTCTAAAGAACCTTCCCAAAGACAAGAGATTATGTCTAGACTTTGAGAAAACAAACTGTCAATGTCCATAGACATATGAAATTAAAGTTATCAATCATTTGGGGTAAATTTTGGCATATTGAACAGCTGATACCATGATACCTATTTATAATTCATCCTATATCAAATACTTGACTCATTTTGAGAAAGTGTTTCTTTGATTAAAAATAATTCTAAAATAATAAGCAGAAATGTCCAAAAGGATGAATTTCGTTACTTGGTTCTTGTTTTATCTTGATTTTATTCATATAAAAAACACAGTAATGAATAAATCATGTTCTGAGCTCAGATAATTGAATTAGTCATAAGAGCTGCCAATATTATTTAGGACAGAACAGTTACCATCTTACTACTGTCACTAACACTGTTTTAATGAAATCAGTTTTTTTCAATATTATACAATCAATATTGAAATTAAAAATAAGTTTTAAAAAGAGAATAATAATCCCAAATTCCATCACCCTAACCCAACTATGAGCATTGTGATTTTTCTTGCAATCATTTTTTTCCTGGGCCTCTGTTTTTCATTTAGCTTTAATTAGTCAACACACAAAATTTATATCACACGTTCCTTTTTTTCCTAAGCCTTACCACAATGCCACATTGTCTTCATAACCTTAATTTTAATTGATACTTAATATGCCAAGAAGAGATAATACCATTATTGTTGCAAACAATGCTTTTGTTGGGTAATTTATTCCCAGTTTTTCTCAATTAAATAATACTATAATAAAAATTTGTACCTACGTTGAGCTCCTCCTTTTTCATAATTTCCTTAGTGGGAATTCCCAGAAGTAGAATTGATGTTTAAAACTTAACATTATTTTATATAAATATTTTTAAATTTATTTACTTATTTATGTTTTAGTTTTGGCTGCATTGGGTCTTCGTTGCTGCGCATGGGCTTTCTCTAGTTGCGGCGAGCAGGGGCTACTCTTTGTTGCGGTGCACAGGCTTCTCATTGCGGTGGCTTCTCTTGTTGCAGAGCATGGGATCTAGGTGTGAGGGCTCAGTAGTTGTGGCTCGTGGGCTCTAGAGTGCAGGCTCAGTAGTTGTGGTGCATGGGCTTAGTTGCTCTGCAGCGTATGGTATCTTCCCGGACCAGGGCTCGAAACCATGTCCCCTGCATTGGCAGGTGGATTCTTAACCACTGAGCCACCAGGGAAGTCCTTTTATTTTTACATTTTTTGAAAAATATTAATTACTATTCCAAAATATTTCCTTTATAAGAAATATATAAAGTTACTTTCTTTTTACTTTTACTTTTAAAATCATTGAGTATTATCTTTTTGAGGACGATTGATTTAGTAAATTATAAATGGCACCCAGTGTTATTGCATTGTACATTTCTTTGATTACTAATTAGGTTTAAATGTTTTTCATTCTATTTTTATATTATCTTTTGAAAATTGTCTTTTTTATATTCTTTGTCCTTAGGAATGAGCTCTTTATAGGTTTCTCTAATGCTTAAGCAACGAAGAAATATTTGTAATCATTTTTGAATAATCAGGTGATCAACTCTTTAAAGCCCTTGTAATCTTCTGTTCAGGAATCCTACTTTTTTGGCACACAGAAACTAGCTTTTTACTTCTAGTTGCTGAACGTAAGTTGAGCACATAGTAGAGATGACAGTTTACACTCACTACCTCATTTAATTCTTTTTGCCAGTCCTGTGAAGTAGGAACCATTATTATTATCAGGTTAGAGGTGACTGGGAGAGAACAGTAAATTGCAAAGGTCAGACAGCTTGTTAGTGCTGAAGCCCAAACTAGAGCCCGCACCCCACACGCTTTAACCACTGCAAGCCACCAAATACAGGAAGTGTTTATAAAAACAACTTGTGGGCTTCCCTGGTGGCGCAGTGGTTGAGAGTCCGCCTGCCGATGCAGGGGACGCGGGTTCGTGCCCCGGTCCGGGAGGATCCCACGTGCCACGGAGCGGCTGGGCCCGTGAGCCATGGCCGCTGCGCCTGCGCGTCCGGAGCCTGTGCTCCGCAACGGGAGAGGCCACAACAGTGAGAGGCCCGCGTACCGCAAAAATAAAATAAACAATAACTTGTCACATGGGAGCTGTCAGAGGATGACCTGATCCATACTGTCATATTTCTGACCTTTAGCTTTAGTCTTGTGACCAAAAAACACCCCCCAAATGGTATAAAGTTTAGCTTTCAACATGACTGAAGAGCGGGAATTACAGAGCTATTTTCGTCCTCATCCATGTGAAATGACGCAAGGCACTGTCACGGTGTGAGAGCTGGGCCTTCCATTAATCCTCCGTCTCCCACTAACCCCCCGAGTGACCGTAGGAAGTTAGTTAAGCTCCCAGAGTCACGATGTCCTCCTCTCTAGAAACTATCTTCATACAGCTTTCCTTGGATTCAGTAGGACTGTATATGTAATGGACCAGACGGCGTGCTCGGTACATAATAGATGCCCAATAGGTGTTATTTTCGTGTTTGGCTTCCAAGATTTGGTTTGGATGTGTCGGGTGTCAGATGCCTCCACATGATTTGCTCCAGAGGCTCTGTCACTCCTGAGAGTTACTGAACTATTCAGTGCTTGCCAAGACTTTAATTGGAAGGAAATAATCCATTTTAGAACTTCTAACAAGTACTTATACGTTGGAAACTTTCCAGTGTAGACTGAATTACTCTTAGCACATCTCTGGACAATGCCATGTCCTCCGAAATCTCTGTACCTTGACTCTATTCATAGTGTAAATTCCTGAAACAGGCTTAAATAACTGAGTGAGGAAAAGAAGAAAGAACGTCATACCATTACCAAGATTGGAATCAGACTCCCACAAGCCTAATTACCTCCTTGGAAAGCGCTCTTCTGTACTTTTTGCCTCCAGCCTCTTGACACAATTAGCTACAGCCTTCATTTTTGTTTCTGTTCATTACCTGTATGTTCTATCTTCAAAGGAGGTATGCATGGTGGATTAGTACTTTTTCATCCAACACTGATATAGGCACAATTATGTGATATTAACACTTCCTCTTCAGAAGAAGTTTGTTTTGTAGAGGCCTTGATAATCAATTGTTCCTGATTTCATGATTTCGTTTAAGGACACGCCCAATGAAACACGTTTCTATTCTCCTGTCCTGTTTTTTCATAGTCTGTTGACTGCTGCAGGTGCATTGTAAGCTATTAGGTCCTTCTCACATAATCACAGTCTTTCTCTTGGTATAACTGAAGTTACTGAATTTGTTACCTTCAAGAACAGTATAATTTTCAAAATGCACCACACTCAGTAGCTAGAATGGCTTTAATTTCCTTTATCACTAAGAGACGGCAGGAGGAATATTTAGGGTATGTAGAGACTACTTGGGTTAACTAGATATAATTAAGGCTGAGTGTTTGTTTGTTTGTTTGCTTGTTTTGCGGCACGCGGGCCTCTCACTGTTGTGGCCTCTAGCGTTGCGGAGCACAGGCTCCGGACGTGCAGGCGCAGCGGCCACGGCTCACGGGCCCAGCCGCTCCGCGGCACGTGGGATCCTCCCGGACCGGGACACGATCCCGCGTCCCCTGCATCGGCAGGCGGATTCTCAACCACTGCGCCACCAGGGAAGCCCCCAGGCTGAGATTTTTGAATGACACAATGATTTTATTATTTTAAAATGCTTTGCAGTGCCTCCTATATTGTAATTATTGTCTATTTGGGCTTTTAAAAAAATCCAGTGCTCACCTGATTAAAATGGCAGTGCTAATTCTTATTCAGGCTGTTTTGTATTTCTGTTTCTACTGTGATGGATAAATCATTTAGAGGACATAACCCTTAATAACCTTTAACAAGACCTCAAACTGTCAGAATTATTCCCTGAATACGGTTCTTCCTTCAGTTTCTGCTGAACATTTATATAGCAATGAAATGTTAATAACTCCTAAGAGAGCTGGTAGGATTTTATTATATTTTAGAAGGAACGATTATTTCTCTGAGAGCCCAAATTGGGTTAGTCTATCCAAGGGTCTCAACCTCAGAGACTTCCCTAGAAGTTGAATGACCCAGAAAAGCCACTTTGGATAGGCTTTCAAATTTTCATCTTTTCTAGAGAAACTACATTGATACTGATGACATCAAAATGATGAGAGTGTATCTTTCTCGACTGTCATGTATAAAACAGGTGACTTCCCTGCATTTCCTCACTTATCACCCCACAAAACCCACATGTCTTTTTTCTTGGCCATCGTGTGATTATATGTCATAGTGCATATGTGATCATAATGCTTTGCCCATAAGATCTAGCTACCTTGCACTAGAGTTAACAGAGGTAACCCTTAGGACTTCCATCTATAATAGCGCCAAGCTCAGCTTTTGTGTATAGATTCCATCAACATTAGATTTTATCTCATCTGTCTATTTCTGTTCTCAATTCCATGCTGACTAGAGACCCACAAGTGCAAGAACTGATGTTGGTCCTGCCTCAGTCCTCTAAGACTCCACTAGGTAGCAATGGGTAGGGCTTTAAAATCCCACTGAAACTTAAAAGAAAGGGGAAAACTCATGTGCTAAGTGCTACTTTAAAAGTAATTATCTCTCTTCTCAGAAGCTCCTTAATTTCCAAAATGATGTTTAGTTGCTTGGCTATTTACTGTTTACTCAATGTGTGTCTTTTTCTTTAAGTTTTTACTGGAGTATAGTTCTTTACAATATTGTGTTAGTTTCTCCTGTACAGCATCGATGTGTGTCTTAAACGTGGACCTGGAAGTTATTTTGATTACTCAGATCTCTTCTTTCCTTTCACGTGAGTTTTGAGATCTCTTTCTGAGAGTAGAATTACAAGAAAATGTCCTCCATATAAATTCAATCCAAATCCAAAATCTAAATATATGTATACACTCAAATGTATATGCACATGCGTTTTGGTCACTTAATAGAGGGAGAGGGACCTACGCCCGGTATTTGGTTTGAATGTTGAGACTGATGATGCCGTACAAGCACCAAGAGAATCGAAAAACCTTGTTAAATAGTGAGGCTTTGGGGAGAGAGCAGGGGGCCTCCCAAGCAGTTCCCAAAGTCACTTGGGAGTGTAGGGAAAGGAGACTAGCTTGGGGGTTTTATGGTGGTTAGGAGGTGGGGCTGCCGTGGGAATTCCCGAGTATGGCTTGAACTTCCCGCAGGAGCCACAAGAGGGAGCGCCAGTCTCGCTTGCCGGCTTGCCCAGCTGCGGGGCAAAAGGGGGAAAAAGAGGGGAGAGCCTCAGAAGCCGTCAGTCAGCAGGCAGCCTCAAAAAACAGGGTCAGTCTCTTACTACAGTATTACACGTGCATAAACACACAGCACAGACTTGAGTACACCCACCTACCCCTGCAGTCTCCTTTACCTTACCTTCCCGTAAGATTTCTGTGCATTGCAAGGACTTAGGTTCCTGTGATCGCCGTTGGCTCTTAATTCCTGCTCCCTTGCGATTCTGACTTGCATCTCATCTCCCAAGGCTATTCGTGTCTTTCCACTTGGGTTGATCAAGATGCAGAATTCAGACCTTCTACGTGACTGAAACAGCAGCTAAAAGAAAAATGTCCCACTTCCACAAGACATTTGCCTTTGTGTCATATTATTGTAAAAGTTTGATATTTCAAAATTTTCTCTCAAGAAAAGAGAGTAATAGGTAGATTACCAGACCCCTATGGGTGGGAATTTGCCACACCTCTACGAAGGCAGAAGTGCCTGTGTGAATTTTTTCTCTATGACATAAAAAAAGCTGTCCCCCTTTGATTATATGAGATTATAAATCTAAGTAATCTAGTAAACACACACACACACACACACACCCCAACACACGCAGACAAATGCTGACACATGGTCTGCTGATCTTGTTTGTTTCCTTGATGCTAAATGAGGAAACTTCACACGAACTTGTCTTAGACTCAGGAGACTCAGAAATTCTGATAGTCCCCTCTAGAAAATGAAGCTGAAAATCACAAAAGATCTCTCTAAATTAAATGTTATCATTTGTATAAAATTCATAAAGTGGAGTTCTAACAGAAGGTACCCAAATTCTCTTTTCCTCTAAGCTTCTTTTCTCAGGGGAAAAAAAAAAAACAGAACCATTTCTGTTTACTCCTACAACATATATTCACATCTCACTTTCCCTAATGAAATGTGGAACTGAGAGGTAAAGGACGTTAACTACGTGTCAGCTTAGCATTATGAGTTGAATTAACTTGTAAACATTAAGCTTCTGCTGTTCACTTGTAAGGGTGTCATTGCTGAGCATTTACCATGAATGACAGGTCTGGAAGTTTCAGAGGGCTGCTTCCTCCCCTAATCTAACTCCCAACAAGATTCCTACTGAGGAGGACAGGCTGATAAATGTACTGGCTTGAGCTTTGTCTTAGTTAGAATGTAAATAATTTGGATGATTCAAATATAAATTTCAAGGTTTATTTTTCCCCAATTCTAGGACATATGGTTTTAGAAATAGCTTATCCATCTTTTTATGGAAGCAAATAAATATTTTGCATGATGAAGAAGCTTCATAGTTCCTTCTAGAAAATATTCAAGGTTAAAATGAGCCTGCCTCACCCAAATTTGCCAAAATATTAGGAAATGATTTTATAGGAAAAAAGTTATAAACATCAATTTCACATGTTAAATATAAAAATCAAAAATGTTACCTTGAGCTTAAAACAGTATATGTCAGTGATTAATGATGGATCTGTTTGCTCATTTATTACCTATTCTTTGTAAGTAATTTTTTCAGTTGATAACAATTCAATGACTAGAAGTGGTTTATTGCAAAATGTTCTCAAGGATCCAAATGAATCAATGAATCTTTAAAATTAAGCATTTTACTTGCTCTCCCTGAGAAAGAAAAAATGATATTAAAACAGATTTTACATCCTGGTATGTCCTTTAACCCAAACTAATACTGACTGGATAAACCAGCTGCATAATTTCTATAAGAGTTTTTGTGGATTTAAATAATTGTGAACAAATTTATATTTAAAAAATAATAAAGAGTTATAAAACTGGCTAACCAGAATTTGAAATTGACTAAGACCAGTGGTATTTGTCTCGAGAATCCCGAAATTTTCTCAAGATCACCAGAGTCAGAAAGACCTCTTTTGAATTCTCAGTTAATTACTACAGCTCTATATGGCCATGTATAGTCCTCTCTGTGCCTCAGTTTCCTCGCCTCCCAAATGGACATTAAAATACCTACTTCAATAGTTTAGTTGTGAGAATTAACTATAATAAAATAATTTTAAGAAAAAAGCAGAGCACAGTGCCTAGTTCACTGTGGCACTTAGTACCTAGTACCTATTATCATTATGGTACAATTGCATTTTCCGGCTGATACTAAAACTACAGGATATTTTTTCTTCACTTCTAAAAATACATATTTTCTGAACTAATGTATCAACTTGATAGCAAGACACCTTTTAAGACTTTGGTTTGTACATGTCTCAAATATATCCTTTATACACGTACAGTATTCTTTCTTTCTCTCCTTTTAATGCTCAAATGCACATAATGCAAAGAAGCTCTCACACACACAAAAAGAAAAGAATATCTCTTCTTCCTGTTCTGAGAATTTTTTATTGCAGGAAATAAAATATTTTACAGAGAATTTATGTTATATATAAGTTACAAAACTTTTATCCTAAAAGATAAGCCAAATATAATTGAATTTAAGGAAGTTCCCCTCTTACAAAAGCCCCTGTAAATGTGAGTTAGATTATCCTTACAACTTCACCAGTTTCTAGGCCAATTTTAACAAATTAATATGGTGGAATAATAACTTGAGATGTTCTTTTGGTCTAAGAGATATGATGAAGGGACATCTGAAATTGAGGAGAGATCAAGAGGGAAACTCCTTAGCTTTTTTGTTTGTTTGTTTGCGGTACATGGGCCTCTCACTGTCGTGGCCCCTCCCGTTGCGGAGCACAGGCTCCAGACGCGCAGGCGCAGCGGCCATGGCTCACGGGCCCAGCCGCTCCGCGGCACGTGGGATCTTCCCGGACCGGGGCACGAACCCACGTCCCCTGCATCGGCAGGCGGACTCCCAACCACTGCGCCACCAGGGAAGCCCTAGAAACTCTTAAAGTACGAAATAATTGATTCGTTTGCGCAAGTGTTTTGCAATTATTAGAGGGCACGTTGTTTGTCCCTGGGGGATTGACACAGGCAGAGCTGTGGCTGCCTGGAGTTTTCATTAGTTTAGGATCATGGGAACTTCCAACAGAGGGTGAGCCAGAGAAGGAAAATAAGAGTAAATCAAAACCAATCCATTTTCTTCCGATAAGAACATTAGAGAAATAAAGAAGAGTAAAGAAATTGTTGAGACTAATGACTGAATTGATGTTTGAATTTTGTGGAGAGCTAGTTTACTCTTTCACCCATTCATATTTGAAATAAGACATAATCAAGCCTGCCTTTCAGAGTTTTGGGAAAAGTGCAAAAAGTTAAGCATTGAAATAATTCCTCTTACATCTATTTTAAAATATTATAACGTTTACCCACGCATGTGGTGGGTATGCACTTGATATTGGCAAATCAGAGAATTAAAGAGATACCCAACCACATTTATGCCAACACATCAGTCAATTCAAGTTAAAGGAACAGTATCATTTGCTGCGCCCTGTACGTAGGGCATCACATGTCGGACTCAACAAACTGAAGGTTTGTGTATATCGTGCAATTACAGAAGGCAAATAGTAGTACTCTCCTGTCTCTTACGAGCATGACAGAACATGTAGAGAGGGGCACTTTTTAGAAAGTGGGAAAACTGTAAAATTGCGGAAGTTTGTGTGCCATAGACTCATCCTCGGGGCTCTTTCTCTACTATTGTTCCTTAGAGATCAGCGACCTTGCCCTCTCCTTTCCCATTGCAGGCTGCACAGTCCTCTAGTGTATCAGTTATCAGTTTGAACTGCAGCGTTTTGTTGGCACAAATATCCTGCCAACTCTTCTTTGGGGTCTTTGAGCATGGAGACCGATTCAGATGAATTGTATTGTCCTCAGTGACTATCACGGAACATGACACAGATTAGCATCCTCTAAATTCTTACAAAAGAAAGAACAGGGGGAGAAAAAGATGAAGAAAGGACGTGAGAGAGAGAGAGAGGAAAGAAATAAAGTAACATGAATTTAAGTCATTTTCCCCACAAAGTCTCTTAAAGTATTTAAATCATCATTAACTATGGAATGAAAAATTTTATCTCTTATTCAGGGGTTGGTAATTAAAAGTGAAAAGGTGGGAAAATCGTAGGGGAATGAAGAGGCTTCCCAGACCCTTTTAAGTCACATCAGATGAAATAATTGTTCACTACACCTTTTCATAAGGCGGGTTCTGCTGGGAGCTGAGAGCAACAAAAATAGTGATCGGAATTCAGTGCCTTGTGAAATAATGTAGAGGAAAGAGGGAGGAAGAAATAGAGCGAACTAATTAAAACAAGATAAATATATTTTAAAGTATTCAGGGGCCTCCCTAGTGGCGCAGTGGTTGAGAGTCCACCTGCCGATGCAGGGGACGCGGGTTCGAGCCCCGGTCCGGGAGGATCCCACGTGCCGCGGAGCCGCTGGGCCCGTGAGCCGTGGCCGCTGCGCATGCGCGTCCGGAGCCTGCGCTCCGCAACGGGAGAGGCCACAACAGTGAGAGGCCCGTGACAGTGAGAGGCCCGTGTACCGCAAAAAAAAAAAAAAAAAAAAAGTATTCAGGCTGTAGGTGTATATTTTGTACAAATCAATTTCCACTGCAATTCTTATAACTTGTTCACAAGCAAATGGCTTATGTTCCTCCTATGTGCCACTGTTGTTGCTAATTAACACAGGCTTGAGATGCATAAATTTAAAAATACATAAATAAAAACCGTTCTGCAGATGATAGGGAAAGGCATCTGCATGCAAGGCAACGGACTCAGAAATATTTTAAAGGATGTACAAAGACTATAAATGTATGTTCTCTTTCACCAAGATCCCTTATCAGAATACACTTATAAGCTATCCCACCCTAGCAGAATATTACTTCCTACGGTCTCCTCTCCATAGGTAATGAGTTAGGTAATCACATTTTTGTATTCAAGGAGGGAGGAAAGCTTTAATTAAACACATTCTGAATTACTCTCTTTAGTGGAACAGTTCAAGGAGTTTAGAGCGGGCTGTGGGCTGGGAAATACCAGCTCATTTCTCCAGACCATTTTTCAAACAATGGGAGACATTGATATGCCATCAACCTTTCTAGATACTCAGTGGTTGCATTGTTTTCATGGCCTTGAAAAGCAGAGTTAGGTAGAATGTTCCTGATCTGCATTTTCACCGAGGATAGGAGATACATTTAGTTAAAATGCAAGTAAACAAACCTTCAACCAGCACCTCCTAAATACAAAACTAGTGCTAGGCACTGAGTGCCACACACAGATGAGTAAGACTGGCTACTCCTGGTGAGAAAACGCCTTTCTTTGGGCAGATTCCAAGTTGTGATACTCTTCCGGTAATATCAGGAAGAGTGAGTACTGAAGTGGAGGTAAAAGCAATCAGCCCTGAGAAAGTAAAGCAAGAAATAATTAATGTGTCTTTCATGGTGTCAGAAAGGAAGAGAAGAATGCTTCTAAAGGAAGTGGCATTTAGTTAAGCAGAAAGGATGAGTCAGCATTCAATAGGTGAGATGGCTGGAAAGGATATGCCTCCAAGGTAAGAGGATGCTTCCTTACTCCACTCAGGTCTCTGCTCCAATGTCACCTCCTTGGAGAGTACCTTGCCCTCATCTCCCAGCTTAATATACTTACCTGGCTAGCACATCTTCCGAAGGTATGTTCCGCACACTTAGTTGTCTTTTCCGCTAAATTACAATAAATATATATTAAACAATTTTGATGACTTAGAGTATTCTGAGGGCAGGGAAGATGAGGAAACCACCCAAATAAATTGATTGATTGGTTTAAAATAGGAATTTGTGCCATAAATAAAATGTAAATAGCGGATGATATAATCACCCAGAAACTAGTTACAATTTTAGAGAATAAAGATTATGCAAGATTATACTGAGTCTTCCCTGAAATAACATGCGTATTTCACTGATTCAGCAAGATATTTTATACAATTTTCAACTAACAGTGATAGATAAGTGCATGTTTTAGATAATACATTTTAATATTCTGAATTTGGCAAACCAACTCAAATGGGTGCCTGCTCTAAGAAACAGTTTAAATGAATTTATTGTAAACAGTAAAGGAAAAAATACGAAGCAATTTACATGAAAAGTAATGAATGTTTACTAAAACGCTTTCAAAATTTGAAAACCCAGAAAATCTAAAAATAATAATCCTATAATCCTACCACTAAAGTTCCTTTCCTATGTGACCAAATCATTTTTGAAAAAATCCTTTTTAAATACATAACACTCCCTAATACTTTACGGAGTCATTTCCTAAGTACTGAAACAAAGACTGCTCTTGGTTTTTAATATTATGAAAATAATGCTACAGTGAACATATTTACTCGTAAATATTTTTTCAATACTCAGATTACTTTTTAAGGATAAAATGAGTTGGATAATGAATAGAGTAGTCATAGCATTGTATTCGAGAAGAGAGGGTGGTTTTCATTTAACCTCTTCTAATCTATTTTGTGGTTCAGTTAAGGGCTTGGAGCCCGAGTGGGAGGTAGGAAATACTAGACCCGTGCGTATGCAGTAGCCTGTACATCTCGTTTTAGTCATTACCCTGTGAGGTTCTTGCCTTTCCACCTTGCATCTCAAGCCCAGCATGGTGCCTGGCTAGATTCTTTTGTTTGTTTGTTTTTGAATTTTATTTTATTTAGTTTTTTATACAGCAAGTTCTTACTAGTTATCCATTTTATATATATTAGCGTATATATGTCAATCCCAATCTCCCAACTCTGGCTAGATTCTTATGTGTGTTTATGGAGCTGAGTCCGTGCTAATTTAAGCATCTAAACTAAACCGCTGATGAAATATGATAAAGAAATATAGTAGTGCCGCTCAAATGTAATTAGAAATATTTTGATAAGTATAATAAGAACACTTTAAATATATTGTTTAACGACACAGTTTTCATGACCATTCAGGCATCCATTCTATGATTTGATCTTGAGCATGATTTAAGTAAAGGGGGAATTCAAATAGTTAAGTTTAGGTACGTGTAAAGGGTCACTTTCAAATTCACATGGTTAAGTATGGTCTGTGATCCTAGCATGCTGGCTCATGAATTTAAAATGTTCAGTGAGTCAAAAAGCACTTGATTCTAGTTTTGAAACGTTCACTGTATTTGCAACAATAAGCAGGACCTGTTGTGGTGTTAAACAACGGGAGGAGAGAGTTCCCCTTCTGAACAGGAAAGATAGAATTAGAGGTGACACAGAGTATGTCCATGGCTGCTTTGAAAGGGACGCATAACCTAAGAACTAGGATGAAAATTAAAGATTACGTGGAGTCATTTGAAAAGCGTATAATGATAAAAAAGCAATCCTAGTTACCATGTATCAATTTCTTGCTGTATGCCAGGCACCGTTCTAAGCATTTTATATACATTAACCCAGTAGTTGCCTCCATAGCAATTAAATCAGAATGTCTTGTGGAAGGGACCAAGCATCAGTACTTTTTAAATGATGCCCCAGGTAATTCAATCTGGAAAGCATTCAGCAACCCTGCAAGGTAAATATTCTCGTTGCTATTTCTACGTCACGGAGGTGGAAACTTGAGTCCCAGAGAGGCGATGTAGCTCCGCCAAGGTCTTAGAACTGAAAAGTTGAGACATGA
This sequence comes from Kogia breviceps, assembly GCF_026419965.1. Classification (NCBI taxonomy): domain Eukaryota; kingdom Metazoa; phylum Chordata; class Mammalia; order Artiodactyla; family Physeteridae; genus Kogia; species Kogia breviceps. The sequence goes on from NC_081314.1 coordinate 2,966,850, forward strand.
GTCCGGGTGGACTGATTGCAGAGCCCTTGATCTTAACTCCTTGCAGCGCCTTCCCCAGTGCTTTAATGGCCAGCTTTGATTTTTATGAGTTTAAGGAAGTTTCCAATGCATGTCTTAAGAATAATCATTTCAGGAGGTTATCGTCTTCTCCTGTGGTTTGAGCAGCGTCTGTGATGTTGGTGGCCCTGGGTACCCACCGCTGACACGCCCAAGGCTGTCCAGAGTGCCCTCCCCTCTGTCTCACTCCTTAAGCCTCCAGATATTTCTACCTACATTTATCTTCAGAGTCCACCTAAGCCCACGTCTGGGAATAGGTTGCATTTGTGAAAGGAAGAGGCCCAGTGCCGAGGCAAAGCAGGGCGAGCGCCGACGTTCTTCCTGTTGCCGAAGTCCCATTCACCGTGTCCAGATTTCGACTGTTAATTTGCTAGTTGCCCATTACAAAGGCTTCTTTTGTTCAGCCTCTGCTGCAGGCTTCTAGTTCCTCAGATGTCTTTCTGCTTTCCTCCGAAACCTAAAGTCAAGTTCCTCAAACGTCCTTCTACTTTCTTCCGAAACCTAAAGCCCTGTTATATTGTGGGACTTCAGGGGTCTAGGTTTCTGCTCAGCTTTGCCACTCTCACCGTAAGACTTTAGTTAAGAGGCTGATACTCTCTTCTAGACTAGTGAGTGTACTGTGTGCCGTTCTAAATAGATTTTGTTTGGAGATCTGCTTGGCTTTTTGGTCCTTTGGCACAGCATTGCTTTACATTTAAGTTCAAGCATGGACTTCTTCTGCAGACTGCTCACTGATGTTCAGACGACCACCGATTTCTACACCCCTTGTGAACACGGTGTTCTCCTGTGAACGGGTCCTGTCTGCATGGGTCATTTCGGTCGCAGCTACCCTGGTCCAAGCAATTGCCTTTCGGCTACAGCTTGGGTGGGTGTGTGTGTGTGTGTGTGTGTGTGTGTGTGTGTGTGTGTGTGTGTGTGTGTGTGTGTGTGTGTGTGTACTTCTGTATTTAATTCCCCTATAGCAACCGTGTATCTAGTGTCAGAACAGATTTAATAAGCGAGGCACTTGGGGGTCTGAGGACTCATCCAGATGTGGAGAACTTCTACGCTTTTTATTTCCTAGGAGAGGTATCCATGACCACAGCACTCGCAGTGGTTGCAATAGTTGAAAAATTTCCCTCCAGTGAAATCGTGCCCTTTGCAGTGGAATCATACAAGCCCACCTGAGGCCGCAGTTGAACCGGCCACCAGGCTCTGCTAAATTCCAAGGGCAGGGATTCAACAGCCCCGGCTCCGCCAAGAGGCACCCGTGAAGGAGAGCAGCAGTTAGAATTCGCGTAACAACCCGGTGGCTCCCCACCACCATGAACGAGAAACCTTCAGGTTTATTCTTTACCTGCTAGAAGTTCCGTCTTGTCATTATGAAACCCAATCGGGGAGAAAGGAACTGATCACACTTGCTTCAGTAAATTGTTTCCAAAAGACCTAAATAGGTCCCTAATAGTAACAGATTTTCTCTGTGTTCTACTCTGCCACTGCTCTCCTTTCCTAAAATGGTACACTCAAGGGCAGGATATATTGTTTTCCCCAACATTTAATTAGCAAAAGAAAAATAGAAAAAGCTCATACAACCAAAAAGGAAGAGAGCCGAGGGGGCTGCTTCCTGAGGAGACAAAAAGGAGTAGCTCTGACCCCCTTGGTGGCCGGGGTGGGGTGGGGTGTCTCCTCTCCACCAGGGTCTCCTCCTGATGGAGGAGAGGTAAAGGGTAGGACAGGGAAGCTGAGGATGCCAGGGGTCCGGGGCAAGTGCCAGCTCTGAGGGAGTTTGGCTACAGGGCTTGGAGGGAGGAGAGTTCTCCAGCCCCGGGCCCCAGTCGGCCCCAGCACACATCTAGATTTTGCTCTTCGGGAGTTCAGAACACGCAGGGCCCTTTGAGAACCTAGAGTCCAACTCATAAGATGTCTGGAGGGGGAAGCTGTGGCCTGGCGTGGCCTCACACAGCTACAATCTGAGGGTAGCTTCAGATTTACCGCCCACCCCAAGTGCTGCATAGCTGGGACCAACCGTGGCGAGGAGCATATATGCTGGAGGCTGGGCTGAGGCCAGCCACGGCACGAGGCCACTTTCTAGTCACTTCAGTGAGGTTCGGTGTTTTTGAAAGGTCAAGAAAAGTCAAAACAAATCCTTTAGCATTTACTTCTCCAACTTTCGCATTTTGTATCCCTTCATATCAACACACGGACTTTGAACGTTCAAGTGGGTATGTTCTAGGCTGTAGTAAGTTTCCAAATCTTGAACATTGTAATTTTGCTCCAGAACATAGAGTAGACTGTCTCCAATAGTAATGTGACTGCCTCAGACTCATCAGTGAGTGGAGTAAAAACAAGAATAGCAAAATCTCGTTGCTGACTGTCTCGCAGGTTCATTCCCATGTTCAGTGACTATTTCCTGTATGAGGGTACGCCTCAGTCAAATTTAGATGGTCAGTGATCTTCAGGGTCATTCCGAGGTGTAAACTCCGTGAATGTCAAGGCTCTGTAATGAAATAAACCAGACTTCTAAGACAGGGTCCCATCCTGTGAGCTGAGGACCCCTAGTGGTCGCTGCAGTAATAACTCCTTCTGAACAATAAGCATTGTCCGGAGGAGTATCTCAAATTACTGTTTTTCAGGTGCATGTATATGTTGTTGTGATTAACCAAAAGGTTACAATTGCTTTTTGTTACCGTATTTCTTTCAATTAAAAGTTACCCAGAAGTACTATCACTAATTGGAGAGGAGCCAGATGTTTTCATGTTCCTCAAAAAGGTTGTGAACCCCTGCTTTAGATCATCTCCCCCAGGGCAGCTACTCTCTTTGTGGAGCGGCACCTTGAATAGTTGGGTCCACTGAAAATAACAGAACTCAGCCAGCAACAGAATTGTATTAATGATAAATAATGCAGTCATTTGTATTGCAGTAAGTTGTAGAAAACAAGCACTGACCTACAAAGGAGAATCTGTAGGCTCTGACCAAATATCAAGTGCCACAGTCACACAGGGTAGCACTACATGATCAAATGAGCAAATTTCTTCACATTGGAACTCTGGCTTTCACTGACTATGCGACAAAATTGCAAAACGCAAAGCCATGTGGGATACCAGGCTTCACTTCAACAGAATTTTTAATTCACCATTTCAAACACACACACACACACACACACACATACACCACGCACACACACATACTCAAGAGTCAGCTGAACCATGGCTTGGTTCAGCTGTGTGTGTGCATAAACTTTTATCCCTCCGAATCAAGTGTCGTCATGATTGCATTTATTGAAATATTCTCTCAGATTGCCTGACTTCCAGTGCCAGTCTCCTGGGGCAGTCAGGCAAATAAAATTTTGTTTACAGAAAAGAACTGAAAAGAGAATTTCCTTTTCTGCCCCTTAGAAGTTTCCCCTCCAGCATCTAAAATATATCAGACGGCACTTAAAGTGTTGGAGAACAAGATTTTTCAGAGAACGCTGGGCAGTGGGTGGCAATACATCATGATTCACTTTCTCCCTCTTGGTCTGAGAGGCTAGTGAGGAAGAGAGTCAAGGCCTTCCTCACCTGCCATCAGCGAACACCTTATAATGAATTTCCACACCATTATGTTCGCGTCAAGACAGACATGCATGGATGCTTGAAACGCACAAAAATAATTTACTCTTCAATCTCAGATACACAAATATACTTAAGAAAGAGAAGTTTTATTAGGGCAATTTCACTTTATTTTTCCATACAGCAAAGTCAACTACTGCAGTAATAATAAAATAAGCATAAAACAAATTGCAGCCCAAGACAAAATACATAATTGTAAGCAACTACAAGCAGAAAGTAAGTTGTGATTACATAATAGTAAAACCAAGCACATCTGTCCTTTCAGCAGATGAAAGCGTAGGGTTGCTGATAAGTGCAACACTATTACCAGCTGGAGTGAAGGCTGGATATCCTAACTCATTACACAAGTTCCCATGATCACATTTGCTTTTTTGAGTGCTTCTGAGTTGAAAATTAAAACCATGAAATTTGAACTGTGTTTTATCTTTTTCACCTGCTGAAAGAACAGGATCCTACAGCAATTAAAAAACAATCACATAACAACTCTAGCTACTGTGTGCTGTCTGGTTTGCCTGTTTATGGTTGAAATTTTGTGAAAGTCAATACTCGTTTTGAAGATTTTTTTCTTTTTTTTTTCTTTTTTTTTTTGTGAACAATAAACCACTGAAATTGGCAGAAACTGATTTGAATAGTATATGTCCTTAGTATAGTTCTTTCTCTGTTTTGTTTTGTTGATGTTTTAAACATGCAGTAGTTTTGAAAAATGTCAGGAATATTTGATCCATGATTTCACCTTAATGGTTGAAGTACCTGCTAGTTTTGGTAAATGATCTTCAGGCAGATTCGGCCTAATGGAGTTTTTGTCAGTCATGAGATCTCGGAAGGATGGCATATCTTTCCAGCTGAAAAAATCCTGGCAAACTACAAGCTGTCCACAAAAAGCAAAGCAACATGTTTGAGGGGTATGGAGTGCTAACTGTGTGCCACTTTTGCAAGCAATTTTGCTCAGTCTGTCACTGTATTAGCCTTAACAAAACTCCTTGTAATTATAGACGTTTTTATTCAAAATAAGATCTTACTATTATACAGGTTTCTCTCTTTTGACTATATACAGAAGTGCAAAAAGTCAACCTTCTCTCTAGACGTCCCAACATGCTAAATTGCAGCATAATCAACCCTCAAGAGTTTGCACACACGCTATAATTCTCATTACGTAAACTTTGAGTATTTGGATTATCAACAAAAAGTCCCTTGTTCTATTTATTGATTATGCAGCTTATTTATAACAAGGCCTGATATTCAGGGATTTCAAAAATATTAAACAATACTTTAACATTTGAAATGGATACAGTAGAAAATAAATTTTATTCTAATATCTAGGATCTAGATCTTCTTATAATAACTAATTACAAACAAAATAAATCATCAAAATATTACTCAATTGTCTGCCAGGATTGTTGCGATAGCAACAACTTAACTTCTTACTTAGCAATGATTATATATTTATAAGATATCCATATAAAAGATCTTTGTTCTTTTAATGAAAACTAGACAAGAACTAACAATGACTGACATTCTTACACTTTAATATTAAATCAGTAAAATATAAATCATTTAGTTAACAATAATACGAATATTCATATGACACTACATGTAATTCAAAACTGAGTATGTTATGAAGGAAAAACTACTTTAATTTTTTTTTTTGTATTTTGAAAAATTCATCGGTAAAATCTAATAAAACAAGAGTCTATAAACTGAAATGGTATTCAATTGTTAATAGAAAATGAAATCTAATAAATGTAGGAAATGAAAAACTACATTTTAACAAGAAAAATAAGTAATATTCTATAATGTAACTACAATAACATATGGAGTCACCATTACTCTCTTAACACGATTGAAATTACATTGGTATGGGTTCCAACCCGTAATGTAATAATCTAAGGCTTTAATAGATGTACAGTACAATCAGTAAAATCAACACATCAGTCTTATATTAGAAAGCATCTCTCTCAAGCATAAAAACTTGCAGTAAACTTGGAAGTATGGAAAGTTCTAGAACTGAACTTTCACTTCTCCCATTCCATACTAGAACTACCAGTGACCTGGCCCCTACTTCAGCAATTTTTAGAACTGCTGAACAGAGCAAAAATATCCTTTACTAGCTGCAACATCCAAACCACAAAAAAGGAATTCCTTTGGATGAATCCATTCTTAAAAACTGAATGCACATCTATTTTTTTTTTTAATTTTGTAAAAGGCTTTCTAAGGCTATAAGCAGTAAATCTGAACAAAACAAAACAAAACAAATCACATATAAAATTCACCCATGTACTTAACCCACCCAGTGACTAGGTTAATTAAACATTTCCCATTTTCATATTTTGGTTTATCATGCATCTGATGAGTGCTGCTTTCTTCTTTGTTTAGAGTCACTATTTTAAATGTGACTGTGATGAAGCATTTAAGCAAATGTGAAACCATTTTTGCAAAGCATTTAGAGTCTTCTGACTTTTGACAGAGCTATAAATAGAAGCAAAATAATTTCCTCCAACTTTTTTTTTTGTTATCGTGTCTCAGAAATGGCATATCCCTTTTGAATAACATGTTATACAGTATAGTATGCATAAATATTACACTACGATGCATTAAAATAATTTTATATATATATCTATTATATATATCTCCAGTATGTGTGAGTTTATCTGTATTGAGAGAGTTTGTATTGTGCTGTCTATTTTGTTACTGTAAAGTTAAATCGGCCATTTCTGAGACAGCTTTGGTTTCCAAAAAAAAAAAAGGAAAACATAAAAGAATGGTGCCCTTTGACTGATTAGTACTAGCAAATAAGCAACAAAATGTGGCTCCGAAAACAGTAACACTGAAGAAATAATACTCTAATTTGATGTACAGTCTATGGCACTTCATGAGAATCCTTAACAACATGGTACTTAAAGCCATGATGTGCTTCAAAAGATACACAGTTGTGGTTTTGCTTGGCACATTCATCTCTGTCAGATCCCTCCCTCACCACATCTTAAAATCTACGACATTAAAAATATTACTCTTAAACGAAAATGACTGTGCATGCACGCTCTCATCTATAATGGCAATTTTAAATACAAGGTGCACCTTTGTTATTTGTAAACCTTGAAAGAAATAAACTTATTTTTAAAAAATTATACCTTGGTCTACAGACGTACCAATACATAATAGAATCATGGTTACACCATAGTCTGTCTTTTCAAGATGGCATGAATATATAGGAAACTAATTAGGTCTGCATATTTGAATGCATCACTCTGTGCTAGAAAAGAAAGACAATGTTGTTCTTTTAGACAGGAATAATCACCTCAGCACAAATATCAACTAAATGTACAAAGTGTTTAGGCAACAGTGTGCAGTGGATTTCCGTGTTGTCTTGTCTTCTGCTTAACATGCAATATGCGGATGTCTTGTGGCTGAGGGGTTTGTGTGTGTGTGTTGCTTGACGGTATATACACTATGGCTAATGACCTCGTCCTTTCCTCTAACCAAGCACACTGTCCTTTCCTCTTGAGCATGATCTGCAAGGGAACAAGAGAGAATCTTCGATGAAACAGACAATATCTAACAGCAGTTTCCAATATGCATTCAACATGCAAACTCTATTTCCTGGTTTGAAGCGTGGACACGTGTACCGTTGTAGCTTCACGTAAAAACAGAGAACGCTTCACAAGTACAAAGGACCTAAATTTGTTTATCATTTCTTCGAGAATAACATGACATGCACAGCTTAAGAAAACTGGAGACTCTGAACAAATATCACCCAACACTAAGCTCAAAGTGTAAAATACGTTTGTAGAATCAAGGGGCGTAATGTAGTCGAGCTCTTTTTAGCACTGTCATCGTGGGGCAGAATTTACAACTCATTTTACTTCTAAAGTTTAATAGGTTTCAAGAGTAATGACTTGGCCCACGAAATTAAAATCCATGCAACAATCCTATTAAACACAATTTGCGCTCTTTGGGTGCCTGATTAGCACAGTATGTGTTTGGAAAAAAGAACGACACTCTACATGACTGTTTTGGGTAATTTAAAGTGAGGATTTTTCCCACTAAAGGCAAGAAAATAAAAACTGTTCCTTATGCTCCTGTCAAATTAAGGTTGAATTGGTATTACAATGCCCCTGTGAACTGAGTTCCAGTTTTTACATGAAATCTGTTCCCGGAGAATCTTTACATATTAAAATATGCTTTAGCACACAACCTTGAGAATGAAAGAAATCACGATTTTGCTGCACTTAAATACCAGTTTAAACATTGTAACTCCTCATGAAAATGAGTAATCATTTGTTAAACAGAACATTACAGAGCCTAAGTTTCAGTGCACACAAATCCACCGTTTTGCTAATTGATGAGCTTATGGCCATTTGCTATCATTTTTTTCAAGCTGGATTATTGCTAAGAAGTAGAACATAGTTACAGATACACGTACCAAACACACCCAACTGACTATAAAAGCTTGAAAAGGTTTTTTTTTGAACATGTCAAAAAGAGAACTCTACTTCCAAACCTACATACTACAAAGCAATGCGCTTATTCAAAATGTGGCTATTGTTCAGAATAATAAACCTTATTATCAGAACTGCATCGAGAGAACTTATGAAACACAAAAATCAGTTTCACTATCTTAATTCAGGATGGCAGCATGTCTCTGGTAGTACTTCTCACATTGAGCCTATCATTTCTTTCTTTAACGGCTCTCAGATTTCATCTATACCCTTCTGCATGGGTTTACCCTTGGACCAGCTGTTGTTATGTTCAAGGGCCTCTGAACTGGCTCGTCTCCTGACTCAACACCTCTGTCCCTGCTTCTGTAAGGCCCCGACATCTCCCTTCTCTCTGTAACAACCTTCATTGTCCAAATTCACTTAACTTCTGACTCTGTTAGGAAGAGCTGCTCCCTCATCTTGGCTCCAAGAGAAATGTGTTCAAACCTCTCTTATTTTAATGTAGAGTGCTGAAAGTTACATCATTATCTCATTATCTACTCATCTTTATTTCCTCGACCTGGTAATTACCACACAGTAGCACCAAAAACTCCTGTGTAAATATGTTAATGAACAGATACATGAGTGAAAGGAAGCAACAAAGAATGATCACCCATCTTATTTACCAGACTCAGTTTTAAGCATTATGGCTCTTTCTAAATATAAAAATAGATACTTAATATACTTCTGAGCATGTAGATAACTTGAACGCACGCATACTGAATAAAACATATGCTCTATGGATGAAAAATGGTCATCTTTGCAAGTATCTAAGTCAATGTGTCTGAAAGTAAACCCCAAGACTTTCAAATCATTTGAGCAATGACAACATCTTTAGAATTATATGATCCTCCAGGGTGACTATTCTGAAGTACCTAAAGTTTACCTGGATATATAGATGTGTGTGTGTGTGTGTGTGTGTGTGTGTACACAGTTTACCTGGATATATAGATGTGTGTGTGTACACGTGCACATATGTCCGTGTGTGAATATATTTATTTAAATCAGACTCTTCATCTTCTAATGACCCTGTGTGTGCCGAAGCACGGGGTAAAGTGGGTACATGTTCTCATTCAGGATTTAGCAAAGCAATTTTTGAATAAAATAAATGCTGACCTACCTACACCAGGGATCAGTAAACTACTGCCTGTGAGCCAAATCTGGCCTGCTGCCTGTTTTTGTAAATAAAGTTTTATTGGGACACAGCACACCTTTTAGTTTTACACGTTGTCTCTGGCTGCTTTTGTGCTACAGCGGTAGAGTGGAGCAGCTGTAACACAAACCCTACGGCCCACACAGCCAAAAATATTTACTGTCAAAAAGTTTGCCAGCCTCTGATCTATGCCTTCTATTTAGTTTTAAGTTGCCTTTCCTCTTCACTATTGTGTTTATTTCTAATATGAAATAAAAACAAAATTAATGTATCTTAAGTATTACACATATTTAAGTGACATCAACATATTTATTATGAATTCACATGATAAAATTCCTCATAACCCATCTAAGATAAAATTGTGAGCTCTATATAAATACTTTCTGTGAAATTTTATAAAATTTTCTTAAGTGCATTACACAATTATCTTAAAAAAAAAAAAAAACTACCACGAACATACACTCTATATTACCCAATGAACTTACTGTGTAGTGATGAAAATTCTACATCTGGGTAACATACTTGTGGCTAGTCAGATGTTCGGCAGATATTATGGGTATCTAGCAAATAAAAAATTATTTAATGAATGATCCATGCAAGCAAGCCAACAACCAAGAGATGAAAACATTTTAATATTAAATTTTTTAAGAAAAGTGAAATTCAGCTGTGAGGTGACAGTCCTTATCTGGTCAACATAACAGTAAGTTAATGTAAACTTAATGCCAAAGTAGCAACTCATTTTTAAAAAATCGTTGTGTTAAATACTATTCTATAAATGTTATCAGTTTTTAGGAAGTAAGAGAAGTAAAACTATCAAAAATTCATGCAGAGCAGTAATTGAAAGAAGCCCTTTTTGTTGGCCTACACACACACACCTGTGGTTTCAGTTACTCAGTAATCCAAAAAGTAAAGTAAGAAATGTCTTGCCTATTTTTGTGCAACCAGTTTCTACATTTTCATTCAACCGACGGTGTCTAACTTTTTTTCCCAAGTTCAAAGTACCAGGTAAGAATTATAAAGGAGTACTTCAACAGAACTGGATAACAGTGTTAAATCTACTTCAGAATGTATTTCTGAATCCTGACTGCACATTTTATTGTATTTTAAATGGGCAAGAGAATTACAAAACTTGAGAGAAAATACAATAAGGAACCAATATAGAGGTGACTTGTTTCGATCATCCCCAAAGCCAAGATCTTCCAATTTGTAGCCTGATTCTCCTCCAACCCAGAAGTATGACTGCTGTCCTGGGAGAGGCAGCACAACAGATGAAGACAATCGGAGGAAGGAAAGCCCGGGTTCTAACACTAGTGATCCATTTCCTGGTGTGTAACCTTGAGCAAAGCACTTACTCTGTGCTTAGGTTTCCTCATCTCTAACGTGGCACTAATCCCATTTCGGCAAGGTTGATGGGAAAACAGTAAAATCACATACATGAAGGCATTTTGTTGTTGTTTCAATTTAGACGTCCTGGACCAGTTCAACATATTACAATCCACAGTCTGGAGTGTAAATTAATACGGCTCTATTTTATTTCCATTCCTCAGCTGATATCGTTACACAATTTCACAGCATTGGCAAATGGCACGAAAATGTGCTCCAAGCATAATGAAGCTTCTCATACCATTTTTCCTGCTGCTGCAGGACAGGATGTTGCACCCAACAGTGTAGAAGCATCAAGGATGGGGCTGTCGAAACATACCAAGGACCTTCAACACCAATCGATGCAGATGAAGGGCCAGCTATAAACTTCTGCATGCATGCAAGGCTGCATTTTTGTGGCATCAGCTATTTCCGGCATTGCTACTGTACTGTAGGCATATACATATGTATGTATATGTAGATATAATATATGTGTGTATATATATATATCCATTCCCTTTTCTTCCTTTTGGTTGTGAAACAGTATGAAGACCCAAGATTATGCATGAAATGGTCACAGCACAATGCAAAAAGCAAAGTGTCCCCTACAACCAAGGTGGCCAGGGCATGTTGAAATCTGCTTTGCTGTAGATCCGCTCACACTAGCAATTCTGTAGTCACACGTGGTGCACACAAGAGAGCTCAACATCATTAATCTGCACCGTAAATGGATTCCATTGAATCCATTAAGAAATCTCTACCATAGATTACTTACTAACACGCCACATATGCACTATCTAGCATTCTTGTAAACGAGTCTGATGTGTTAGCGTAAATCCAGGGCTATTTTGACAAGCTTCAGAAAAACGAATGGTTCTCTGCCAAGAAACATTTCGAGCTTGTCTGAAACTTTAAACTACATCCATTTTGGCATGCTGCTTTTGAAAGTTTTTAATGGCTATACTAATAGCTTATAGTTCTTCTTCGACAGTACATGGTGCACTACAGAAACGAGGGTGGCTGGATACTGCTTTACAGCAATCACTGCGAATTCGGACGGCACTTAATTGGTCTTCTTTTCCCAAAGGGGCAACATGTTGACTCCCATCTGATACTGGTTCTTCTGAGAATCATCTGGCTACACTTAACCTTGGTCTGGGGGTTATCTGAAATTGGATTTGCCTCTAGATTTTTTTCATATGCTGGTAACTCTATTGAACTTTACTTTCATAACAAACCTATCTATATATTCAAGCCAAAACCTACTTTACATAAATCTGACTTTGATTTAACCAGTATTTTCTAGAACATAATTTTAAATAGGAGCAGAAAACGCTGGTGGAATCCATGCAAATTTTAAAATGTAAATATTTTAATAATCAATTTCTTTTGAATAATCACATCATAAAGTTTAAATTTCTGAAACAGATTCCTTTTACTTAAAAATATCCTGTGTATCCGTCACTCCATAAACTTGTATGGAACACAGGATGACTCAATTTGCCATACTGGATGCCTTTTTTTTTTTTTTTTTTCCCTTCATAACCCTCCAACGTTTATGCTGAGTAGTTACAGAAATAAGAGCACTTGGGAATTTTATTTTTTCCCTTAAATCATTGAGAATCTAAACTTGGACACAAATTTAACTTATTCTGAATATGCAATCTGCTTATTGAATAAAACTATAATGAATTTATAACAAACTCTATTTACAAGAGTGGTCATTTGTGGCAGAGATAACACATTTAAATATTTTGCTTTTCATGGAGAATTTGGGCAAGAACTAAGAAATTGTATATATCAAATGCTTATAACAAAAACCTTAAAATCACCTGCACTTTACAGATTATAAGGTTCAGGTGTGCCGCACTGCAGTTCAGCATCTGTATACGCTACCCTATATAATTTCGATTGGTCCAAACACCTGCGTGACGGATTGAGCCCAACTGAGAATTGCTTGTGTACATATCATTTTAGTAGCTTTAGAAATGGAGCCGCGACAACTTTGGAGCACTTATAAATGGCACAAAAGCATCCTGCCGCTCATCAGAGAGAATGTGTAGGCCAACAAGAGGTATCTTTGAAACCCCATGCTCTTAAAGCACCCTCTCCAGCCCTCGCGGACACGCGACTCCCACAGAGCTCAGCGGGAAATCCGCGCGCGTCAGGGCCGTTGGACCGAGCCCTATGAGAGTTGGTTTTTAAGAAACAAAGCTGTAAATTAGCAAACCTGGTTGGCTGTGGCGGTTGCAGCGAAGGGAACACTTGTGGCAGATGTTGTTGCTGCGGACACAGTGGCTGGCGTAGCACCGTGCACCATGGGAACTTTCGGAGGGAAAATCATATAAGCAAACATACAGAAGAGTGTAGCAATATGGAAACCATGGCAACATGGAGGAGATAATTGGGCATGGTATTTATCACAGCGACAAGCCGTGTGACGGGGCACCATCACCAGTGAGTGACATGCAATCACAGCGCAAAGCAGGACAACATTCCAAGGAGAGAAGAGGAAAGGGGATGAAAGAGAAAAAAAAAAGGGGAAAAAAAGCTTGTTACCATCAAATCAAGAAAATTGACACAAACAGGCTTAATTTGCTAAGTCAAAAACAAGAATTTTATACAGCGTTCATAGTCAGACATTCAAAATCTAAGTCAAAATACAGGTATTTACTTCATATATACAATTATCTGTTTGAATAAAAGTATGTTTTCTTATTTACTATTGTAAAAATATACAATATATTACTTTTATGAGATAGTTTTTTTTTTTTTTTTCTTACACACCAGAACTCATAGTCCAATCAAAATCCACCAAAGGTGACTAAAGGAAACTTGTGTGTAAAGAAAACATTTATGTGAGTCCATGTCAATTAAATAGAAAATGGCATTTAATTGACAGGTGTTAGTAAAAAGGAAATGGACTTGCCCAATAGATACAAGTTAAACTTAGCAGTGGATTTTGAGGGGCTGTGAGGTGCACCATAGGTTTAAGATAATCAAGAAACAAAGCTGGCACCTACCAACACTTGTAGCGGGTGTCATGCACAATATTGAGCCTGCCCATCATGCATTGCAACAGGAAGGTGGATTTGAAAGGGAAAAGAATTAAAACATCCCATCACACGTGTAATTAGGAAATTCATTTGAACAAAGAAGAAAAATTGTTATTATGGGAACAGTGGCATGTAACTGTCAGCACAATCAAATCATACAATAGCACAGTGATCAATTAGAACTAGTCTCAAGTGAAGAATAAAAGCCAGTTTAACTGTGTGCTGGTACACGTTGTTTCTCCTAATTGCTGCCTACAAATAAAAGTATTTTGAAAAAAATTGAAACCTGCTTAATTCTTTTAAAAATACTACTGCAATTTGTTTTGTTTTAATCTGGTTACTAGGCATCTGGTAGCTTTGCTATTTCTGACTTTAACCTATGAACTGAGCACATGTTAAATCATTAGAGAAATTTATTAAGATGCTAAATAATTCAATGTACAAAACTGACTTAACAATGTGATGAAAGCAAAACATTCATTTTCATTCCTTTGGTTTTATTGATTTCCCTGTTCACTGTAGCGGCAACAACACAGACATGGAAGGGGTTGTGATCATCCTACGGGAGTTTTATTCGGAGGGGTACCACGCGATAGACTATGCGTACACTGAAAGTGAACTTCTGCATTGCCTTAGTTGGGAATTTAAATGTAAGGAACACATTTAGATAGGATATACTCTCGTATAAGTCTCGAACTGATTTACTTAGTAGGTATCTGGGAAAACAGACTGGTTTTCACTGCTGGTTTAGACCCTCAGGACTTCTTGGAATAGCAAGGGTTCTACACAATTTCACATCCCCAAAAATGGTTGATTAGATTTCAATATAAACCCTGAATGGGAGATAATGAAGATATATATGCATCGCATATGGGGTGTTAGCGCTGGTTCACGATGGCTCCACCATGATGTGACGATCAATGTTACGTATACAGTCCCTGTTCTCTTTGACACGTAAACATTGCAAAATCTATCTTATTTTACCAAGTACAGGGCACCTGCCCACATACTGAATTACTGTTCTTTCTGTGAGATTATTTTAGACTTCTAGTTTTTAAAATATCAAATGATTTTATGTTTCTATCTGAATCTCGGTGCATCCTATTTAAATACTAGCAGCATCTGGGATGAACATTTGTTAGAAAAATATCTGCCAATTGCGTCTTGTCAGAGATGGCCCTATAAAACAAAGCTGCCATTGAGAAGCACAGATTACTTAACTGGCATCCTTGTAACAGCTGCAATTAGACTCTTATCACAATTAGACGGTGGGCAAAATGGTCAGTGATTGAACTAGGCAATGGAGCTAGGGAGGCACCCTCTCAGGCGGAGTACTATTTACATTGATAGGCATTATTTAAGACACTTGAAGACCTCTGTCATTTGCTACCACTACTGAGTCAAAGACTTGTGAAAGACAACAAAAACAAACCAGTAATAACAAAGACGGTAATTTGAGACAGTAGAGCAAGCAAAATTTAATACTCTAGATCTTATGAAATCATTATCCTATAATAGTGGGGTGGGAAGACTGAGGAGAGGATGAAAAGATGAATGAAAAGGAATAATGTGCAATTTGATAAATATTCGTTTTAAATACTGCACAGGTTGTAGGTTTTAATTTTATTATTTATTATTATGCTGCAATTTGCCTACTGTATTTCATCCCATGCATAATTAGGGCTGCACATGCTTTTGAAAATGAGTTAACCTTACCCCGTCTCTCTCAAACTCTAAAGCATTTATGATTTGCATTTCCGTTGGAGTTATCTCCCTCATTAACATTATAACCAATGCACACAGTTTTGAGAGGGATTTGCAGCAAATAAACATAAGGCAGCAATGAAAATACTAGCCAGGGTGCAATAACTCACAAATATGAAGACATAATGCTGTAGGACCCACTTACCAAAAACAAAAATCACTTTTGAAATGACCATAATATCCATCTTTGCATCAGATGGGTTGATTTATTAATAATGATTGTACAAGTAGCCAATTAAAGTTTTTTTCTTCAATTTTCAGCACAAGGCAACATTTAAGTGAATGTATTTGTCAATTTCGAATTTCCCCTACAAAGATATCTGCAGAGCAGAATGGTGTGTTTCTGAGGAATGCAATACTTTCATTACATGATATTTATATTAAAATTTTAAATTGATCTGGAAGAAGGTGCAGAAGAAATTACTAGGAAGGTAAGTTACAAATGAGACGTATGTGGAGGTAAAATCAGTTCAAGGAGAAGGGAAGGAAGTCGAGAGAAAAAGAATTATAATGGAGATTTGGTTGGAGGTTTGAATTTAGATATGGTAATTCAAGCCTATTTAGGTAGATTATGATAGAAGTATAAAGCTGATTTAAAGTCTTCTAAAAATAATTTATATCATTTCAAGCAAAAAGTTCACAATCAGTTGAATTATTCTCACAATTGATATCTAAAGAAGCAACAGCTTCATATAATTTATTTCTGTTTCTATTCAATCTCTTGAATTCTATTTTATTGCACTACTGAGTTGGGAAATAATAAATAAAACTCGGTGCTTACTACATTCCAGGCTTTATTCTAGACTCTTAGACCTGTCTATAAAAGTGCTTCAAGAAAATGTTTTTATCAAATATGTTTAGGACTCAGACACAATTCTATGCAATAATTACTACTATTATCCCCATTTTATAGATGAAAAAAATGAAAGTATAGAGAAATTATATCTTGTGCTAGAGCTGTATTTAAACTTCCAAGCCAGATCTGTAATCACTATGCTAAGTTTCAAGTAAACCATCTGCATTAATTTCATTAACTGTAATGAAAGTGATAAGCTGGAAATCTTTGTTTTCTATTCTTTCTGTAGAAACAACCCCATCCCTCTGCGACTTCCCTCTCACTCCAACCCCTCAGGAAAGTTTCTTGGCCTTTTGTTTCCTTATTCCTGGTAGTGCTGCCACGCAAGGCGAAGCTGAAGCCCTTCACAGCAAACTTATTGTTAGGTCTTTTGAAGTCATAAACCTAAACTGACCGAGGGCAATATGCTACGAGGAGAGAAGAGAGGTGTGCTTCTGAGGATCGCACGCAGGCAAAAACTGTGAAGGAGAGCAGAGAGAAAAGTTCCTCCAGACCCTGGAGAGGAGGCGGGCAGCGTGCAGGGTCCCTGGGTAGTTAGGCATGTGGCGTGTTCCTTCACAGCAGCCCTGCAGGCAGCAGGCTTTCCAGGGAATGGGCTGCTGAGGGAGGGAGGCTAAGGGGTTCAGGCAAGGATGCTTGTACCCAAGGCAGGCACAGAAGCCCTGGAGTACCGCCTGCAAGAGATCTTGTGAACACAGACATTGAGCATATCAGCAGTGACCAGTGCTGACTGAAGCTGTCTGAGACTGTTGGACTGCACAGGACCTCTACGTGAGTAGACACGGAAAGAAGGGGTGTGAGGATGGGGTTCTGGAATCCCAGTGATGACGCCTGATATTTCTGTCCAACACTCTGAAACTGCAGTTTAGAACTGGACTTAATTTCAGTTCAGGAAAATACATCTGATGTAAATAAAAGTGTTACTTCTTACCCACTCTAATTTCAGGGGTGAAATTTATAACTACAATATAAGTAGACCCTAGATTATGCATAATCTGTATAAATAGTGAATTTAGTTTTAAAGGGTGAAGGTTAAAAAAAAAAAAAAAGGACTATATATCTAAAAAAAAAAAAAAGTACCACCAAAGCTTCAATGTGAACTTAATCCAAATTACTTGTATTTATCTTTAAGTGAGATGGAGGGTGTCAAAACAAAAAGCCAGAAAGCTTTCTTGGGGTGGGTGGGAGGGAGATGCAGTGGAATGGGGACGGTTGAATGAATGGAAAGATGGCTGAATGGATGAGTGGATGGAAAACAGGGCAGGAACAGGAGAAAGAGAGGAAGGGGAGGAGGTACGGTGAGGGAGAAGAATAGAGAGATGGTTAGAAGGATGGGTGGATAAATGGCGAGGTGAATGCCTACGGAAAGACGGATGAATGGATAGATGGGTACAGGCCACGTCAGTCCCAGTTTGTTCTTACAAGTTAGGCTATATACTAATTTTTCTTAGCTAGCTAGCTGGCTTGCCACTGACCCCTGATCTTTTGCTAGCAACTTACTCTGTATAGAGTTACCTGCTCTAAAGATTTAGCCAACCATGCTTCATTGTAACTTCAGTGAAATAGACCTACATGTCCCTGAAGTTATGACTGAAGCAACAGACTACAGAGCTCTAAAACTCTAAACTGCAAAAAATACATGACTTCCCTTTTCTAATCACTTCCAGTAAAGTCTTCAGAATATAACTTCCAAATTCTAATACTGTGGTTAGATAGGACGCTCTGGTCATATAATTCTTCTATACGTCTGCAGAATAACCTAGACTTTGGAAAACGACTTTCTTTTTCTCCCAGGTGTTATACATAAGATGACGTAGGAATTTGTGGTAGGATGGATTTTCTGTAGTTCTCAGAGTATATTTTAAAACTTAAATTAGTTTACAGTATTTCAAAATTGAGAGATTTCACATAGGAACATCCAAATGTCCAGAATATCTGGGAAAAAAAAATCATAAGACCTGGCAACACTGGACACCAGGGCCACCGCACTAGGCTGTACAAGTTTGTATACAGCCAACCCCGGGAGGAAGAGACACAATCACCCCTTGTTCACTGAGACTCTGATGTACATGATGTACATGGAACCACACTAAGCAGACAGTCCTCCAAGGCAGCAAAGGGCTCAGTGCGAACACTGGCCGTCCCCTTTCGGCCGGGCCTGTGCTCTCCAGTGCCTCCCAGAGCCCACGGCTCCTAGTTTATTTCTTGCTCACTTAGTCACGTTTCCTGCCTGGCCCTTAAGGCATTTGGGTTTTATATTCTCTGCATTAGATTTCCTTCCTTTCTGGCTGTCTGATCAAGTGGTTTGGCAGAAGTATACACGGGCTATCTATTTTAACTTTTTAATGCCATAGGGGCACACGGGTACGTATGGCCATGAAAATTTTACTTTTGGCTGCGCAATGCGAGGCGTGCAGGGTCTTAGTTCCGTGACTAGGGATCGAACCCGTGGCCCCCTGCAGTGGAAGCGTGGAGTACAAACCACTGGACCGCCAGGGAAAGTCCCGACAATGAAACTATTTTTAAGGAATGGTGGAGGCAGTACTTACTTCTGATTATGTGACTAATAAAGGTTAACCTGAAGCTTAAGCTCTTTAAAACTGGGTTACAAATAAATCTTATTTGATATTACTATCGCAATAATTTCATAGCATGTTGACTACAAATATCAAGAACAGAATATCTCTGATGCAAATTCATCATAAAAATGCAAATGCTGGGGCTTCCCTGGTGGCGCAGTGGTTGAGAGTCCGCCTGCCGATGCAGGGGACACGGGTTCGTGCCCCGGTCCGGGAGGATCCCACGTGCCGCGGAGCGGCTGGGCCCGTGAGCCGTGGCCGCTGAGCCTGCGCGTCCGGAGCCTGTGCTCCGCAATGGGAGAGGCCACAGCAGTGAGAGGCCCGCGTACCACAAAAAAAAAAAAAAATGCAAATGCATCTTAAAAATTTCAGTATATTTCAATATACTGTGGCACATTTTATTTAAATTAACAATGCTTAGTTTCTAGAACAGAGAGATAAGTATGATTCTGACTTAAGAAGGCATTTATTGTTTTTCTCTGACTTGACCTTACCTATCTATCATCTTTTGCTCTGTCCTATCCACAGACTAAAAACCATTCCAGGGAGAGACTATTGTCATAAGTCAGAGTCATGCATATCACGCAATTAATGATTATACTTATTTAGAAAAATCTTCAGTCATTTGAATGTTTTTGGAGAAACTGATGCAAAACCCATTTGATAAAACAGATTACTTTAGGTTTCTTTAAATAATTTATGGAACAAGTTAGATTTGTTTTTATTTTTAGATTTTTAAATAGGGAAACTGTCATTTCTAGTAGTAATGTTTGATTCAATGACATAAACTGACAAAAATAATTTTTAATTTCTTCAAAGAGATTATGGTAGTTACATACAATCCCTTGAAACTTTCTCTACTGATCTGACTATAGAAAAATTGATAGATTATTTGTTGGAGACAGCATAAATCCAGGGGCATGCAATTTATATACTAAAGCAAAAAGATCCATTTCTGGAAATCTCTGAAAAACTGTATACGTTGAGAAGAAAATTTTTAATCTTATAAAACTTAAAACAAATGTGACTTTTCCCTCAGAATGCAACAAATACCCTACAGATCAAAATGATTTAATTTCTGTTCTAAAATGGACAAACTGCAACTTGATAGACACTATATCATTAGTACAAATATCATTTTATCTGTGGTTCTAGGACAGGCTATTTCAATTAGTGGAATATTCTAGTTCATTGACTGTTACTACATATTCTACATAGGGATGGCTAGTTTTCAAAGATGCGCTGTATATAAATAAAGTTGGGCTTAGCTGTAAAAACTAACGTGAATATAATTTATTCTCATTATTCAAAAACAAATTATCACATCCCCTCATGGCATTTTCAACGTAATGCACTGTAAATACTGTTAACATAGTAGAATATACTAACGGGGCTGGATCTCTGACATACACATCTGGTCATAAATTTATCAATTTAATTAATAAAATTGTCGTATTAAATAAATCTCTTAACACATGGTAATTTTTTAGAAAGATTAAGAGGTAAAGAGGAAAATAAGATTAGAGTCTCTGGTTAGTTGAATTCCGGATTAGAAGAAGTGTAATGTGTGTTTTCTGAAGTAAATGATAAGTGAGCAAAAATATAAATTTCCAGGTAACTAATTTTCCGATTATTTATGTTTTTAAATTGTATATCTTTGTGTATAGTTCTAGAGTATGTTTATTTGACTAAGTTGTAATCAACTGAAACCACAAATGTATAACTCAACAATAAATGTAAACTTCACTGGGCACTTAGGGCTACTTCAGTATTAGCTCAGGAGCCACAATTTTAAGTGATGTATACTGACTGGTACTGATAAGAGCACTTTTTAAGAGCTCTGGAACACAGAGTCAGTTTTTTATTCTCCACCTTGAAAACGAAAAGGCTGAAAAATAAAAATCAAAACCGCAAGGTGTCATTTCATATAATTCAAATGAACTCTATGGAATCATGAAGGCAAAGGGGTCTTACAGCAGGAAAGGGTCATAAAATAGCTTGACAGACATGTAACGATGTTGAGGACAGAGAAAACAAAAGAAAAGAACTCTAGCTCAATTCCAAGTTACACAAACAAAAATAAATATATAAAACATCAATGCTGTCTAATCCATCTTTCATTAAGCTAAAATTCTTAAGTTTTTAAGGAAAACCATAGGAGATACCTCAGACAAGTTTCCATCTTACCTTCCACCTGCTCTATGGCTAAAAACAACTGGGGGCGTGGCTTATCTGCTCTACCGGTAGCACTCTACACGGATCATCAGATTCATTTATTAATAAACTCAAACCCCTTACCTGGTGGGAGAAATGCTGTATGCTGTTGTAACTGCATGTTGGCTAGAGCCTGTTGGTATTGGAAAATACCAGTGTTAAAGACTGCGGTGGCACCGTTGGTTTTTTCAAGAGCAGGCCTCTTTGGTAATGGGGGAAGTACAGCTTGAGGAATTCCCTGTTTAGTGAATGAGTATAAAAAACAAATACCAGTAAAAAGAGAAAAAGAAAAAAGAAAAATCAGTTGAAGGCTAAAATTGTTAGAAAGCATGAGCAAGCAAGCAGCGGAGCACTTAACTACCCAAGGGGAGAAAACATCCAATAAACAAAAATTTAAAGGGGGAAAAAAAAAAAAGCAAGATAAAAGCTTTAAAGGAAGCATTATTTTTGTCTTGGGGGGGGGGAAACCCCCACTAGTATGAGAGCACATGTTATAACGTGTTACAGTGTTTTAAGTCCCATAATGCTTCAGGCTTTCTGGGGGAAGCCACTGATTTGGGAAAAGAAGAAAAGCTGCACTGCGAGCTCCATGACGATTGACGAGTATAAGCAATGTTAATAGTTAATCGTACGGGGTGACCGAAACGGGTAAAATAAAAATCGGTCCCGCTCTGCCCCTCCCCCCATGTCTACCTAAACATGCACATGTCCCAGAGCATGCAAGTTTTTTTTTTTCTTAAAACACTGAACTAGAAATATTAAAAAGTCAATAATTCTATCACTAAAGCCATGCTAACCAAACAGGTACATAAATATACAGTCCAAAAATACATTTTTATTGTCCTTCAAGTATTCCATTAGAATATTCTACAATGTAGTTAAACTGAATGTGGGCTGCTGGGCTTTCGAAATCTTTCATTGTATGATATCCGTCCAGGGACTTGTATTACAGTCTTTCCACTAATTTTGTCAGGAAACCACACTCAGTTTTTCATTGTACTTTACAACTTTATAACAGAAAAAGGAATATATATTTTTAAATAGATTTAAAAAAAAAAAAAAAAAAACTTGTATCTACAATAAAGCTACATGCCAAGCTAAAAGGTGAAAGGTCATAGTACCAGGTCAAAGGTTGCCTCGAGGGGTCGCTTCAGTGATTTGACAGCCGACTGAGTCTTAATTAGCAGGCAGCGAGCACATGATGGCAATGGGCCAGTGGGGTTCAAGCGCATTAACATAAACAGCAAGCAGAGGTGCATCATGGGGGCAGCAGTGCATTTTTGGGTAGGTGAGAAAAAAACAAATAAAAAAACAAATCATCGGAATGCCATATACAACGAATAACAAGACTAAGCATGCACAATAAAGGCACTACTGAGTTGTTATTGGGAGGATAACTCCTCTTTGTAGTTAATTACAAACAAGATACTCTAACAGAAAAAAAAAAAAGAGTGAAAGGAAGAGAGGAGGAGAGAGTCTGCCTTCTGTATTTTTGCTCAAGTATCCGTAAACACAGAAAAGACCTCTCTCGTGATTATTTTACTGTGCTATGAAATACCACAGCGTTCTTTTCTATGAATATTTTAAAGATTAAGTCATATATTTATGTAAAAAAAATGGACATTACAACAGCTAAGCAAAGAACAAAAATGGACTCATTAAAATCAGCTATTAGATCACATTAAAATTTACCTTAAGTATATAGTTGAGTATCTGTTCTAAATGATCCAATTTCTAACTCCTCCTTGAGTACTGCGCTTTCTCCTTTCTACGTAATGGCATAGGCAAGCTTCTCTAGTTTTACAGTTCTGTTTATGCCACAATATTGTTCAAGATTATCTAGATAGCAAGCTGTTCAAAATCTTGTAGCTAATTCTAAAAACAATTTTGTTGAAGCAATTCTCCTAAATAGTTACAGATTTTGTTATGGTTAAAAGCAAGATACATGTAGAGAAGAGCCTTGATGTGCAAAAGAACACACCGAAGGAAAAACAATGGCTGATTAGATGGCACACAGAAATAGGAGGACCGAAAATGGCAGTATCGTTAAACCGAAAAGGAGACAGGTGTTCTGTACAAAGCAGAAATTTCAGAAACCCTATATCCAGAATAAGACACAGTATTAAGAGCTAGGCCGAGGGTAGGAGCAATCTGAACCATTTGAGGAGTTACCCTCACTTCTTTGAATGGTAACTTCATTATGTATTGTCTGGGATACCTGAACAAACATATCTTCAGCAAAAATTTTTGTAAAAAAGGTTAATAAATGAATAGCTTGTTGTCAGATATAGTTGTTTACTTTGCTGTTTTGACTGTTAACGAGGATTGAGCTGAGGTCTCTACTCACCATGGCAGCTGCGGTGGCTGCAGCCTGTGCTGCAGCAGCCTGGTTGACCTGGTATTGGGCAGCCTTGATCTTGGCTTGCAGGTGTGCGGGAGGGTGAAAGTACTTGCACTTTTCCCTAGAGCATCTCCCTTTGATGTAATCCATACACACGGTGACGGTGTTGTCGTTGGTGTCAATCATTGTGCTGTCAGCAGGATGGGCAAACCGACAATCGTTCTCTCCTCTGTTGCAATTGCCACGCTGGTACTCTCGACATACCTACGGGGTCATTAAGGGCACAGGGGTCAGTCAACATGGACAAGTAGAAACTTCCTGAAGATTTTAACTTAAAGTGTAAGACTGGTGATAGAAGCCAACAAATGAAAGGGGAAAAGATAAGTTGCAAAGGAACCACAAAATAACTTGAAAACATTCTTAGTTCGGTATACAAATTATAGTCCCATTTCAGTAAAATGTCCATGAGAAAGAAAACACATGTATGATACTAATTATGGTAAAATATCTAATTTAAATTATGTTGATATACTTATTCATTACCAAGGGGGAAAACAGTAACTTTACAGAGTGAAGAACCCTGGAGACACCGCTTTAATCAAACAATCAAAGTTAATATCACCAGTAATAAAGACATAATGACATCATGTACCTACTGATATGATGCACTGAAAAAAGGATACAACATTACATTTGTTGTATTACTGCTGAGAACGCATAACCTGAATTTAACCATGAGGAAACAGCAGACAAACTAAAATGGTAGGATGTTTTACAAAATGACTGATCAGTACTCTTCCAAAGTGTCAAGGTCATGAAAGACAAAGAAAGATTGAGACACTGTCACAGACTGAATGATCCTGGAGTCAGAAAAAGGATGTTGGTAGGACAACTGGTGAAATCTGATGAAGGTCTGTAGATTGACTAATAGCAGCATATCAATGCTAATTTTCTGGTTTTGTGAGTGGTAACATGGCTATGTAAGCTGTCAATATTTAGGTAAGCTGGGTGAAGGATAGGCAGGAACTCTTGGTTCTATTTTGGCAACTTTTATGCTAATCAGAAATTATTTAAGAGTGAAAGTGTAAAAAGTAAAATGATAGCTTTTTCATAAAATGTCTCCAAGAGCTACGTTTTTGATCATTAGAGATTTACCTGGTAGCTACAAAAAGCAGATGGAAAAAGATTAGTTTTTGTTACTGTTTGTTTTATATCTGTTAATTTTGGATGGGGTCCCTGGGGAAAGGTGAAAATGGGTTATTTTTCATTCATTTGCTCGATTTTGACTCTTAAACTATTAAAGTTTGTCATGGTGCTTGCTCTAATCAAGAGGTTGCCGGGGCTTCCCTGGTGGCGCAGCGGTTGAGAGTCCGCCTGCCGACGCAGGGGACACAGGTTCGTGCCCCGGTCCGGGATGATCCCACGTGCCGCGGAGCGGCTGGGCCCGTGAGCCGTGGCCGCTGAGCCTGCGCGTCCGGAGCCTGCGCTCCGCAACGGGAGAGGCCACGACAGTGAGAGGCCCAAGTACCACCAAAAAAAAAAAAAAGAGAGAGAGAGGAAAAAAGAGGTTGCCGGCGCTGTCTTCAGTCAGAATAGTTTGACCTTTTTACCACAAGAGGGCCATCTAAACACAGAATGTCCTTATATTTTTATGCTCTTACTTCATGCTTCAAGGATGTTTCCGTTTTGTTTTTCACAAATCTTTTCACAAACTGAGCGAATGCAGACCCTGAATACTCATTTTTGGAATTCATCAAGGGGACAAAAGGGGGGGAACCCCGTTGTGATTTAAAAAAACAAAGATTTTCTTGGATTTAAGTGCATGAAATGATCACATTTAATTCTAGGCATTTCCCCCTTTTACATCCATATCTCATTATTGAGGAAAGTGCTTCCTTTTAAAAAGGTCTCTATAATTTGTAGCGTGGTATATCTTAAAAATAGCATTATAAACGACATCTTGCACCATTTGGAAACCTCAAGCTAGCTAAAGCACTGCATTCCACATAGCAATGAGCCAACTCTATTCATCACAATTTATGTAATTTTTAAAAATTATTAAATAACTACTCTGTACCAGACACTGAGAGATATTAGGAATACAAAAGCAAAAGCGGTAAAGCTGTTATCCAGAACTATTGTCCTCCACTCTCACTGTGGACTGGAATCAGCTGTGCAGCTTTCTACACCACAAATCCCCACTCACTAAATTAGACCCATCTAAATAGGAAGAGAGGAACATTTAAATGAAGATAAAAACTCTTCACAGGGCTTCCCTGGCGGCGCAGCGGTTGAGAGTCCGCCTGCCGATGCAGGGGACGCGGGTTCGCGCCCCGGTCCGGGAAGATCCCAGATGCCACGGAGCGGCTGGGCCCGTGAGCCGTGGCCGCTGAGCCTGCGCGTCCGGAGCCTGTGCTCCACAACGGGAGAGGCCGCAACGGTGAGAGGCCCGCGTACTGCCAAAAAATAAAACAAAACTCTTCACGTATATATGTAAAATTATGCTAAATTGATACCACAGCATAAAACAAAAAAGCTACTTTTCTGTTTAAACAAATCTGTGTCAATGCGGCCTCATCCAATAGGAAACCATCTGTGTTCGGACACTACTGCTGTTAGCTCTTCAGTAATTCCTGCTTTCTCGAATATGCTCGCAAAGAAACTGGCAGAACTGAACCAACACTCTTTTCCAATTTCTCTCACTCTTTGCCACACCGACAAGAAAGAAGATCTGAAGGTAGTCTATCTGTAGGATCTTGAATAACTATTAAAATCAAAGGTTTGCAATTTTTCAAAAACAAATATGCCAGTGCTGGTGCCAGAAATTTGAGCATCGTTCTCCCAAAATATAGCCTGAGTGCCAGGCTGACTTTGACTTTTTATTTCTCTGTCCATCTCAACGCTCTTTTTATTTTCAGGGACGTGAACGTAAAATCAGGTTGCATAAAGAGGATCATTCTAAGACCCCTTATCGTCCCTCTCCATTTGCTTTATGCATGTGTCAGTGTGGTTTGTATAGCTTAATAATTGGTTTATTACAGTTCTGTACGCTTTACTGTCTTGCAGGATGCATTGAGGGAGAATTCTAAAGAACATTTAAGCGGAGTTGATAACTAGCAGTTAACTCAGAATTTTGTTCCTAAATCCAGCCTTTTCTGATGTTCCAAGAACTTAGTTAACTGTTTTTGCATGATACACATTTGACTGTTTTATTTTTTTTTTCCAACTTAAGGTTCCTCCTGACAAGAGAAATGGAACAGAAGAAATATACTGAAATAGCTGTTCTCCTATTATTCTTGCCTTTGAAAAAAATAGAGAAGAAATTGAAAATCTCTTGTGAAAACTGGTACCGGTGAGAGCTACAAGGCTAGAGGGGCTAGAGAAGTTTGCCAAGCTTTGGATGTATATATGGATTGTTGGGTACCTATCCAAACAGAACAAACTTCCCAGAACGTTTCAAACAGATTTTTCTCTAATAATGACCATCAATAAAATGGGATCTATCCCTTGACTGCTGAGTATGGGTTTGGCCCGATAAACTCAAGAAAACTTTAGACTGCGTTCCTTCCCCCAAAGAAACCTCTTAGCTGTAGTGCTGTGTTACCAATTATAATTGACAGAAAACGTTTCAACAAATCGAACCTTATAATTCAAATCAGGCTAAGAAACTGCGTAATTTACCATACAAAGAATTTGGAACAAAGAAGATAAAATTAAATTTGAAAATACTAACAACATTATGGCTCTCTTTCCTATTCTCATCCAATCTTCTGCACGAACATATTTTTCAAATAGTTGTAACTATAGTATGGCTATTACTTGGTGATCTGTTTTTGCTCAACAATGTAGCATAAGCTTTTTGTTTGTCTGTCTTACTTAGTAGTGTCCTGAGTCGTCATTTTTGCTGGCTGCATCAAATTCCATAAAAATAGATGTGTACAATATAAGTAACCCTTTCAGAGAACATCTAGATTATTTCCAATACTCCCATATTACAAATAACGTTGCAAAGAGTATATTCATGACCACGCTCTAAAAACTCATTCCCTAAGGATAAATGTGCAGAAATGTCATTAGTGGGTCAACATATATAAGTACTTTTTACAGTTTGGTAAAGTGGTTTTCAAATCTAGATGAAAATAATTCCATCTACTGGTATTAGCTAAACACATAACGTGCTTCAATCAAAAAGAATGTAAGTCTGAGTACTTATAATGTACTATAAGTATTAAGGCAGTTGACCTATACACACTATTATATATAAAATCGATAATTAATAAGGACCTACTGTATAGCACAGGGAACTCTACTCAGTACTCTGTAATGGCCTCTATGGGAAAAGAATCTAAAAATGAGTGGATATATGTATACATATAACTGACTCACTTTGCTGTACACCTGAAACTAACACAACACTGTAAATCAACTAGACTGCAATTTTAAAAAAAAGTATTAAGGCAGGATTTGCTTTGGAAATCAGGTTCAGTTTTTTGCTTTTACAGTGAAAACCGTCATTTCAATAAAAATATTCACTGAAAACATTAAAGTACTAAATTCCATTTCCAGAAAAACACCTTTGGCACATAAACTTTAAATAATCAAAAGAAAAAGCCATCAGAAAAACTTCCCAAGGAAATCGAAATTAATTCTACATAAACCTTCTTTTGTTAATTAAATATCAGTAGTAGGGTAGAAAGAGAATAGAGTTTGAAACGATAAATTTTCGGTTCTGTCTAGTGTTTATATTTACTAGCTCTGGAATCATGAATACTGAATAAGATAATGTACAGATAGCTTAAAACACACTATACAAACCTGGTTAAACAGTTCTGTTATTTGATCTCAATTTCTATAAACATGACAAACATATTTCGAAATGGTCAAAATAATAATAGGTTGTATAAGTAGTATTAAATCCATCATTACTTTGCAAGTGAAGGCTTGAGAGTATAAGGAAATTAAGGTCAATGTATGCACTTATTCAAAACCAGGCTAACATTCAAAGCAGGAAGAGAGGGGCTAATTGTAACAGGGAAAAGGGACTCTCAGGGCACTTTAATACTTTGGGAAGTCTATTTAAACCTAATGGCCAACATTAAGGAGCTTATTCAAGGACATACATACCCGCTGTTCCAACAGTAAGCATCATGGACTTTATTAAGTTTGAGCTAACACAACACTTTACAGAAGAAATCACTGGATAATCAACAATTTTATCAAAGAACCCAAAGCATTACAGGTCATGAATATACAATCTAATACAAAGAAATTACCTGTGTTTTCAATGCAAAAAGAACTCAAATATCCACATCTTAAAATTCTGGTGATTAGGGGAAATGATCTTAGTTAATTGTTTGTAAAATTACATTCCCAAGATAAATATCTGATGATGCGAGATCTAGTTTCAGTCTCTTATTTGATAATTGTACAAATTTGGTCTACCTGAACCTCGTTTTATAAAGAATGAAGAAAAAGACATCTACTTTAGCTACCTCAGAGAATTTCTGTTAAGATCAACTGGGAGTTTTCTTTGAAATCTAAAAGGTGGAACCTATCATTACCACCAAGCCAGTGAAGACAAGCATATTTCTATAGATGATAGAGCTAAGAATTTGTCATTTGACCTTATGTAATTTAAAAAAATCAAATCTGAATATATAGGAATGACGAACTAAATAAAAATTCCCATTATATCCACTGCCAGGTTTTCATTGATTCATTTCTATGCATGACAGGACATCTGAAACAAGCTCATCAATATGCTAAATGTTCAAATCTATAGTTACCTTTATTACTCCTTCTAAATAACTGCAAAGATAGGGACATTTTAGCTTTAATTCGTATGAAGAAATTGGTGGAAAAACAGCAAATGTGAGTTGGCTAAGCCAGGATTATCAATTCCCTTATTTTAAACAACTTACAAGTCTATCATCTCTAAAACAAAACTCAAACTAATCACAGATAGTAACAATCGACAGAGACTAGATGTTTTAAATGGGGGGGTGTGACCACATTTTAGAGAGTCATTCTAAAGCCTTATTACAATTTAAAAAAATGTAGACTACATAGACCTGTGTGCACACAACTCAATATTTCTTGGTAATTTTCTAAAGAAATTAAAATATCATACAAGCAGTAGCCACACTCTCTACAAAAATACGGAAGTAAAATAATTCTATCAATAAGCCTTCCTTTTTTTTTTTGCGGTGCGTGGGCCTCTCACTGTTGTGGCCTCTCCCGTTGCGGAGCGCAGGCTCCGGACGCGCAGGCTCAGCGGCCACGGCTCACGGGCCCAGCCGCTCCGCGGCACGTGGGATCCTCCCGGACCGGGGCACGAACCCGCGTCCCCTGCATCGGCAGGCGGACCCTCAACCACTGCGCCACCAGGGAAGCCCAATAAGCCTTTCTTATATTATTAAAAGCATTTGCTTTTCTAATCTTATTTTGAATTGCACCTTTTATATGCAATAGATCATGACAAATCCATTAAACACCTATAATAATGTCATGTAGGAATGCCTTTCACTATCACTTGAATCCACATTTATCTTTAAATGCTCTTTTTTTGTGTAGGCAGTAGGTATCCTATGTTTCTATGCCTATATGAAAAAAGTCCCTAGACTCTTCTGTGTCAGTAAGTAGTGGAAGCATTCAGTATCCAGTGGTCTGAATTAGAAATTCATGTCATGATTACCTCAGTAGAATAAAACTTTCGGCACATGAACACTTTATTTTAAAACAAACTTTAACTGAAACGTATCGGAAGCCGAGTGGTTTGCTCACCTTTCCTGGACTATGTCATATGTTTTTGTCATAAAGACTACTGATATAAAAACGATGTAGTCCACGAAATGGCAATCTCATGTCTCCATCCGCATATGAAATATGTGGCCACTGGTTTGTTTTTTGTTTGGTTAATGCTGTTATGCAGTATAAATTACCCTAAAAATGATCACCAATTGCTTAAAATATTTCATAATGCTGGACATTGTGTTCTCAGCAATTTCACAAAATGTGGAATGCTCAATGCATTGGAGGAGGAAGATTTTTGTACACAAGTAACTATACATGAGGTAAATGATGAAAAGTTAAGACTTAAACAACAGGTGCTGGCATCCCCTGGAACGGGTATTTTATAGAACATTCGCATCTAGAATCACCTGGCAGATCTGTACAGAGGATTCCAGAGACCCGCTAAAGACCCACCAAATCAGTCTGTGGGGATGAGGCCCTGCATTAAAAATGTTTTTTTTAGCTTTTAATTTTTTTTGTTTTTTTTTTGGCTGTGCTGTGTGGCTTGTGGGATCTTAGTTCCCTGACCAGGGCTAGAACCCAGGCCCTGGGCAGTGAAAGCCCCAGTCCTAACCATTGGACCGCCAGGGAATTCCCAGGCCCTGCATTTTTCACAATCACCCCAAGTGATTCTAATCACAGTAAAGCTTGAAAACCATTGCTCTAGGACTAGGGGCATGAACTAGATGCCATAATTTGTAGCTGGAATGTTCAAAATGTAAACATGTTCTCAAGGAGAGTGCTAACACACGTTTAAAATGTGTCATATTTTATCTCTTCTGTTACATTACCCTAAGCTCTGAATAAGGGCATGTATCGGTCTGTGATTAATTAATTGATTAACTGGTTGACTGACTCATTTATTCCTTCACTGACCAAGTTGCTGGACACCATTTATGAGCTTGGCACTATTCTGGTGGACCTTTTCTTGTTGTTAATAACACAGCTGATAACCTTTTAAGGCTTCAAGATATTCCTTACAACAGTTTTTACGTGAAAGATGTTCAACAGTTCTTCACTGGATATTGTTGAATAAACAAGAGAATAAATGCATTCATGGATCCTTCTTGTACCATAAAAAATGGTGTGTCAGTGAAAATAAGTCAAACAATGACTTCTTTAATTACCAACTCTTTGTAATGAAGCAAAGATATGAGTAAAAACCTTAGTCCTTTCCAGTACCTACAGATTTTAACAATTTCTTAAAATAATCATTGAAAATGACCACTACTTGAAAATTACACAAAGGCATCCCAAGGTCACAAAAGAGAATTTTAAAAGCCTCATTTCAGTGACTGATATTCAGGAGATTTGCTTCTCTTTAGAGAAAACCCCGAAGACTGAATTTTACAGCACAGAAAGTATGCAGCTACAAGGTCTTTTAAAAGATATCCAACAAAGAATGGTTAATATGAAAAGTGACAGAAAGCTTAGGTGTGTGTGTTATTTATACATTAAATACCTTTTCAGTAGTTTGTGGCTGCCATTAAGCACAGGAAAATGACCTAAATTTCACCTAGAATGTTCTAGCTGGAGGTGATCTTAGAGATTATCTGGTATATTCCCCTAATTTAATATGTGTGGAATATGAAGCTCAGAAAATATAAAAAACTTGACCTATGCTTACTCCCCTAACTAGCAAAATCACCAGCACTAATTCTTGGAATCGATTCCTGTTTTTCAATTGAACCTTTTTTGTAGTAGCACACTGGGTACTATAAATATGAATTTGTGTTCATTCTTCTAAAGTGAACCAGAAGGCTGATACCTACCAAGTCTTTAACTTCTTCATTGCCTATTTTGTAGCCAAAGAGAGAAAGAAGTGGCAAGAAGAACTGGCCAACATTTTAACTGATTCAAAATCTGTTCACCTCAAAAGGAACTCAAAATTCTAAAATGTACTTGGGAGTTCCATGAGTTAAAAATAGAGTATAGATTTAAACCCCAAATAACTAAATGTGTAAATTAACTGTGTGCACTTACTGCCGTGTCTTTTAGACTCCAAGATGTAGTGCAATTAGCATGAGAGGAAATACCCTGAAGACAGAAGTGTCTAAAATCACAAGTGCTGGCAGAAAGGTGCCCCTTAGCTTCACATTGCAACATCCTAACAGGTTGTAACTGTGACATTGAGTCAGATCCCGTGAAGGAGAATAAGGAAGCTGCCCTACCATCAGGTATTTAGATAAGTGGAATTGGGCTTAAAAGGAAATGACAGCCATTGCAACAGTAGCCACTCGCTTTGACTATGGGAAAGGAAGACAGACAAAATACTCAATGTTGCTTCTTGCAAAAGAAGAACAAAACAAAACAAAAAGACAGAAGTCTTCATTTTAACTAACCACCATACAAAATATAACCAATTACAGACTACCTAGAATTGTGGGAGGATTAGTTTAAAAGAGTTCTGACCACACGATCAGCCTTTTAAAGAGGTTCTTTGACAGAGGTTTAAATAGAGACGTTCTCAGCTTTATGAATATCATCTCCTATTAATAATTAACTCTATCAAGTTCATCTCAGGCTGCCTATTTGGTTCCCATTAAACAATCAACAATTACACATTATGAACCCAGGGTTTGCTTCAGAAAGGTCGGCTGGGGGAGGGGGGGAAGGGGGAGGGATGATTCTTACCTTGAGCATCTAATAATTTTTAAATATTTAAAATTTCTTAAATTTCCTCCTAGTTTATCTGCAAACAGCATTAGTTAATCATTGAGCAAGAACAATTGTGCAATGACAAACCACCCACAAGTCAAGGTGTTATCTCTAGCACACAGCAGAGTCCTTGGCGGATAGAGGGCATGCAATTAAGTCTCAACATCCTTCCTGAGTTCTCCTTGTGGAACTCTTGTAATTAGTAGCTTTTTCCAAAACGGTTCAATGAAAGGTAAAAAATAAGCCTAAAATAAACAAACAAAGGAAAACTCTAAAGGGAACATACAAGCCAAAATTTGCTGCCTCCTCTTTGTACTATCACCTGTATGGGAAGGGAGAGTAATATACTAGGTGTTTGAAAATGTAGTTCTGAGTGCATACCCTGCGGGAACATCCTACCCACCGTGACCTTGAATAAGTTATGTTACATCTCTCTCCATAAATTCATCACCCTGTTAAATGGAGTTAATGATAGTATCTTCCTCATAAGATTGTTTTGGGGATTAAATGTGTGTTGCATACGAAGGGGTAACGCTGTGATTGGTAAATAGTAAATAAGCAATAAATATCAACTATTATTATGACCGTCAAAAAGATGGTGGCGGTTTTAACTACTCTGAAATCTGAGATCCTTTGTAGTGCATGCAATGAAACTTAATAAACAAAAAACTGGTGCTTATTAAATAAATTCCTGCTAAACTGATAAATTATTAGAGTCAATTATGTTCACACAATGGCCTTGTTTTCCTGCTTTCTCAGTAATTAAGACACGTAAAAGTTCTCAGCACTAAGTATTGCCTCATGCTAACCAGGGAAAAGAGGAAGAGCTCATTTGCTCTTTATATGGACACCAATGCTAGATTTGAGAGCTTCAATGTACGGTAATGTTGCCATTTTCCCCCTTCATCTAGAGTTTACCAAGTTCACTAATTTACAGCCATGCTAAAATTCTCAACAACCACTTCAACGTAAGATTTGTATCTTTATGTTTCCTGTAGCAAAGTACATACATCTGATCATCCTTGACTCTAAGACTGAGAGCATCACCCAATTTACAATTTAAAAACTTATAATCACATTTCACAAACAACGCTGCCTTGCTATTCCAACCAAACTACTATGAGGCTTATGAGGAAACTTGCAACGATAAATTTTGAAACAGTTTGTAGATAGTAACTAAATAACATCTTTATGAGAGCAAGCATCACGGGGACTACCCATTATTCTACATACGGATGTTGTGGCTTCTATAAATGTTACATTCATCAAATACAGCATATCTATATTCTAGCCAAAGGCTCCAAACACTAAACCAAAACCTCTGCTTTGAATTGTTTTTAACCTTTATGGCCCTGGAAGAAATAAACAAAGAGCACACTCTGAAATTTAGAATGGAATACACAAAGACACCAACGAATCACTCCTACCTCAAGTCTGTCTGTCCGCATTAATTTCTGTGCAGCTGCTGCAGGTACAGGGACCCCAGGATTCCCCGTAACCAACATTGGTGCGGTCGGCAAGATCTCTGCTGGAACCAGGCTTGGGGAAACAGGTCCCAGGTAGGGATTAAAGGCTGCTGATGCATTGGTGGCTAAGCTTGGTGCAACTGAAAACATTGGCTGAAAAATAAAATACAAAGCAAAATTTAATCGGCAGGTCTTGGTTCAAAGTTGATATCCTGCAATTATATATCTATCCTCCATCCATGTATCCATGCATCCATCCATAATCCATTCTTCCTTTGCTTCCTCTTTCCCTCCCTCCCTCTCTCCAGTTAACAGTATGTGTATTTACTCTCATTTAGGATAAGAATGTTTCTTAAAATAAGCATTCATCAAATCAATGTTTTCCTAAAATACAATGGGTAAAATTGTCCATTCAATTTTCCACTGGGATTTTGAAGCTTGGGGTCTATAATACTTGCAATTTCTTTTTGAAAAATAGCTCAACCATTCAATACAGAAACTTCTTGTGGTTACCTAATCTCTACCTTTGTCCTGATTTAATCCTGGAAACTTGTCTAAGAAATACATTTCATAATTGCTATGTCAGATGTACTTAAAAGATCTGTTTACAACTGTTAATAGGCTGCAAGTGTCCTATTATCTAGAATAAATAAAGCAGAACTTACAATGGATAGCAGAATTTCACAGTCAATGTAAACTGTGAATAAATCTTATGGGATACATGAAAGGTGATGATGACACCATTTCTTTTGAGCATGTAAGATAAAGTATTTGGCATATATATTTGTTGCAGGTTTTCCTGGGGAAATTATGTATCTTCCATCACCCTATTACACCTTTGTGAGATACTTAACGAATTCAGCTTACTAGGGAGAGACTATTCTGAAATGTGAAGTCTGAAAAAGAACACTTCTAAAGAAATGCATTATGATTGCTCAAGGAAATACATATATAGTAGCAATGAATAAAACGCTACAAGAAAGATTTTTTTTTTTGCCAGAAATGTTTTCATGAATATACTGAAATGGTTTCTATTTGTTGATATGAAAATTTGCATATCAGGAAATATATCTGTCTTTGAGTAAAATTAAATAATTTCCCTGAAATCTATTTTAACAATGTGCTTTTCCAGTTTTCAAAAGATAACCTAGCACAATTTTCCACCTTATTGGTGGTAAATTTTCAACTTCCTAATTCAATGGAGTTTTCATTCTCGATGGTTAATGCTGTGTGTAATAATAATGTTTGTTTCCAAAACACAAAAACAAATGGACAAAATGGTTCCTGTTCTTTAAGGTAATTTTAAACAACTTGTTATCTTTACCCTGTAGTAAGGAATAGAATCACAGAAATATCTTTTAGAAACAAAGGGACATGAGAATGTCGATAATTCTTCCCTCTGATAGGAATAAGAAGTTAGAGGACCCCGGAGTTTATTTAGTATTCAAGAGAGTTTTGGTGTAAGGTTTTATGCAATCAAGATGTATATGTTACAAAAGTAATTCTTATAGCTCAGAAGAAATATCTTTAAAAAAATAAAATATATCCTTTAACTAATTTGGCCCTGACTCATCCTGTATTTAGAAGAGTAAAACAGACTTCAAGTATTCCTTTTTTCTTGGGGCAGTGGTTCTCAATTATGGGTGATTTTGTCTCACAGGGGACATTTTGCAATATCAGGGGACATTTTTGGTTGTCACAGCTGGGGGGGTGCCAGCTGCATCTAATGGGTAGAGGCTGCTAAGTGTCCTATAACACACAACAGTCCCTCGTAACAAAGACTTATTACACCCAGCCCCAAATGTCAACGGTGCTGAGGCTGAAAATTCCTATCCTAAAGGATACAGCCTTCTCGTGACTTCACAAATTGTTTTAGGACAAAATAGTTGCAGCTAGCATATCCAGTCTTACTAAGAAGACCATGTAATGTAGAGTATTTAATACATAATTTGATTTACTGGGGTGAATAAACAATATACCACGGATTCCATCGATAGCTTCAAATTTAAATAATTATTGTGCCTCATGTGTTGGTGGTTTGAATGCCACGGTTAGTTGCCCCGCCAGGTCGATGGCTCTTGATGAAGTCGCCTAAAGTAATACCTCCGGTCCCCAGTTCCATCCCTGCCCAAGGCAGCTACCCCAAAGACAACAGGAAACTATTGGGGGTTCCAGATATTAACAATCAATAACCTGTCAGCAACTGGGGCCCAGAGCAATCTCCATCTATCAGCAGTTACTGATTCAAACAGCAGCTGATCTGATACTGCTTCGCTGATTGCCGGCCTGCCGAGGCAGCAGCGACACAAGAGCTGTGACCTGTATAGTAAATACCTGTTGAACTTGGATCTCTATTCAGAAATATTCAGGTTAAACTTACACTGTTACGTACTGTCAGACACAATATGTGACATTTCAGCCAGAAAAACACTCTAATTTTTCTCTTAGATATTTAAGAATTATAAGAAATTTAGCACAGAAGACTAAAAGACTAGTTTAGAATATGGAGAACAGAGCTAGTCAATGTTAATTCTTGCTATGAATTAATATGTATTTCCAGAGAGGGTACTTTAAATGTATATGTATACTTCAGAAAGTTACTGGGATGTTTATGTCACTTTGCTCAATCTACTATAATTGTTTAGAAGCAGAGGTCAAACTGACAGACTGATGGAGGGAGGAAAAGCATTCTTATTTTAAGAAAATAAGATCCATGGCCAGTAAAATTCAGCTCTGTTAAATATCACTGAATGCAACCAATTTATAATCTGCAACGCGTATAGTGTAGCAGTTGCGTATTACAGATAAAAGAATACTTTTATGAGATAAAAATACTCATTAACTGGAAACAATTTTTCCACTAGATTGTTTCTACAGAGTGGTCAACATGAATTAATCTTCTGACAATTCAGCAGAAAAAATTCAAATCTGAAGAACTTTAGGGCACTGTCCCCAAGTAAAACCTGCAGCAGCTTCTAAAATTCTAAAACATCAACCATTCAACAAACATTATCGCCGACTGCTCCCTCTCCAGATAAAGAGTTATTAGCCGAACAGGCAGACAATCGATGATAATAGCTCTATACTTTGAAACTGGATTCTAACAGCTGCCCAAAGAACCCAGTGAAGTGCAGCATCCCTTCATTTCTTTTGCATTTCTGTAAATCTGTCATGCCCCTTTTTCAAAGAGCGCCTTGCTGGAGGTGGGTCACCATCAGAATGCTCTAATCAGATTAGCGAAGCACTTGAGCTGTGGCACTGCCAATTCTCTATCGCAAAAGCCATCCTGCAGAGGATTCAGCAGAATCGCAAAGACGGATGCGAATACAATGGTATTATCAAGCAGCATCCTATTTTCTCCGGAGTAACCACAGGATAACATAACTATGTAATTGACACGTGTATCTGATACTGACTATATCCTTGTAATAATGATTTACAGATATCTTTGCTCCCAGAAGGCATAAAAGGCTGGTTTATGATTGCCTTTTGCCAGTGAACATCCCAAGCAGAGACAAACAAACTGCAATCTTACTAATGCTGGTGCATTTATGGGCTAATCACTTGTTTGTTTTAAATGAGACATTTGATTCCATTACGGTAATCAGGCTTTATTATGAATGAAAATGTTATTCAATTTCACATTATGACCCTCGTTAAATGTGTGCCAACGTGATTATTACACTAATTCTATTTATTGTGTGCCAGGCATTGTGCTAAGCGCTTTACCTATGTTATTCTATTTAATCCTCATAAGAGTAGAGTATAAACTCCTTGGAGCAAACGAAAGCAAAAGCTCCGCTGCTTTTGTTACAAGGAGGAGGGGATACATGTTTAGTTCACTACTAAATTCCCAGAACCAAGAACGGTGCCTGGCACACAGTAGGCCCTCAATAAATACACACTGAATAAGTGTTTGAGTGAGTGAATGAATGAATGAAAGCGTGAATAAATTACAGCCTTGTCAGGTGGATATTATTAGTTTCATTTTGCAGATGAGGGAAAGGGCTCACAGAGATTATGTGCCCATGGTCACCGATGAGTGCACGCAAGGCCTAGGATTTAGACAACGGTGTGTTTTAAGTCCAGGTGGTTCTAAACCCAGTGGTTCTCAATGCTGGCTGTCCAACAGAGTCACCTGGACGACTTGAAGCCCAGAACTCCCTGGCACTCTCTACTCATCAGAAGCTCTAGGCAGCAGTATTTTTTAAAGCTCCTGGGGAAATCCGAGTCCATATACTATGTGGTCTTCTACTATTTAAATACAGAAATAGGCCCAGTTTTCAGGTTCTATGTGAGGTCTCTAAGCATATGTGCTTCCTATGGCTCCCTGCTTTTTTTTTTTTTGCGGTACGCGGGCCTCTCACCGCTGTGGCCTCTCCCGTTGCGGAGCACAGGCTCCGGACGCGCAGGCTCAGCGGCCACGGCTCACGGGCCCAGCCGCTCCGCGGCACGCGGGATCCTCCCGGACTGGGGCACGAACCCGCGTCCCCTGCGTCGGCAGGCGGACTCTCAACCACTGCGCCACCGGGGAAGCCCCTGCTCCCTGCTTTTGAACATCGTTTTCCCTCCACGGTGAAGGTTGCTCCTGTCCAGCCCAAATGTTTAATTCCTAATTAGGCTTCAAGAATCAGGACTGTTTCTCAAAGTTGGCCCTGATCCACGCACACCTCCAACTATGAAGGGGCTCTTCCTACCCTCTGTCCCTACGTAATTCTTCGTCACTGGAATTCAGCATTGATCTCACCAGGTGTGTTTACGTAACCGTCTCTTGTACTTGGGCTCTCAGAGTGCGGCCTCGTGCGCTGTGCTTTGTCCACTTTGCACATCCTGCACTTGGCATCTATACAGGTCCTCTACAGACATCTGCTTAACAAATATCTTTATGGATTTGCTGTTTTTCTCTGCCACAGAAACTAACTAGCAAATAGATTAAATATTTTCTGGTATACATGTTTGAACATTAAAAAAGATTTAGTGTTATTTCCTCTGAATCTCAAATTTTAATCATTAACTTCTTGAGTATGCTTATTTAAAATTTAATTTGTTTTATTTTTGTTCGTCACTTTTTTTAGATTGAACTAAGTTTCGTTAACATACTGTTACCATGCTGTAATCTTGCAAATATCCTAGGGATTCTAATTTATTTTAAAACACTGTGTGAAACAGTATTTGTTTTGCATATACAATGTTTGCCATTTTAAATAAAATAGAGGGAGTATATAAAACAAATAATATATACTCAGTATGTGCTGGGATTTACAGAACACAAATTTTAAGTCAGATTTTTCTAGATTTTACCTCTGTGTGTGTGTGTGTGTATGTGTGTGGCGGGGGGCGGTGTATGTGTGTGTTTGTGAAGGTCAAACGTGTAAACAGGGAAAAATTAAGCTTTTTAAAAAAAATTTACAGCACAGAATCAAGGTATATAAAACCATGCTTCTGGGTAAGCACAGCCCTGTACAAGAGCTATAAACAGTCTCTGTAAACAATTATTTTGAATATAAACATAGAGCCAAAAGCTAATGGGAATTATCAACAAATTTACATTACAGTGTCTTTTCTTCTAAGAAGGTAGCACGTGACTGGAATGAAATGAGAAATACTGTTTTAAACTCTGCTTCTAGACTGACTTGCTGACCGGGCAAATCAAATGCCCACTTACTTTAGTCTTAATTTCACATTATACTTCAAGCGACTTTTACTGAAGTAATCAACATTTAAATAAAGAAGATCCACTTCTAGCCCTCCAAGAAGAAAGGTATCAACAAATATGGCCCTGGTGCCTAAGATCCAGGGGCCATTCTCACGCTGCTTGAGGAAGTAGAGACTCCTTGACAGAAACAGGCAGTAAGACGGGCAGGGTGGATGAAATAAGACTCAGGGTGACCGACCTGGAAACATTTTTACCAGAAACACTTGGGGATAAAGCAGCCTTATCTCAACCACTAGTTGGATAAACCAGAATGTAAAAAACACTAAAAAACAATTTAAGCATTCTAGGTGTTCCTGGAAGTGTGACAAATGATGACTTCAAAGCTTTCAGGAACCAACCGCCAAAAAAGGGCTTGGATATGAAGTGACAGCAAAGGCAAGGCGACGGAAGCAGCAAAGGAGCTCCTAAGACTTTAGCTAAATCCAGTAACTTTGAATTTCTCTATCCCTAGCCTACTTCCAGTTCATGAAATGCATAGGGAATTCGACATGAGTCTTGTACCTCAGAGTGGCTAGTGTGTGTACCCTCAGGGCAGCTGCCATGGGAGATTATAGATGGCCAAGGCCAGCCTTGGGGCACAGAGGGAAAGGCATGGGGAGGGGGGCACTGCTAGGGGACCTCCAGAGCTCAGATACACTCTTCAAAACACTGCTGATACAGACCTCTTCAAGGGCAACGCCGAGAACCTGGAGTCAACAGGATTTCTGGGAAACACCTCTCTGGGACGGACCACCGAAGAAATACACCAGATGCCTCCCAGTTGTGAGCCCCCAGGTGCAGTCTATGCTTGGTTATTTAGTAATGTCTTGTTAGAGTACCTGTGCATCAGATAGTGCATGGCAAAATAATAGTGGTTTTTTAAGTACTACCTAGAAAAATAATCCAGAAATTTTAGTTTTTTAATTTGGATAATTAAATACTATAGGTCCTCTATTTATCTTCAAAGATCGTACAATAAAGGAAGAGATGCTCTTTTGCATTTTTATTAGTGGTTTAGAAATGAGAATAGAACTAACACCAATTACTTGATAATTTACTATGCTAAATTTTAGTCAGTAGACATATACATTCAATTATTTATTTTCAACTACTTACTTTCCTATCTTATGAAATGGGAATAATTATAAGATTGGTAGGACCTTTCAAATAATGTATCTTAAAGTTCTCACGATACGTTGAAGAAGGTTGGTGGGGGGTGTTAAATGAATCCACCAAAGACCCAGAGCTGGCTGGCGACAGGTCTCCATTTAGTGTTTCTACAGCATGGACGCCAGAACCTGAACGGCCTGGGTGAAAATCCTGGCCCCGTTCCTCCCTCGCTATGTAACTTGGGCAAACTAGTTAATCTCTGAACGTCTGAGTCATCAT
Organism: Kogia breviceps; assembly: GCF_026419965.1. Lineage (NCBI taxonomy): Eukaryota > Metazoa > Chordata > Mammalia > Artiodactyla > Physeteridae > Kogia > Kogia breviceps. The sequence continues at coordinate 3,008,294 of NC_081314.1, forward strand.
CTCTAAAGCTGGATAATACTCCCTACTCTGACTGTACGGCTGTGAGGATTTATGATCTAAAATGTGCTGAGTGCCTTCAATGCCCTCAGAGTACTGTAATTACCTCCCTATAATGTTATGTTCTTTTTCAGATTCCTGGCTTGGTACATTTCATTACAACATACCCAAGCCCATGAAAACAAGAAACTCGCCTATACAGCCCTGCATTTCCCAGACCAGCCCGGTGTCATGTTCTGGAGATCTTAAATTTATAGACCCGGTCTCTCAAACTTCCTGAGACGTTGAAAACGCTGACTGGGTGGCAATGGTAGCTCTCTCCTGGTCCCAGCCGCGCCCTCATCAGGTCCCTGGCTGCCGCCGCTACCCGTCTACTAAGGGGCCTCCACCTGTGCTCCCCATTCCATGCTGCAGTCTCTATAATTGGGCTTGTGCTCTGGTTCCAGTTATAACTCCTTTGGACTCTGGCACAGTTAAACGACCACGAACCTCCGCCTGTTCTTCTCACGTTCGGGAGACTCTTTTCTTCATTCTTTCTTTCACTTATCCAGCAATTTTTTTTTTTTGGGGGGGGTTTTTTTTTTTTTTTTTTTTTTTTTTTTTTTTTTTTTTTTTTTTTTTTTGCGGTACGCGGGCCTCTCACTATTGTGGCCGCTCCCGTCGCGGAGCACAGGCTCCGGACGCGCAGGCGCAGCGGCCGTGGCTCACGGGCTTAGTTGCTCCGCGGCACGTGGGATCTTCCCGGACCGGGGCACGAACCCGCGTCCCCTGCATCAGCAGGCGGACTCTCAACTACTGCGCCACCAGGGAAGCCCTATCCAGCAATTTTTTAAGCCTCTGCTACATGCCAGGCATAATGCTAGATGCTTCTGAAACTGCTTAGACCTTGGCTAGCCTCTTGACCTCTTCGTGGTTCCTTCAGTTATGGTCTGGGGGCCAAACTGGCCGGCCCTAGAGAACGAAGATGCTTTACTTCCTTGACTAAAGGCCCGGTCACTGCTCGGCTATTCCTGACACTGCTGACGTCACGAACCTGCTCACAGTATCCTCTCTCCTTCGCTATCACTACTACCTGGGTTGGATCTAAGTTTATGCCGCGTCTTCAACCACCACCATCCGTCCGAGCGGCCGTCCTCTCTTGAGCGGCGGCCCTTTTCCAGCTTAGTCACCTGGCTGCTTCCAGCTGTTACAATCCCTCTCTGTAGGCCCAGCACTGAAGTTCCAGTAAAGCAGCTGGTTATGACCACCTTGTTTACTTCTGAAACTCCGTACCATTAGCCTCATCAAAACAGGGCTGACTACAAAAAACGATCGAAAAGTCTCAGGTGGGGTTTTGAAGGCAAATTTCCTGGATTAAAGCCTTCTCTACAGTCATTAAAACCCCAGATGCTTTAAAATTGAATAATTAAAATGACTGCTATACTCATTACAAAAGCGTCACTCTAAATGGAGTCTATTTTTAGACTGTGATCTCAGGATGCCTTTAGCAGAAGGGTAATTCCACATTCAAATCTAGTCATATCAGGGAAAAGGAACATAAAGCCTGAACGGCTCACAACTAATAAAAATAAATGCTCTGTCGAAGCAGAGAATTTTCCAACAAAAACACCAGAAAATGAGGTAATTTTTCTGATGGTTTCAGAAATCTGTGATTTGTTGATTTTTTTTTTTTTTAAACAACACGTATTTGTTACTAGCGTTTCAAACACGTGAGCATAAATGGTGTTTAGAGTTTGTCCCAGGTCTACATGTACGATGACTCTGAAATGGCCTTGAGAGTAAAACTCAAGGACTAACTCAGGAGACGGGCCAAGACTTCAGAGTGAGGAGCTCACTGCCGTGACCTCTTCTCTGCCATCTGGGAACCACACGTGCTGATCTCGGAGGTGCTCCAGAGTCACCGAGAGGGTAGAGCCCGCCGGTGAGCGCGCTTTAAATGTTTAAGTGGGACAAAGTATCTCACATCAGGCAGAGATATCATATCGACTATAGCAGCAGCCACCCCAAGGATTTATCAGATCTTTGAAACCATACGGGAGAGTCGAGTGTAAAAGAGAACTCTTGTCCTATATTTTATGCTAGAGACAATGATTAACCTTTTTTGTTTAACCAAATGGAAATCTTCATGCTATCCCAACACAGACATGTGAAATTAACAGGCGTCACAGAAATAAATTTAAGATATCATAGTTTTAACTGAGTCCCCAATAATGGAAAAAATATATCAAGTTAAAACAGACAGAATTATAATATTCTCTCACCTCAACTGTATAGTATTGATAATTGGTATCACTGCCGATTGGATTTGGAGATCCCTCCCACCTCGAAATGCAATCCCCCCCTCTTTTTTGGAATGATTGGTTCATTAAGTTCTAAGAGAGAATAATAATTACATTGAGTTCAGGAGTTAAAATGTGTCAGGAAAAAAATTAGTTAGCATACATGCTACAGTTAGCACACCATGAAAACGTGGGTCTTCACGTTTCCATGACCCCATAATATTGCATATAAGTCAGTGACAGGAATATTCCGATCATTGCAAATTTCAACATGCATTTAAATACACAACTACTATATCACGATTAACAATCAGAACATCTTTTGTAACCTAAAATTAGTTATGATATTAATCTCTCACATTTTTGTGGATAAATGTGAGAAAAGGTTATTCAAGTCATTTGTCACATACACCCACCTCCCAAATCCAAACAAGCAAATAAATAAATATGCTCAGAATCAAAGTTTACATACATACACGGCTCAGTAAACATTAAATCCATATGACCACCTACAGTTTATAAAACTTTGCTCTTTTCTTAAAAGCTCGTGGAGTTTCTGCCTCTCCTGATTAGTTCTCCTTTGATGAGACTGCGAGGTCCATGATATGGATTCACCACTGTCAGAATTTTCCTAGCATGTGTAACTACAAACTAGTTTCAATATAAGTTTAAAAGAATAACAAAGGCTCCCTTTCAAGAAAGAGAACTGTATAGATTCTCTTTAAGGAGGGAGGAAAGGGAAACATTTTCTCAAAATTAAAGATGATATACGCCAAGTTTTAAAATGACTATTACTGTTAAAGGTAGCCTGAAAATGCACCTGATCTATACTGATGGGTTTAACGACCATTTTAAAAAAGACCATTTAACATCTGCAAGCCACAGGATTTAATCTGAAGGGAGCTTTGAGGGGCAGACATGCTGTAATGTAGATTTCCCCATGATTTAGCCAGAAGATGAGTAACTTTACGGTGTGAAACTTGTTTCCAGGGTTTGACTGCTAGTTTGGCTAGAAAATGCCAGGTAACTGATACTGTTACCCATGTTCACTTGATCTAGCGCAATCGCCACTTTAACACTGAAAGTGGGCACTCGGAAGGACAGCCTTCAGGAACGAGAACTGAGAACACGCTTACCACGGGTTGTAATGGGGCACCGGGCATCATGGCGTTGGCTAGTTGCATTTGCTGGGCCAACATGGCCATGTTCTTCTGCTGAATCAAGTTATTGCGCCCATTTATCTCCAATTGCGTTTTTAAGTGGGGGGGTGGGTGAAGATATTTGCAGTTCTCCCTGGAGCAACGACCCTAAGAAACAAAAGCAGAAAATATCACCTTAAAAAAAGTAATAAAATCCACGAATCTTAAGAAAATCATTATGATGCAAACCCGTCACTTGAATCTACCGTGGGCCTTTCACACAATGAAAAAAAGTCCAAATCACCTTATTATACATTTCCAGTAAATAATGAATTCACTCAAGTGCATTGTCAAAATGAGATATTAAGACATGTGAAAAAAGTTTCAAGCTTAAAGAAGCTCCTGTATTTTAATATTAACACGAATATTTCTAGAACCAAGTTTAAAAATCTACAAACTGCCAGGGGAATACTAAAACACAGAATTATCAAATAAGACATTAGGCTCCTTCCATAACATCTTCTGGTTAACTTTAATGAACCCAAAAGAATGATGAAGTTTTACCATCTATTTTTACTTGTACTGAGTCGTAAGGAAATGAAATTAGAGGACTCAAGGCACACAGTCATATCTTCAGGAAAACCCCTTTACACGTATCTCACAAGAAGTAGCGTTAAAATTACTACTAAGCGTTATAAGCCAATATATTAAGAAATGTACAGATGAAAAGGAGGAAATTTCCACACATTCCTCACTGTGTATACAGATTAGTAAGTATAGTGAAACATTGGTGAAAAATGTAGCCTTTAACCTTTCAGTGATAAATCTAGTCTACATCACCCAAGAATTATAAAACAATAGAAACAGACATATTTACCCTCCAAAAAACTTAGGGTATAAAATGGAGAAAAAAAATAAGTTACTATAAAACAAGAAATGTGAATATACCTTCCTTTTGGGATGATTCTTCTCATCAAAATATATATTAAAGTCTGTATTAGGCAACACTGTCAGGGATTGACCCATATTATTTCAATATAGTATTGTCAAGTCATATTGATAGTAACTTATCTCAAGAATTACCATCTTGACAACTTCTTTCACCAATAAATCTAATTAGAACTGTTTGTGAGGGTAAAACAGATTTCATTGAAGCCATCAACCACCATCTTGAGCTTTCTTTGATTTTTCTAAGAAAAATCTATTTACCATAATTTGACCTTGTACTGTAAATTGACTCAGGAAACTGATGTTTATATTTGTGAGAAAATCTGTCACAATTCTAATTTGAATGATTTCTTTCTGGCTCGTTTTGATTAAGCTTTTTAGGGATAAGTTCATAAGTTTATATCACAGGATACTGCCTGTTATTTTAACAAGCTTTATGTAATAAAGCTTTACTAATAGTATTTTAAGTCAGGAGGCAGTAGAGAACAGTGGTCAAAAGCAAGGGCCTTACAGGTCTCGGGACCTGGGGTAGAGGCCTAGCTCTCTCACTCATCAGCTGCATGAATTGCATAAAAAACTAACTTCTTTAAGCCTCAGGGTTTTCATTCATTTCAAAATTGCTCTATAACCTACAAAAAAAATAAGTTTTTTTTTTTTTTTTTTTTTTTTTTTTTTGGTATGCGGGCCTCTCACTGTTGCGGCCTCTCCCGTTGCGGAGCACAGGCTCCGGACGCGCAGGCCCAGCGGCCATGGCTCACGGGCCCAGGTGCTCCGCGGCATGTGGGACCTTCCCGGACCAGGGCACGAACCCGTGTCTCCTGCATCGGCAGGCGGATTCTCAACCACTGCGCCACCAGGGAAGCCCAAGTTTATTTTTAAGATTAAGGAAGGTAATGTCTACGTCGCACCCTCGGTACTGCATGCATGGTACTCTCCGGGGAGTGCGGGAAGGTCAGAAGCTGCTGTTACCACCACTCCCAGAGCATTTTAAATCGTACACACAATAAGAGAAAACCAAAATATTGGCATGACGGTAATTTTTTATAATATTTATTAGTTATGGCTATTGATAAATTCACAAGTAACACTGACATGTCTATGACCTATTCCACCTGAAATCATCATGCTTGATATCTGTTGAGATCGTGAGTGTATTCGCGTAAAAGCATCTGGATGCAAAACAACTTTCATAAAAACGACACTTGGAGTCACAAGACGAACCACAGGGAGTGACTGGCCAACGTAAATAACTCATGGATGCCACATGGTCGGATTTCAGGGATAGCCAGTTGGGGTCCCTTCAAGAAAACCTGCTTTTTCAGTACAAAGAACAACTTGGCTCTAAGAGAAATTCTGCTTCTCAGTATCTCCACATCACATTTCTTACTCAGATTGGATTTATTTAAGTGCAGACAAGCAGGGTTATATCCCACTCTCAGGATTCAGTTACTGTCGATTGACTCAGATCAGTTTCTAGAGTGTTCCAGAAATAGCACAGAGACAGCCCTGGGCCCTGAACCCTGCCTTGTCAAACACTGACACTGGTCTTCCTGGCACTTCAGTCCAGTGCCTCCCTTGAACCCAAACCACCAGGGCTCTCCTACCTAGGAACACGGCCTGGATTGAAATACTGAAGGAGAGAAACCACGTGCAAACCGCCATATATTCTGTATCCCCGCATCTCAAAACTTTTAGTAGAAACTCGGACCTTCGGTTTTCGTGTTGTCTTTACTACATCTACTCAGGAAAAATGTCATTCTAGTTCATGTCCTACATAGGCCACCCTCCCATGCTTAGCTTGATGTGACTGGATTGCAGCTTCACTTTCAAAAAGCTATGTTCCTAAGAATCAACTGAAGACATTTTGTGGCAAAGGACAGAGACGACCAAGCCTCTTCCAAAGAGTTTGTGGCGATAGGTCTGGGGCCCAGGGAGCTACATTTTAACGGTATTCCAGGTTACTCTGATACAGCAGAAAACACTACAAAACCCACTTCTGCAAAGTTACGTGAATCTGTCATTGACATGTATGGATAAAATAACCGAGTAGCCTCTGCAATTGATATTAGACAAACTTAGCTTCTTAGGAAGGTCAAAACTTGTTTAATGCTTACTATGCTGCTGAATAATTGTGGGTTGACAAATAAAAAGGTCAAAAGCAAGTTAGAATAAACATCCTCTTCCAGAGAATTGCCTAAGCTCTGAGGAAGACCACCAGAGGTAATCGTTCTAGAGAGTTCAGGCAAATATGACATTGGTACCTCTCCACATTCATCCATCTCTGAGTTCCCAGCACTGTACCTCAATCAGCATTTGCAGAATGAATGAATGAACATACATTTCTTCTAAGTGCTTAAAGATGAATTCTACTGTAAATCCATTCTGGAGACAATGAAGGTAACAGAATAAAAACTAGATCTAACACCAAATTTCGACTCTGAGTTGTACTAACCTAATGATGCTTTTATTCCGAGGCCGGAGATTTGAACACACAATAAATAAAGCCTGCCACAATAAAAGGAGAAAAAGTAACACGAGGCCTGCAAGTTTCACTAGGGAGGAAGATTTGTGTAGGGATTCAATGTCCTTGGTATTTTAAAATCTATACAGTGACAATACATTCTAAAAACAGAAATTCAATCAGTATCTTGTACTCACATATGCAGATTTTTTGTATAGGAGCTACTACTCCGCGTCATCAGAAATTTCACCCCAAGACACAATAAACTGGGTTGCTAGGAATAATGCAAAAACCTGAAGAAGTTTTTATTCCGTTTTGACTGCTACATGCAGTTCCCCTTACTGCCATATAATTGTACATCTGATCAAACATAGCTTGGTTCAAACAACAGCTGTGTTACTTACTTGCTGTGTGACCTTGCAGAAGTTAGTTAACTTCTCAGAGTGGCCATAGCTTTCCTGTAAATAGTAACAACACCACTGACCTCACTGGTGATGTATGAGGATTGAACAAGATACTGGGCCAGCCTCATACATGGCTCCTGGTATAACAGGCTGGCAATAAATATTAATAATTTCTCTCTCTTTCCATACGTTATCAAGCTAATAACAAGCAGCAGTTGCTTAACCTAGCACCCTATCTGTTAAAGGTACTATAAATAATACAAGTAGCAAAACTCAGTGACAGTACATGCCAACCATCAAAACATAAGCTTTCCCCTTAATCATCATTTTCTATTTGCGACATCCACTAAGGGAAAATGCCATTCTAGTACATTTCTCACAGTGTCATGCTTCTACGGTTTACTTCTGTTGATGGCACCGAAATCTTATTTTCAGTGAGCTGGCCAGCTGACTAGCAGGCCACACTATACCGCCTATACCATAAATATCTTAAGACTCCATGCAAGGAGGCCTTTTATAATAAGTTAACACAACACAGATTCCAAAGACATCACTGTAATGCATATACTGTATATTTTAAGGAAACGGAGGAAGTTCAATAAAATATTGATCCAGAATGAGTCCATTTTTCTCTAATAATTTTTCTACATCTTTAAATATAAGTAACATGTCCAGAAGAAGTAAAAAATGTCCCCTTGTAGACCATTTGAGGCTAATGAGAGATTAAGTCATCATATCCTCAGTTTCTGAGGTTACAAACTGTTAAATTGCGAATTGAAGGATTTTCTCATTAGCCTTTGAAATTGGTACAAAGCGTGTGATTCTAACAAGGGAAGATGTACATTTAGATTAATTGAGCCTCCAAATAAATGCCTGGTTAATTTTTAAACATTATAGTGTGATTAAGTGTACTTTAAAGTGATTACACACATAGTACAAGCATATATAATACATATCTAAAAATGATATGTATGCGATGTGTATAGTGAAGTATAAATTGTAGAATAAAGATAAAAACTGAAAGAAACTAGAGATGGCAATTTAGAGAAATAAGAAGCTATTTCTCTGCTATTTCTAATATTTACTTAAGAACAAGCTAACAATCCGCATAGCACAGGGAGGTCACCTCTGTGCTTTGTGACCACCTAGAGGGGTGGGATAGGGAGGGTGGGAGGGAGGGAGACGCGAGAGGGAAGAGATATGGGAACATATGTATACGTATAACTGATTCACTTTGTTGTAAAGGAGAAACTAACACACTATTGTAAAACAGTTATACTCAAATAAAGATGTTAAAAAAAAAAAAAAGAACTAGCTAACAATCAAAAATAAAACATCTTACTTAGAAGCTGGCCAGACTTAATAAGACCAAAATAAAAAATCAAATTTGAAAACTGGAAACACTAATTTCCCATTTTTAGTTACACTTCTTCCATCTAAAATAAAAGGAATATAGTGACCTCTGAGGTCAGAATGTAAAAAGTCACCTTATTAAGTTGCCAATGGTGTAACTATGTGGTAGGATGAAAATTACTGAGTCACATTTGCGTAGACTCTGAAAAGAAAGGGGCAATAAAAAAATTATAGGGGTACCAGCTAATACTCATATGTCTTTTCCCACTTTCATTGGAAGTACTGGTTTTCTGGTAGACTGTTCAAACTGCAACCATTTAGTTCAATGGTTAAAACTAATATTTCCTTTAGAACAGCTGATATATGCAAATGTTTTGAAGCACTTTCTGAAGATATTCACTGCTCAGGTACTGGCCAGAAGCTCTGGCAAAGGAAGCTGGGAGCTTCCTATTGAAAACTGCTACTGGTTTGGGTTGGTTTTGGGTTTTTTTTTTTTCCCCGCTAAGATAATACAACTATCTCAGAAAAATTTTGCCAAAGGGGGAAAGAAACCCTTTGCAGTCAAGAAATATTGTTTCACGCTTTTCCAAAATGATGCTTTTCTATGGTTCTGCCATACTTTCAATTGATCAATTCTAAGGCAAGGGTGAGTAAATTTACATATATAATATTTATTTGAAAAGTATAAGTATCTAGTGGTAGGAAATGTATGGAAGTTTAAAAGGTGATTAAGAAAAAATTATATTTTATACACACACAAATATGCACACACATGCATATATGCTCAAGTGTTTTGTTTTCCTTTAGGGAATGAATATAAGTTTAATGAGCTCTAGGAATTACACTTTATTGGCTTTTGCAAATACTGAAAACAAATTAATTGCATCTAACACACAGGACATTGTAGCTCTTAAATGTATATATATCTCCTTACGATTCACTTGTTTCCATAAAGGACTTGTGTCAGCTTAAAATTTTTTTATTTTATTTATTTACTTATTTTAAAATTTTTATTTATTTTTTGGCAGCGTCGGGTCTTCGTTGCCGCGCGCGGGCTTCCTCTAGTTGCGGTGAGCGGGGGCTACTCTTTGTTGCGGTGCGCGGGCTTCTCATCGCGGTGGCTTCTCTTGTTGTGGAGCTCGGGCTCTAGGCACGTGGGCTCAGCAGTTGTGGCGCACGGGCTCAGTTGCTCCGCGGCATGTGGGATCTTGCCGGACCAGGGATCGAACCCGCGTCCCCTGTACCGGCGGGGTGATTCTTAACCACTGCACCACCTGGGAAGCCCCTTGTCAGCTTAAAAAACACACACATCCTAAAAAGAAGTTCAAGGTTTCTCAACCTCAGCACTATTGACATTTGGGTGGCTATCTCGCCATTGCCATTTTGGTGGCCAAGTCTTTGTCGTGGGGCCGTTCTTGCCCTTGGAGGATGTTTAGCAGCATGCCTGGCCTGCTAGATGCTGACAGCACTCCTGCAGTCAGTTATGATGGTCAAAATTATTTCTTGATATTGCCAAAACACCCCTGGGGGTCAGGGGCAGGCAAAACCATCTCCAGCTGTGAGTTATCCACTGCTTTATACCTAATGGACTTTAATGAAGGCCGTATTAGTCGGCTCAGGCTAATTTGGCATAACAAAATACCACAGACTGGGTGCTTTAAACAGCATAAACGTATTTTCTCACGGTTCTGGAAGTTAGAAGTCCAAGATTAAGGTTCTGGACAATTTGGTTTCCAGTAAGAGCTCTCTTCCTGGCTTGCAGACAATCACCTTATTATTTCCTCACAGAGCCTTTCCTTGGTGCCTGCAAGCAGAGAGCTCGCTCGCTCGCTGGTGCATCTTATAAAGACACCAATTCTGTCCGATCAGGACCCCACATTCAGGACCCTAACCTTAACTACTTTAACCTTCATTATTATTTCCTTAGAGGCCCCCTCTCCAAATACAGCCACACTGAAGACAGGACTTCAACATACAAATTTTACGGGGACACAAACATTCTGTCAGTAAAAGGAGCACACGTGATTTAAAAACTGCTAACCTCAAGTTTTTGGTAAGTAGCTTTAAATATTTCCGTTCTTACATTTAAATGGTAGGATCCTTTATTTGGGGAGTTTCCTCAAACATAAGATAATGGATTTGTACTATAAAACCTGGCTCTAAAGGAGGGGGTGGTTGACCGGGTTATTCCTTCCAATTTTGCAAAGTTCTAATAGCTGCAGCTTCCAAAAACTTTCTAACTATGAATATGGGAGGTTCAGTATTTGTTTGTTTTGGTTTTAAATAAAATTACTTTATTTAAAATAAAAACAAAGACTGTGGTATATCAAAGGCTAAATTCCAAAATCATATCAATAGCTCCATTCACTTGTTAACTGGAATACTGAAGAAACTGACTTTTTTTTAAGGGCAAGCAACATTTTCTTGATTTTATTTCCCTACAGAAAGTCTTTTCAGGAAAACTAAAAGTTAGACACGTACCCCCTCCTTCGGAAAAGAAGCTATTGAGAAAGATAAATTAAGTGGCCAGAGAACCCAGAAAAATAAAGATTTCTGACTGCCAACTGGAATTCTGGCAGACCCATAGTGTAAGCATAGTGTAGTTTTTAGTCATATGTAAATGGATACATGTGTACATATGTAATTATGCACACACATATATGTTCACCCCAATTGTATACCTATTTCTAAGATCACTGTATGCACTACAAACTCAGACTCTGCTTTTGCTGCAAATTTAAGAAACTTAAGATATATGACTAAAATTTTTATTTCATCCTTTGAGAAAACACATGAGGACTTTTAGAAACCTATAAAATAAAACCTAAAGGGACGCTGTACTATCATTTAGTAGAAATTCCTAAAGTAGCCGAAACAGATATTTTCATTTTTTTTCTTAGAAAGTCTCCAGGGGGATTTCACTGGTTTGACGTTGTTGTTTGTTTGTTTTGTTTTGTCTTACAAATAGTATTGTAGAGTATATCGCAAATGAGATGATGCTTGAACAATGCAGTGGGCCGGGATGGGGGTGTTGTTAGGGACACCAACCCTCACACAGTGGAAAATCCAAATATAATCATACGGTCGGCCCTCGTTATGGGAGCTTCAACATCAGTGGTTCGAGCAACCTCAGAGAGTGTGACGTTGTTGCAGTATTTATTGAAAAAAATCTGCACATAAGTGGGCCCGCACAGTTCAAACCCATGTTGTTCAAGGGTCAACTGTAGTATACACATTGTTAATAAATCAAAACTATCTATTTACTGTTTTTAAATAGTATGGTATACTACATAGTAAATAGATAGTATTGACATATTAACAGGAATTTTTCTTTTTTTTTTTTTAATTTGAGCTACATTTTTTGTTCGTTTTAATTTGGCTACGTTGGGTCTTTGTTGTGGCAGGAGGGCTCTCTAGCTGCAGCATGTGGGCTTAGTTGCCCTGTGGCATGTGGGACCTTAGTTCCCCAACCTGAGGCTGAACCCACGTTCCTTGCATTGGAAGGTGGGTTCTTGACAACCGGACCACCAGGGAAGTCCCTATTCATTTTTTATTCTCAAATATTATGACTCTTTAAGCCAGATTATACGTGCACCCTTGTACTTATTTCAGAGTTTTACCATGTAAAAAGGCTAGAAAATACTCTTTAAAGCAAACACAATTTCTGTTTTAATTTCCTCACTGGACTTTCAGGTAACACCAGGAACAAACACTTAGCATCCCTATAGAACACGGAGAAAGGAGTCATTTCTCCTCTTATTTTGCTAGGCAATTAATCTCTAGTCTCCTAAACTTAGCATGAAGTAAATATAGCAACATTAATCAATATTTAAAGCTTAACTTTCTAGGTGTAAATTGCTATTTCTTCATCCAATCAACATAAGGACAAATGCTTGGAACTCAGGTCAACATAAGACCTGGGAGAATTTTCTCCTACCAGTAAGAGAAAAAAGAAGCAGAAATTTATAAATGTATTTTCACTGAAATAGTCCCTATTTCTTTAGTTTACTTTACTACAGATCTGAAGTGTTTTCAAATGAAATGCAATATAATGCAAATTTTGATTTTCTTCCTTTTCCTGATCCCATAAAAAGTTCATCTTTACATATAAACTGTGGCTGAACAACCATTGAGACTGCCAGGAAAAGAAAGAAAAGTACTAACACACATACACATCCATACACACAATCGATTGGGTTTAAATTTGTAATTTTATCATGGCCTGAAAGGATATAAAAGAATGTAACAGACACTGTTTCATGGGCATTAAACTTTTTCACATCCAAGTCTAATCTGATTTTAGGGAAGCGATTCTTGGTTAGACTTTTCTAGCTATTTAAAGAGGCCTCTCCAGTATTCAAATGTTCTAGGCACTATTTTATAGAACATTCCTCAGTTTGATAACGACGATTCTTGGACACGAAAACCAACAGTGACATTTACAAGACTCCAAAATATCCTCAATGCTGACGCAATATCAACGCACTCTAACTCAAACATCAGGATACTATGACTTTTTTCCCAGAGAACTTAGGAGCTTTAATTGCACAACTCCCATTAATCATCTTGAAAATGGCATAACTGAAACTCTACACATCTAGATAAGTATTACGTAATGCATGAGAGCCGGGTTAGCTGCTGCTGAGGAGGTGGAGAAAGGGAAAAAGGCAACAAATCACACACACATTCTTGTTACAAAAATACCACTCCTTTCTCCAGCAGCTTTTGTCTGTGAGAGATCAGATATACGTACAACTGTGACAGCAACAGTTATAATATCAGCACACAATTTTAGCTAATAGTCATCTGAAGAAATCTAAGCCTCCTCAGAGAGGGTCCACAGGGATCTTCTATTTAGAGCTGCTTTTGATGGGATGCTGTAAGAAGAAATGGTCTCACTTTTTCCTTCCACTCCTGGCCTCCTCAATGCCACAGAATCCCACAAAAGTGTGTAGCCATCTATGAGGTGCTATAAAGGGTTTAGCTGGCACCTATGGTCTGCCACTAATTCCAGTCTTCCTGGGCTCCAAAGATGGGTCTGGCCAGCATCCCTAAGCCAAACCAGAGTCTCCATGACCTTGTGAAAGCCCAGTGACATTTGGTAGGTGCCAGTATCATTAAACAGTCCAACATTTGTTGGCTGCTTTTTTATAGCATCATAAAATTGGAAATGCCAGATCACTGTTTCTATTATTTTTTAAAATTGCTTCATTATTTTTTCGGCACAGCAACTGTCAGACTTCTAAACTGTTTGGAGCAGAAACACTTCTGAAGCTTGACGGTATCCAAATCAGACAGTCTTCAATCTTGGCTAATAATTAAAAGCCCTAACATTTACATAATAAAATGTAGAGCTCTATTTGTAGCGCATGCCTTACAATTGAGAAATACAAAATGCTTTACAGATAGTACCCAATTCATCATTATACCATTATTAGGTGGATTACAGCATGACTGTCTATATTATATTCCTAGGGCTTTCCTGAAGGTAAAAAGGGGGTAAACTTCTTAAGTCAAAAGTACATAATTTTTTCCTTAACAGTCTCTTGGAAGACTTGTTTAAGCAGTCCTTTATAGAACTATTCTAGCTCTCAGTGCATTGATAAAGCAAAAGCTCTCCATCTTTAAATACCTCTCCAAAGGAGAAGGAAAGGGGTCCTCACCCAAGGACACATAAATGAACCCAGACAGCCCAACTACAAAGTTGGTACCCCCTTCGCCATTTCACTAGAGGTAATGGTAACCATTACAGCATCACTCGATCGTCGTTACATGTGCATGCTTTTCTAATCATTGTTCACACTAAGCACAGAAGACTTTATCCAGAATAGGTCAGAACCCAACGGATGCTTCAACCCCCTTGAGTTCTGCAAAGGAAAAGATGTTTCATAAAATAAGCAACTAATTTTGGAGAAGATGAATCCACATAGTATTTCTAAAGTGTAATGAAAAAAAAATTAGATTCTCTTATAACTTCCAGTTTCTCTGTCATTCTTTTTTTTCCCCCCTCAGCAGGACCTGTACTATAGGATCAACAGCAGAAAACAAAATAACTGAACACTGTAAAGTTAAATTTCTGCTTCACATTATCCATTTCAACAAGAGCCCTAGTGAGTCAAGAGGTTCTTGGACTATCTATGGATTCCACTGACCTGGCCTCTGTGATTTAGACAGATCACAAGTAAAGAAAAGGTGATTTTATACAGAAAAAGAGAATACATTATATATATTAAAAATAAAAAACAAAATTAGACAATATAGAGAGGCTCTAAGGGGCAAGTCTTTCATTCAGCAACAGAAAAGAAAGTAAGGGAAATCAAAGAGGTAAAACATTTTGGTGACGTCAGATTAAGAATAACAACACCACCGCTTTGTATTTATATGAAGCATTTGCTATATTTACACCTTCTAGATCCTACACATGCCTACAAATATACAAAAGTAAACCCTGTTTTTACATCTCTAAAATAACATTTATTATTGGTTATAATAAACCCTTAAGTATAATATTATGCAATGTTTTCAAAGTCCCATTTCAATATTTCCCTTGTAAATCTCCCATCAAAACCCACTAGATGGGACAGTGTATATTATGCATCTGATTGGTGCTTAAATAGTTTTCTAAACTATAACAGATGTCCAAAATTTTCGCTATCAGTTTTATGCAGAAATTATTCAATTACACCGCTCTCCAATCTTTTAGAGACATCACTGACTTTGCCAAATAACAACGACCCTTCCTCTTCTCCAATTTTTCATTCCGAGCCCTCCGTAAACCTCCGAGATTCCCTAACTGAAGACACACATTGCCACTAGCTTCCTGACCTCAGATTCCGCCTCAAGTCCAGCCATTAAACACTCCCGTTTCAAGTAAACAATGACAGAGCGCAAGGCAAAGGGGAGGTGACAGAGGTCCGCACCACTGCTGACCACTGTCTCCTTCAGGCAGATCAACTTTGTACTTGAACAAAATGTGCTCAGTGCCACTGGCACTGTCCCCGGAGGGAAAGCACTCCCCTCGCCCCCATCCCCATGACAATTCGCTAAAATTGTGCACAGTCACCAGCTCTCT
Source organism: Kogia breviceps (assembly GCF_026419965.1). NCBI lineage: Eukaryota > Metazoa > Chordata > Mammalia > Artiodactyla > Physeteridae > Kogia > Kogia breviceps. The sequence goes on from NC_081314.1 coordinate 3,023,947, forward strand.
CTCTCTCAGACTTCAGGCTGCAGCCAGGAGAAAGACAATTGGCTCCCGGGCCCAGAACACGTCTCTATTGGATGCTGACTGCAGCAGCATAGGCGGTAGGGTGAAAAACAATCTCCTGAAGTAAAAAAAAAAAAAAGCATCACAACACAGGTTATCTGAGCCTGTCTCCTCCTCTGCCCCCACCCCCATCCCCAGAGACTTCCACTGGCTTTCTCAGGCAGGTTCCCAAACATCTAAAGGAGTTAACCGTCAACAGAAGTTACTTGAAAATTATCTCTGGGAATAAAACAGGAAAGTCTCCAAATTTTGAGAAAGAGTTCATATATTTCTACTATCCCTGAATAGCTTTCTGGAAAATGATCCACTTTAACAATAAACAAATAAATAAAAAGAGATGCCTATGAACTGTGGAACTCTTTCAAAACATCTGTATGAAGAGTCTCTTAAGGCAGAAGGGTGCTGAAGTCGTGACTTAAACAGAGGCATTTGAAAAGCTTAATCAGGGAATAAAGACACAGACCTACTAGAGCATGGACTTGAGGACACGGGGAGGGGGAGGGTAAGCTGGGACGAAGTGAGAGAGTGGCAGGGACATATAGACACTACCAAACGTTAAATAGCTAGTGGGAAGCAGCCGCGTAGCACAGGGAGATCAGCTCGGTGCTTTGTGACCAGCTAGAGGGGTGGGAGGGTGGGAGGGAGGGATAGGGAGGGTGGGAGGGAGGAAGACGCAAGAGGGAGCAGAAATGGGGACATATAACTGATTCACTTTGTTGTAAAGCAGAAACGAACACACCATTGTAAAGCAATTATACTCCAATAAAGATGTAAAAAAAAAAAAAAAAGAAAAGAAAAGCTTAATCATTACAAGGTGTTCTGTTCTAAATAGCTATCAGAAGCTGCAGAGATGTTCTTAAGTGCTTATTTAAGATGAAAAGTATGGAGATGTTGGGCCTCACAGGAACCTCAGCCATGGCAACACTTTTATAATAAGTCAGAATGCGAACATAAGAGGGAAAAGCACAGGCGGCTGTCACATGGTGTTTTCCTCCTGCTATCACATCAAAAACATTTAGGCTGAAAGCCCAGATCTGCTCAATGCCGGGCTTGGGTGTATTAAGTGAGTAAAGCAACGTATCTGTGAATTTTACACTCTCTACCTCCGGCTAAAGCAGGTGGCTGTTAGTAGACATCGTTGCTTCGTGTTCCTTGGCACTCTGCACATGCCTTCCTCCCAGCAGGGCCACGGGGCTTCACTGCACTCTAATGCCTTGTCTTCCTCCCACGCCGATGGCCTCCAGAAGGAGGCTGTGCCTCAACCTGGTACCCACAGTGCAGCCCAGGCCAATAAACCTAAGAAACCTTTGCCAAGTGAGTGAGTCCTGACTTCATTTCAATAGAAAATATTCTGTCCAGAGAAAGAGAAATATAGTATGACATCACTTATATGTGGAAGCTAAAAAAAAAAAAAAAAAAGATACAGATGAACTTATTTACAAAACAGAAACAGACTCACAGACTTAGAGAACAAACTTATGGTTACTGGAGGAAAGGAGGGGGGGAGGGATAGATTGGGAGATTGGGATTGACATGTACACACTGCTATATGTAAAACAGATCGGGCTCTCTTGGTGGCGCAGTGGTTAAGAATCTGCCTGCCAATGCAGGGGACACAGGTTCGAGCCCTGGTCCGGGAAGATCTCACAGGCCGTGGAGCAACTAAGCCTGTGCGCCACAACTACTGAGCCCGTGAGCCACAACTACTGAAGCCCGTGCGCCTAGAGCCTGTGCTCCTCGACAAGGAAAGCCACCGCAATGAGAAGCCCGCGCACCGCAATGAAGAGTAGCCCCCTCTCGCCGCAACTAGAGAAAGCCCGCGTGCAGCAACGAAGACCCAACACGGCCAAATAAATTAATAAATAAATTTATTTTTAAATTTTTAAATAAATAAATAAAATAGATAACCAACAAGGACCTACTATATAGCACAGGGAAATCTGTTCACTATTATGTAACAACCTAAATGGGAAAAGAATTTGAAAAAGAATAGATACGTGTATATGTATAACTGAATCACTTTGCTGTACACCTGAAACCAACACACTGTTAATCAACTATACTCCAATATAAAAAGTTAACACATCAATAAACTTACAATAAAAAAAATTCAGACACAGAAAAGAAAAAAAGAAGAAATCAACACATTATAAATCAACTATACTTCCATTACTTTATTTTTTATTTATTTATTTATTTTTTTGCGGCACGCGGGCCTCTCACTGCTGTGGCCTCTCCCGTTGCGGAGCACAGGCTCCGGACGCGCAGGCGCAGCAGCCACGGCTCACGGGCCCAGCCGCTCCGCGGCACGTGGGATCTTCCCCGACCGGGGCTCGAACCCATGTCCCCTGCATCGGCAGGCGGCCTCTCAACCACTGCACCACCAGGGAAGCCCTATACTTCCATTAAAAAATAAATTCTATTTAAAAAGTCCTGTCCAATTAAGTAGTTCTCAAAAACATTCCTTGTGCATCTTCACCCAGACCTCTGTCAACACACACACTGGGGCCCCATTTTCTCTCAATTCAGTTGTACTTTCTTTCTCCCCTCGTCTCCTCCCATTTGCTCCATTTTCTGGTAACTTCTTAATACCATCATCCAACAACAACTTTGTACTCTGACCCAAATAAGCAATATGGCCACTTGCTGGATTTCTCTGTGCCTTGAGCGTGTAACCTTCTCCTCTGCAGGCCTCGGTGATCTTCACACAGGAACTGTCCCATGACTTGACATAAAAAAAGCAATAGAGCCCCAGCTCAATGGTGGCGAGCCCATGAACTGCAATCACAGAGTCGTTTGTTCCAATGCTAACTCTGATACTGATTAGCAGGGAGACCGGGTTCATTACTCAACCTCGCTCAACTTCAACTTCCTCTTCTATAAAACTGGAGGGGAGCGGCTTCCCTTCCCTGGTGGCGCAGTGCTTGAGGGTCCGCCTGCCGATGCAGGGGACGCGGGTTCGTGCCCCGGTCCGGGAGGATCCCACGTGCCGCGGAGCGGCGGGGCCCGTGAGCCACAACTACTGAGCCTGCGCGTCCGGAGCCTGTGCTCCGCAACAAGAGGCCGCGACAGTGAGAGGCCCGCGCAGGGCGATGAAGATTGGCCCCTGCTCGCTGCCAACTAGAGAAAAGCTCTCGCACAGAAATGAAGATCCAACACAGCAAAAATTAAAAAACAAAACAAACGAAAAAAAAACTGGAGGTAAGAATACCATCCGAGGGATGGAGTGACTGTTATAGGTGAGAGCATGAATAACGGCCCTTGATTATGCTCTGGCACACAGGGGACACAGAGCCCTGGGTCCTTCTCACTCTCCTAGTGCATTCTTCACATCCCTTGCAACCCCTGCTTCCTGTCACACAGTCCCACGTCTCTGGTCACGCTTGAAAGCGTTCCGTCTCCTTTTCCTTCAGCCCCTGTTTTGACAGACTCCTTCAGTTCACGGTCAAGTTAGAATCTCTTTTAATGAACTAACTCCCACTAAGCCTCTAGTGGCCAAGGATGGCAAATGTCCAGTCCCGGGGGAAAAAAAGCACTTCTCCAGGAGCCGGGGAGCCCTGGCTTCACCACAGCTCTTTCAGCCCCTAGCTTTGCGGTTTCATACAGGCGCTCACCTCCTAGTGCAAACAGTGCCTTCGTTTGGGGAACTGCAGCCAAGTAACGCAACTCCAGTGCCCAAAGGCTGAATCAACTAATGCTCATTCCTCCGACCGTAAGGAAACTGGGCATCTGCATTTTACAAGGGGTTGATAATAAAGAGGGATCATTTTCCTAGGTTACATTTGATGATGGGAGGTGACCCTTTTCAAGTGTCACTTTCCTTGGATATTTCCTCTCTGTTTCCCTTTCCCTTCCTCTTTACTTTCCTCACAGTGGTGAATTCAGCACCAGTCAAACTGTATTACAGGTAATTTTTACAAGTCTGTCTATCCCTCGAGATTAAGAACTTGTTAAAAACAGGACAAGCTCTAACGTAGCAACCTAAGTATTTTTAGTTAATTTTGTAGAATGAATAAGCAATTTAGCAGACAGGAGGGCATTTCTGGGGTCCCAGCTACCACACCACTGTAAGGTTTCAGCCAATGGTCCTTAATCATGGCTGTACATTATAAATTAAAAATTCCTATACCCAGCCTCCATCCCCAGAAATTCGGCTTTAATTGACTTTGGCTGGGTCCCAGGAAAGCTCTCAGACAACTCTAATGACTGCTATTCTGAGGGCCATTGGTTCCTCTCCATATACGAATGCACATTCTCATTTACACATCAATCACAGCCCTTTCCATAGTCCTTTTAAACCCAGTGTTTGCCACTGACTTCGAGATAACCGCTAATGTTATCTGTCAGCTAACTGATACTTGTGTTTCTAAACGGTCTCCTCACAGCTCCTTTCCTAGACAGTGGGAGAAAGGGCACTCAGGGCAAGGGCGGGTACAGAAAGAGCCACTGCCTTTTGTTCCCTCGGGCATGTCATCTTGGGGCACACACGCAGGCAAAAGAGAAAGCAGGATGGAACAACGATTCATTGTCTCCTCAACCAACCGAAAAAACAAGCTAGAAGACAAGTAAAATAAAACAGGCGGTCTTGCCTTCAATATGCTTGATGCCAAGTCTTAGTATCCTCTAGAATAACTCATTTATACATTTATCCACCATTTATCTAGCTGGTGAGACTGCTCATGTGCTGAGTGCTGCAGGGCCCCGGAGACACAACACGAATCGGACACGTAGTCTGCAAAAGGGAGTAAGGCATTGCACATAAACAGCTAGGATATGCGGACAGAAGACAAAAAGGGTCATAAGGTCAAAAAGGCATTCCACTTAGAAAAATCAGATAACAGCTTTGAAGGAGAGGTAGAATTTATACATGAGCCCTTAGAAAAGATATCCAGGTAGAGGAAATACCATAATTTGAAGCATCAGTGACAAGTGATAAATCAGTAATAAGAGTAGTGGGAAATAAAGTTTGCAAAGTATGCTGAGACTAGCTTGGGGCAAGTTTTAAAACCTGAGTTAAAGACTGTCTACTTTCTTCTGTAGGCCAGGGAGAGCCACTGAAGGGAACCAGGGATAACAACATCAAAGCTGTTGTTTCATGAATTCATCAGACAGGAGTACAAGGGGGCCTGACATGGCTGACAGCCTGGGGAGGAGAGACCAATTAAGTAATTATTTTAACAGTCCGGGCAAGAGCTAACACGGACCTGACGGTTCTCCACATCATTATCCCATCCTTTTCACAACCTCCCACTCCACCCCGATTCTAATGCACACTCACATACTCATTCTCTCTCCCTGTCCCTTTCTCTCTCTCTCTCTCCCCAGCCATACTAAACTAAATTACATTCAATCCCGTGTACAAGACATTACTTTGTCCATGTAGATCCAGTTCTTCAAATACTTCGCCCTCCCCCCATCTTTTTTGTTTGGCCTGGCTCATTTCCCGTCAGTCTCCGGTTAAATGTTGCCACCTCCAGGAAGTTTTCTTTAAACTTCAAGCCTTTGTTTCATGCTCTGTTAGTTGGTTCCAGAGCATTCATTACACTTTATCATAATTGCTTGGCAGTTGCCTATTTCTTTCACTAGACCAGGAATGAGGCTTGAAAACCACGACTGTTTATTTTCCAGTTGTATTCCCAAAACAAGAACATCTAGAATAGTGTCAGGCTCATAATAGGTATTACCTCATTGAATGAGCAAATAAATAGTCTTATAAAGCAGAATGTATATTGAATAATATACATATAATACATGTATACTAGGCAGGTAATATACACACACATATTAACTGTATATCTAACTTCTAAAACACAACTAGAACAGGGCTTTTTCAAAACCTACTAATGTTTTGAAAATGTACTTAATTATCTGCCACATTAAGCTTGATTATTTTCCAATTTCTTGCTACTTAATAACAAATTTCTGGTTCAATCATTAGTCTGTTATTCTATGTTTCACTGTTTCCTTAATACCAAGATAAAACCTGGCCTCCACACTACAGTCAAATCACAAAACAGTAAATAGTAACTGTAATCCGGATTACTCAGATTAGAAAATGTTACTTAGAAGTGTCAATACGGTAGGTAGCTTGGCAAAAATTCTGAGGCACTGCTCAGGGATATACCAATAAAATGAAACTAAAAATGTTTTGGGTTTTTTTTCCTGTTGTAATAGTTAGAATAGCAATAGTTAGAATAGCAAGTTATAGTTAGAATATATAGTTATATATATAGTTAGAATATATATATATATAGAATATATATATATATAGTTAGAATAGCAAGAAATGTGGTTGACCATCAAATGGACTGATCATGCAAACAAAAAGTAACTCCTTCTAAAAACCAGTATTCCACGCTATAAACTGCCAGGGTTTTGCTAAAGCACACGGGCTTACGCGGGGCAGGTGCTGCAGGCTCCACAGGAGTGCCTGCGTGAGATTACCAGAGCACGTGCAACACACAGCAAGAAAAGATTTACAATGTATTAGTCAACGAGTTCATTTTAGGGAAAGATTAAAGGGAGAACCATGTAAGGACCAAGAAACACTTTAAGCAGATTCAAGTAAAAGTTTACAAATTATCAATCGCCTTATGATTTACACTTACAACATGTTATCAATCATTTAAGTCTGAGCAGTCCTCAGAATACCAATGTTCTGATCTCCCGGATTTTCCGAAATGGGGGAACTTTCAGATGACATCATCCGTTTTTAACAGTACACATACAGTTCTGCCAACTAACTTGTTGTGGATTTGCTTCCTGTCATTTCTCCTTTTGTTTTTGTCCAATAATATACTCAAAAATATGCTCTACCCCCTGTGTTCTTCTTTAATATATGTCTATGGGTCCACTCTGTAAAAACATCTGTGAATTCACCACAGGCCAGTTCTTACACCTCACTTTTCATGAATAGAACACTTTGCTCACACAAATGAACAGACAGTTCATTAAAATAAACGGGTAATCCCCAAACTTTCTTCTGAGAATTTTAACCTACATCTTCCTTTTATCTGATTACCTATCGAAAAAGAAAAGAAAAAACAGAGTGAGGCAGACCATATATCCTCACATAGGGTAAATTTTAGAAAATAGATAATCAATACTATGAAGTGTCCTGTGACACCAAGGGGGACCAAGTGCAGAGGAAAAAAAGACCGGGAGTGGGGTTTCCCTGGTGGCGCAGTGGTCGAGAGCCCGCCTGCCGACGCAGGGGACACGGGTTCAAGCCCCGGTCCGGGAAGATCCCACGTGCCGCGCGGAGCGGCTGGGCCCGTGAGCCGTGGCCGCTGCGCCTGCGCGTCCGGAGCCTGTGCTCCGCGACGGGAGAGGCCACAGCAGTGAGAGGCCCGCGTACCGCAAAAAAATAATAATAATAATAAAAATTAAAAAATAAAGACCGGGAGTGGAGCACTTTCAGTCAACCTCACGATGATCGCGGGAGTAACTGGCATTAACTCCATTAGGCTGACGGGGAAATTAAGGCCCACAGAGGTTTAGTGACTTGCCCAAGATGACAGAAGTAGCAAACAGAGTTTAAGTCTAAAATCGAGGTCTGATACTAAGTGTGAGGGTTATGTCGTCTATAGCGCAGCTGGCTTCTCAGGAACCCAAAAAGCCAGGAGGTTCTCCTAGGTAAGAGGTAACGCCACACAGGTGGGAACTTCAGGCTGTTCGAAAGACAAGAGATAAACCAACCTGGCTGGAATGAGGGCTTCGTTCAGGAGAGGTAAATTCAGAGAGTTACGGCGAAGTAAGTGGAAGTAACTAAATACCTGGTTAAGGAATCTAAATATAAGCAAAGAAAACCCATCCATTGAGTGCGCTGTGCTGAGACCAACTTGGAATTTCAGGAAGACGCCGCATAGTGAAAATGGCCCAAGTCATAAGGATGTAGAAAGACTGCACTCAACTCATTAAGTTCAAGTGGAATGACTGTCTGCTTATATTGTTCCTAACAATATAAACAATATAAGACAAAACAGTTGCACTGAAATGTTTAAGTGGGTTAGCATGTCAAGCTAGCACACAAATGTTCTCTGCGAAATGTATGACATACCAAAATGGCAGAGAAGAGAAACTAGACTTAAATGATAATCAGGACTGTTATTTGGTATTTGAGTTTAAAATAATTTATATTACCCTATGAAGAAATGAAAATGTACCTAGTCACTCTGTTAACCCCAAAGAAATAAGACGCTTGCTTTGCAATCTTAGATTTATAAAGATAAAAACATTTCTCACAAAATAAAAACTACTTATCCATATCTTTTTTAAAAAAAAATTATGAACGGTTTGATACAAGGTAAGGAAATTAACCACGGATGATGGGGGGCGGGGGGAACTTGATCACGTATCGTTTGTGCTCTTCCAGAGAGAGCAGTGGACATAATCAACTCAACTAAAGTCCTCCTAGAGCCAGGCTCCACCTGACACCACTTCTGTTTATCCTCTTCACAGCACGGGTCACACCTGCAATTACGTTGCTTATTTGTGTGTTTCCTTACTGACTGACAGGGACGTAAGATCCATGAAGGCAGGGCTTGTTTCCCAGAGCTTGGAGTGAATCACAGAGTGTGGAATAAAGGAAAGAAGAGATCTCACGTAACCCTCCCCACAATTCTATGACGGGGCTACTGCAATCTCCAGCCCCATGACCTGGTGGGGATCAGCGATCCTGTGAAATGAAATACTTTGCACAAAGTCACAGAACAATGAAAGCGACAGAGAGTCATCTCCCTGATTCATAGGTACCGTATACACAAATGTGGCAGAGGCTATGTTTAGAACTAAGACGATATCAAGTTGAAATTCAAATAGTCAGTGTTTAAAATGTAGCAATGAAAAAAAAAAAAAACCGATCTCCAGAGGACTCTTTTCATGGTATGCAAGTGCAGTCAGACATACTTCTTATAGCTGTCGCCACAGTACACAGTTAGTTATACTATGCATTTCACACAAATTGATATGACATTTTGCAAATCATAAACAAAGTTGTCTATGTCACCCTTTGGGAAAAAACTCAATTTTGCTCCGAAGTATTTGTGTTGCCACTACAAAGGTCTCAGTGGTTCTCACTTGGGAGAAAATTGTGAAGAAAATCTAGCTGATAATCTTGTTTTTAAAAGCTGTAGGTTCATCCTGGAAAACCATGTAGGATGAACTGAATGTCAGTGATAAAAATAGATTCATACTAAATTGGTTACTCTCAATAACTGTTAGAAAAGCTCTATAAATTGGACACCATTTTTCAGTGAAATTCTTAGAAAAAAAGTATTGAAAATACTTTCATACCTCCTACTAAAAGTGATAATATCCATGAGAACTGAGAAATGACTCTTTTGAGAAAACAATTTCTACAAAGAACTGGTGAACTATATATAATATTCAAATTCACTTAGCCAACTACTGCACACACACAGGAAAGAGGAAACTGTGCCCGCAATTTTGCTGATAACCTATTTTTTACATCTACCTATTAATAAATATATATTGGGTGTCTATTAGCTTCTCATTATGCTGGATGATACAGGATAGAAAAAGAAAGATAAAATGTAACTCTAATTAGTAAAGAGAGTCACATGTAGGAGACATGAGTGCAAGCCGACTTCATGGGAAACATCCTCAAGATGAGCTATGAATAAAGTTGGACTAAAATGGTCGAAGGACATTCTCTCAGCCCTGACAGGATGCATGCTCCACCACCTTCCCATTCATTCTCTTTTTTTTTTTTTTTTGTGGTACGCGGGCCTCTCACTGCTGTGGCCTCTCCCGTTGCGGAGCACAGGCTCCGGACGCGCAGGCGCAGCGGCCACGGCTCACGGGCCCAGCCGCTCCGCGGCACGTGGGATCCTCCCGGACCGGGGCACGAACCCGTGTCCCCTGCATCGGCAGGCGGATTCTCAACCACTGTGCCACCAGGGAAGCCCCCCATTCATTCTCTAGATAAGGTAAGTCAGTGGCTTTCCTACCTACTAGTGCACTAGGGTTCCAGAGACTTCTGGCTCACTGCTGCCATTTTGTGGTTAAATCTCAGAAAGTGAAAGGGCTAGAATCATCTTGCCCATTAAAAGTACCCTGGATTGCTTCCATGTCTTGGTTATTGTAAGCAGCGCTGCTCTGAACACTGGGGTACAACATAAATGTCCATCGACAGATGAATGGTAAAGAAGATGTGGTGGATATACAGGATATATATATATATATATATACACAAGCATATGTACACAATGGACTATTACTCAGCCATGAAAATGAATGAAATAATGCCACTTGAGCAACACGGATGGACCTAGAGATGATCATGCTAAGTGAAGTCACTCAGAAAGAGAAAGACAAATATCACAGGACATCACTTACACGTGGAATCTAAAAAAAAATAATAATAATAAAAAATAAAGATACAAATGAACTTATTTACAAAACAGAAACAGACTCACAGAGATAGAAAACAAACTTATGGTTACCAAAGGGGGAAGGGGAGAGGGATAATTTAGGAACTTGGGATTAACAGATACATCTATCTACTATATATAAAATAGATAAACAACAAGGAACTGCTGTGTAGCAGGGGAAATACACTCAATATCCTGTAATAACCTATAACAGAAAATAATCTGAAAAAGAATATCTATACCTGAGTCACTTTGCTGTACACCTGAAATATTGTCAATCAACTATACTTTAATAAAAAAAAAAAAAATAACAGAAGGGGAAACAAACCCAAAAAAGCACTCTGGAACCTGGGAGATCAGTTTTGGATATCAAAAAGTCCTCTGGGATAGATTCTAGCCACAAGATAATTTGTGATTCTGACCTACAGAACAGATTTAAAAGCCATGCAATGGACAGGAGCCCCTTCTATGTGAACTCTAGGGCGAATGCAATGTTGCCACTTTCTAGGATCTCAGAGCTACACAGGCACACATGGAGAAGGGATTTGAGGGAGGGATGACATAAGACAGGGAGACAGACCAGTAAGTGTCAGGTGGAAAGGATAGGGATGTTTATGTGTAGGACTTCTGTTACCCTACCCTATGGCATCTAGGCAAGAGATGTGGACCCCTCTTAGGAGGTACCTCAAAGAGATATGACAGAACCACTCTAGAAACTTAGGATCTAAGGCAATAAATTATATACTGCATTAACATGCTGGAAAATTCAACAGACCATCTGCATAGGCATGTTTCCTGTTAAAAACAGAAAAAAGGGGCTTTGGGATTTTCTACTCAGATGAATTCTCAGGAATATTTTTACATCTTTTATGAAGTTTCCCTTACATTACTGCAAAAAATGAGAGTGGCTACCTTTCAAAAGAACAGGACGGTATTGCCAGAACACTGAAATATTCTGAATGGCTACTTTTGTGATGTATGCTCTTTCTTCATGTGTATCTTCCCCACCCTGAGATTATGGCTCACCCACTTAAGGTTATTACATAATTGTGACAAAAATAGAAAGGAACTAGTTAAGAAGAAATGCTAAAGAAGACATATATTGTTCAAAAATTAAAGATTAACACTTGAATGTTTTGTACTTCTTCTTGCTACTTAGCAAATGCCGAAATTCTGGGGCAGCTGTTTATTCAAAGAGGCAGAAGTAGGAGAAGTATGCCGATTTTCAAAAGCATTCCATTCATTTTTTGAGTTTTGAAATGGCACATGAAATGTAAATATGTACAAAAGGCTCTATTTGTTGGACTCTGTTCCCATTAACACCACTGCAATGGGTCTCAAATCCATTTTAGTTCCCAGAAAGATGCTCTGAAGTTTTTAACAGAAGCATTATGTAGCAGTCAGAAGTGGACTACATACTGGATACAACAATATTGTACTACAAACATGGATACAATATTACCCAAGTACTAAAAAAAAAAAAAAAAAACAAAGCCCACCTTTAGGGACCTCTTGTTGATATTTATTTATATTGCATTATATGAAAAAAAAGAAGTCTTTATAAAGACTTTAGTTATAAATAACTTTAGTTATAAAGACTTTAGTTATAAATCTCAACTGCCTCTCCATAATGCAAATTTCGTTTTCCAAAAATGACAAGACTCAATGATGTTCCCTGTACTTGTAACCCATGCTCAGTAGAAGCAACTCTTAAAAACTCTGCAATACATTCAGATGATGGAAGCTAAGGGAGTGCCAGTACTTTATTAGCAACTCCTTGAAAACTCAGCCTTTGCCCCCAGAGTAGAATTGGAAAGCATTCAAAAGAATGTTTAAAATGGGCTTCCCTATGAGTTGGGGTGGGAAGAGGATAGACGCACAGAGCCGGCATGCCTGAGGCAACTGTATGTTACTTCTCACTGCTACCAATTAGGATGTCAGCACTTGGCTGATCAAATCTGACTTTTCATCTCTGATGTATATATACTCTGTTTCTCATCTTGAATTGTGCTAAGGCGTTCAGTATAGGACGTAGCACTGCGATAACGCCTGACATATGTTTAAGCAGGACGCTGCACAAACAAAACCACGGCAGGCAGTAGCTAGATGCCCCGAGGGTAAGGAAGCCCGCAAAATGAAGCCCCCAAATCGGGTCAGCTTTCCTCCCCAAAGTCTTCCGGAGCTTTAAGAAGCATTTTGGTTTCCCATGTGATTTTCAGGCAAGTCGTATGAACCAAGTTTTCCAATGCCAATGACAAGGTCAAAAGAAGGAAGGTTTACAGGTATGAGGAGCTGGAAGGAGAAATGGAAATGTGGGAAGAAGGTCAGGAACTTGAAGGGTAAACGTCAGAAATCTGTGAAGGGAAGCTTAAGCAGTTACATAACCCATCTGCTCCTAGCTGTGAAGACTTCACGCTTCCAACTTGGGATAGTCATTATCCATTCTAGGAAAGGTTTAAATTTCTCCAAGTCAGTTCACCTTTATGTGTAATATTCTGCTGTGAAGTTCCTTCAAAACGGATAAAGGAGACAGTGTTGAAAGGTGGGAGCTCCCAAAGGGAAAGGATATCTGTATGTGTGTGGCTGATTAATTCTGTTGTGCAGTGGAGGCTGACACCACATTGTAAAGCAACCATACTCCAGTAAAAATTAATTAAAAAAAAAAAAAAAAAAAAGTGGGAGCTCAAAAAGCAAAAAGATACATTCAGGTTGAAATCCCAACCCTGCTACTTGCCAGCCCTATGACCTTGTGCGTACAGTTTCTCATCGATAAAATGGGAATAACTATACTATCTACCTGATAATGTGACGTAAGAGAATTCAAATGAAAATTTATGTAAAGCCAATACCTAGCACCTAGAAAACACCAGTAGAGTGTAGTTGTTTTTCTTATTATAAATTTATCTTGATTTGTTAAAGTTTTCTAGTCTCTCTCTACTCTGAGTTCATTTTGAAGGCCTAGGTTCATTGTTCTGGTAAGCAGGGCCTTTCTACAAAGGCCTCTGCCACTGCAGACTGCAGGACAAGGGCACTCTTGCCTGTGCCCTGTGACCCCCTCTCGGAATCAAGTATCCTAGTATTAATATTCCTGCTACCTGGGTGTGCTTCTCCACTACAAGAAAGCAGGCATGGCATTTTATTTCCAAAAACTTGATCTCAGACTAAATCACCCTTTGTGTGTTTGTGTGTGTGTGTAGAAATATAGAGTTACACATACGAGAGAGAGGAATATACATACATATATATGGGGTATGTGTATACACAGAGAAATCCATATACATACATACATAAAGGGCATATATGGAGATAAATCCCCATTCAAGATCTATGGAATACTTCATGTGAACTTGGCAGGATTTAAACAAAAGTAAATTAGGCTCTAAACCAGAAAAAGTTCATTATTAATCTTTATTAACAATATCCACATCCATCTTCTCCAGTAATTCAGATATTACTCCACCACAACCTCACCTTCCTTCCTTGCCCTTATTTTAGAGGATGATTCATGTAATAAAGCTTTCTTTCAGTTAGTGAGTTAATTTACCTATATACCTGTGTAATAATTTACATGTACAACATCAGACATGCTTAGTGGATACCTACGAAATATCATCAATGAAGTTTCTGCATTTCCAGCTCTAACTTTCAACTGCGAGGTCCCTGAACCATTGGCTTTTTTCCAGAAAATTCTGTGCCTCCTTCTGTCCTACCATTTCCCCATAGTGTATCTAGTCATACACCTTCAAGGTCATAAACCCCGGACTGGATGCAGGTAGACAGACAACAGAACCGAACCGCAAATCGGGAGCGCCCGTGACCAAGACAGATGCTCTTAGTATAGAAATTGAGGGTAGAACGGAGATAGAGGAAGAATATTCCTCCACTCAATTATGAGATTGGGACTTCAAGAATTATAAAAGCTGAAGATCTGAAAATGATAACGAATCTTTGTTCCATTTTTTTCCACTTTTAAAATTCTATTTGTACAGCCCTGATAGGAAAAAGACCCTTAATAGTTTAAAGCTCGACAGTGTCCTCTAGACCTTTGTAAATTCCCAAACATAGATATGCCCCATTTCATCAGAGCCCCTGTTTATGTGAACTCAGCAAGGACAGACTGAGGCGGGTGGCCGACTAGGTGCCCTCTCCAGCTGAGGTATCAAGCCCACTTAAAAGCACGTGACTTACATTTCCTCCCAAGAACCAACACAATCAATTACATGTCATGAACCTTTTGGGATTGTTCCCAAATATTCAAACACTGCAAGAATATATAGGGTCTAGTGAAATCCAGTTGGCCCATAAAACAGTGTTCCAGGGCCTGTGGCTCAAAAAACAGAGCATCGTACAGGGAGCTGTAGACCACTTAATTTCTGTTTTTACTTTTTACTTTTCTTGTTCATTTATGGAATGGCCTTGGTAAGCTGATTTATCACTCTTTATATAAGTTAATAATACCCTGTTTATCACTTTCCTTAGGCTACTGGAGACAAATGAGATACAGTCAAATCTATCTACAAAGCATGTATGTGTGTGTGTATACATATATATATATGTATACACACACACACACACCCCATACATATAGACAGATAGCAAATATATATAATTTGTTTTCTATATAAATGTAACTATAAAATTATGAGAATCATATCTGCTCAGGAAACATACATGGATTAGAGGGGCAGACTGGCACTTTAACAAGATAAGTTCGAACTATTCAGAAATAAATGCTTTCTGTGACTTCTGATGAAAAGAACAAAGTCATCTGTTAACCAAACATGCAGTGACAACAATTTTTAAGAGACAAAGATGGTATATGAGAAAGGAACACTTTCACAGAAAATCTGCAATAGTGGAGAATAATTAAAAAGAGTGACTAAACATATTTTAGTTCTTGACCGTATGAACTCACAGCTTTGAAGGAGGAAATATACAGTATCATTTACTCTTTTCACATTTTAATTTTTAGAAGACAAATTTAATATTGCAAGTCTTCAATGTAGACAATTTCTTTCTTTCCAAGGATCTGCTTTGTTAGCTTTCGTTTAATAACAGTTTTCACATTCAACACCAACTGCATGACTGTCTTGTGCTTGGTGCAGGGTTAAGTTACTGCAGTGATATAAAAATAGCAAAGGCAAAAAAAAAAAAAAAATACACAGCAGACTGGAATAGCTTAAAAATTGAAGCTTTGGGATCAAGCTCTCTGAAATAATTATAATAGATACAGCACCTGATCCTTTGCTATAAAATAGATCTTCCTTCATTATATAATATTAAAATGACTTAGGGATTCATATTTCTTTCTCTCTAGACCTATAAACTATTAAAGTTATACTGGGTCTCGGAAGAGTTCAAAACCCAAGCTGCATTGGCCTGCTGTGTCTGTTTACTTAATCTATTTTTATAACACTGCAGCAGCCAAATCCAACTTACCAAATACCTGCTTCAAAAGTGTGCGCCACACTGATTCAAGAGATAAAATTTGTGAGAAGCTATAGCTGCAAACTATGTTTATTTCTAACAAATCAGTCTACTCTACACTATTAAATTCAAGGCCGTAAGGAACCGCAGATATACCGCTTTAGAAGTCTGAAACATGCCCCAAAAGGATTTAAATTTTTTTTCAAACTGTTTGTTCGGCCACGTAAGATCGTTGCCTACTTCACCTGTGCGAAATAACACAAGTTGCTATTCTTAGTTTGCAAATCTGAGTGTCTGTACCAGTCCTCGGCAGGTTTTTTGACACCTAACTGGGGGTTGGGATAGATGCATCATCTCTACGGCAACCCACTACACAAGTATATTATAGCTAAATTATTTAATAAAAGCAATCCTCGACCTTGAACATCTTTCATGCCAAAGAACAATGCCAAATCGAACTTTTACTCTGTGAAGCGTTTCTAACAATTCAATGTACCCAAGAAAATTAAGCTTGAGAGTACTGACAGAAATGGGATTTGCCAATTAAAAGTTGTTGCCATAGAAACAGGCTTTAATATGTTCTATGGAAAAAAAATGAACATGTTATGCTTTCTCTTGAGTCATTTACATTTGAACATAAAATGTGAAAAACACAATTACAGAGAACGGTGTAGCTCCCTAAGGGAGCACCAAACTTATTCTCTTGTTCGTGAAAAAATAAAAGTTCCTCTTCTTAACCGAAAATGAACACACACTCTGTTTTCTTGAATTTTTCATAGGTTATTCGACTAATATATCACTTCAGTGTGCGGGGTGATTTTTTTTTCTAGAACTGTGCCTTTTTTTTTTTTTTTTTTTTTTTTTGCAAAGCACTCTACTAGATTTATATTTTCTGAAAGTCTTCAAACACTGTGCTCTTTGAAAAATAACTTTAAAAATATCTTCTGAACTACTCAAGGGGAAGATCATTACAAAGGATCCTTTGACATTCTAAAGACTCTAAATACCACATGCTAAAAAAGTATTTTAAGTACATCATTGAATGTTCCTGACTGTTTACTCAAGGGATTCACATGGGTTAGACTCTTGCCAGATGGCCATAACCAGCCACAGGATATAGAAGAGTGAACGGCTCTGTCACTTTTATTACTGTTTTACTAACACAGCCCGTGACAAGAATTCAGGACAGAGTGCTCTTAGTCTTCAGGTGGTGACCCACAAGATAAATATTAATGTTTTGTAGAAATTCTATCATGCAGTTCCCAGACGGTACCGATTTCAATACCACTCTCAAAAGCGAATGACACATTTAAAATTTGTTTTTTTTTTTTTTTTTTTTTTTTTTTTTTTTTTTTTTTTTGCGGTATGCGGGCCTCTCACTGTCGTGGCCTCTCCCGTTGCGGAGCACAGGCTCCGGACGCGCAGGCGCAGCGGCCACGGCTCACGGGCTTAGTTGCTCCGCGGCACGTGGGATCTTCCCGGACCGGGGCACGAACCCGCGTCTCCTGCATCGGCAGGCGGACTCTCAACCACTGCGCCACCAGGGAAGCCCTAAAATTTGTTTTTTGAAAGGATCCATCTATTACGATGTGACTTGATTCATTACACATAAAAGGAAATCATCCTATGACGGATGAACATTTTAAAGTATATATACCTTCATCGGTTGAGGGTAGGATGATCTGCTGCTACGTGGAAAAGACACCGAATAGAATACTTAATTAATACATTAATATCGTGTACCACTGATTATCCAGAATTCGTATGATTAGATACCACTGAAGTCGATGAAGATTTTAATCTAGTATACTTAAGATGAGAAAGAAAGTAGTTGTTAAGAAAGAGGATATTTTAATTATAGAAGACCTGAACCGAAACATTAAAAAGTACATGAGAGGGCTTCCCTGGCGGCGCGGTGGTTGAGAGTCCGCCTGCCGATGCAGGGGACGCGGGTTCGTGCCCCGGTCCGGGAAGATCCCACGTGCCGCGGAGCGGCTGGGCCCGTGAGCCACAACTACTGAGCCTGCGCGTCCGGAGCCTGTGCTCCGCAACGGGAGAGGCCACAACAGGGAGAGGCCCGCGCACCGCAATGAAGAGTGGCCCCCGCTCGCCGCAACTAGAGAAAGCCCTCGCGCAGAAACGAAGACCCCAACACAGCAAAAATTAATTGATTAATTAATAAAAAGAAAAAAGTACATGAGAGTACCAATCCTCTACATTCCCTTCTCCCTCCACTGTGGGCACTCTCTCTGCCCTCAAAGAGAACCAGAGCGCACCTTGCGTATTTAAGGCACCAATGGCTCCTAAAGAACTTAACTTAAAAAAGGTCTAAATACAAGAAGGAGATATATTCTCGAAAAAAAGCATATATATATATATATATATATATAAATACCTTACAATTCATCTTTTAAAAACCTTAAGCTATTTGTCTTTCAAACTGCAGCAAAGATGCAAATCACATCTCAAAACTAAGTATTGTTACCAAATAGAGTCCTCTTTCTGTGAGTTCTACTACAGATGTGCAACGTCTCTTGCTTTACCTAAAAAGTGTAAATAATCCTGAAAATCACACCATCGTTATTTGATCTTTCTTTCAGGCCTGAGAGTAAATAATAATTATCCAAACAAGTTCTATGAGAACATGCCCACTAAAGAACTAAATCTGCCAGATAAACAACTGGCCAACTGTGGACAACAGCTTATCTTAATGGTACAAAGTTTGGAATTATAAACTCCTGACAGCATTGGTTTATACAATTAGACATTTCCAAAGCAACACAAAAGAATGTCTGTTTGATCAAGCAAGAATGTCCTTTGCAGATTTAGATTTCAAGTTTCAAAATCAAAAGTTGGAAAGCAAACATCATAACTAACTCCACACCTGCCAGCGAACGTTGCGAATGACTTGCTTCGGTGCCCTTCTGATTGGGTTCAACAACTAGCACTGTATCAGGCTGTCTGAAAGGATGCTAAATTACTATGACTGTAATCTATTTGTTGTTTAGTTTCTTTTTCTAAAATATGTTGCTCAGAGAGTAATGTCATGACATTTTATGGTTTTTAAATTGACAATGAGATGTGTTTTAAAAAAATGTAACTTAAAAAAATCAATTTGAATTCAGTTTGGATTCTTTTCAAACCGTACATTTCATTTGCAGTGATTTTTCTATGATTCTCTAGCCAGGCAAAAAACCAGCAGCAATATTCTCTGGGGATAAAGGGTTATTTTATATATGAAAAAGACTTTTTAAAAGTTTTTCATATACCCTAATAATGGATTAAAAGTATAATGATTAGTAGCTTCTCCAAGAAGTATTTCCTCTAGGCAGAGTTTGCTATAGCCTAACTCCATCTACCACCCTCTCCCCAAATGTAACTTTTCTTAAAATAAAACATTATAAACTTCTGTTGTACACTAAGCATATGGGGTCTCTAATCGTTTAAATACAGATTATTTAAATTTTACATTTTGGAAAGTAACATGGAAATGTTAGTCACTTTGTTACCGAAATAACAGGTTACAAAGTCAAACTCTCGTTTAATCTAACTATATAATAAATCTAATAAACAGTAAATCTCAAACTCCCTTTAACTGTACAGATTTTACTTAGAGGCTAGAGATCTGCCGAATGCCCATTACATACAAAGGGAAACTGAGGCGAGTGAAGGTGAAATCACTAATTCTCTTCATCGCAGATTAAAGGTACACTCTCCAAATTCATCATTTTTGTTAAGTGTTATTTTTCCAACATGACAGCAACACGGTTTTCGAGGCAAAAGGACCCTGAAATATACCACAACACATCTACATTCTGAAAAGCGTTCATGTCGCAGCCTCAGTATCAACACAGTGCAGAACTGCCCAGAGGATTCCTCCAAAAACAACGGGAGTAGGATCACTTGGGAATTAGCTCCATGGCAGCTATTCCACAGGGATAACAAACCTCTGTTGATTTTGTTACAATGGCTTCTTTACACCAGCTCATCGAATCTAATTTAACGTATTCTCTATTCATGAAACAGTATTGCCCTATAACCAAAGTTTTCAGATCTTTGCTATTTTCAGAATACTTTCTGGCTCTGTACAGGGCAGATAAACAGCTCTTAAGCTGTGCTGTATGCCATGGGCCCACTCTTCAGGAAACCGCACATGAAGGATTAACATAAAATATTATGGCCTCTGAATGCCCCCACTGAAACTGTGAACTCCTTCAGGAGTTCTGTGTACTCTCTAAGACTTCCTGGCTTAAGGTAGAATTCCAAGCTCCACCCATTGTAATAGCTGTTACCGACTACGGAAAATAGGACTCATCCAAGCACGCAAAAGCAAGTCCATGTGCACAAAATCGTTCTCTGCAAGCTGTCTGATGGAGAGGCTTTTAGTGGGTCATAGAAGGAGATTCTAGAGAAATTTTGGTAGAAACTTCTATCAAAGCAAAATGCTAATAACACCTTAGAGGACAGCCCTTGTGTCTCCTGGGCCCCTTGAGTCCAGAGGTGGGATCAGGCAGGTCTCCCGTTTTCCTAGTTGTGAGACTGGAAGGATGGCCCCACCCTCTCTCAGGTGAGAACCATTCCTTGAAAGAGATGTTAACTAACGGGAGACCAATAATACGTGGAAACACCCTGATTAAGTATGAAATGGGAATAATAAACAAAGTAAGGAGAACAGAACAGAAGGCCACCTATCCAACTCCTACTTAAATTCTGTCATTAAGGACAAGTATCTTCATTTTTTTTATGTTTTTGGTCTCACCATACGGCTTGCAGGATCTTAGTTCCCAGACCAGGGATTGAACCTGGGGCCAGGGCAGTGAAAAACACCAAGTCCTAACCACTGGACCACCAGGGAAGTCCCAAGTATCTCTAAACTGAAAAATATGAAAGCTATAATGCACTCTGCCTTCTTGCCTGGGATACATACCCTGTAACATTCAAGGACAGGAGAAGTACCAGAAAAATGAAAAAGAGCCTCTAGAAAAACACATTTTCCCATTTATTTTGGATTTCCAAAGTTTTATTTTCTGTTTCACACTTCAAATTACTTGAAGCTTTAGGGAAAGGGCAGGATAAGTCTTACTTTCATTCTCTCTCTAGTTCCTCTTACTAACACAAGGTATGACTTCTCCAGCTTCTGTGCCTTCTTAAACATGTTATGTGGCCTAACATACAGCAAGGGACAAAGATTCTATCATAGATTCATAATGTCCTCATAATTAGGAGTCTCCATTATGATTTTAGGAAAGAGAAATGTTTCTTTTCCCTTAAGCAATCATTGTCTGAGAGGCATTCCACCTAACTACTGCATAAGACAAACAGGGTGAGAGTAATCAGCTAGTTTTCCATTTGACTCTTACTACTACTGCCAAGTGGGTTTAAAGGCAAACTAGTTCATACTTAAATCTGCTTACTTGATTAAACATTACCACCTCTGCTTACTAAACAAGTCTAAATATACCCTCCTTGGGGTAACTAAGGAGTGTGTTATGACTTAGTGTAACTGTACCTTAGTTACACGAAGGTTGTTTCTAAATCAATTGACAAATACCCCAAACACCTAATATGTCCCTGGCTTCAAAAAATATGATCCCTGTACTGAAGCAGGTTAGGGTGTCAAAAAAACCAGTTAAAAAACAAAGGAATAAGTCAATCAAACAATTATTTGACATTAAATAACTAAGCCGTTCAAACTTTTTGACTGGGTTGATTATGTTGAAACAAAGTTAATAAGCATTTTAGAGGAACTGCAAATTTTAGTCTTTTCTCACCCTACTGAGTTACCATGCTAAACTAGGTAACATTTAACCAGAGAAGTAAAAAAACACACCTTTTATAGAACAACCTGTGAAAATGAACGTATGTGAATGGAAAGAATAATTATTTGTATATTAAATTAAGACCAACTTTCATAAAAATATGGATGTGAGAAAGTAAAATAAAATTAAATTTTGCTACACTATACTACATTGTCTCTGAAGTGAATTTTCTGATAAGTGATTTTCTAGTAAAGAACACTGAACATATTTCCCTATTCTGCTATAATATTTCAGTAAGTAACCAATCAAATGTCTTCACCTTTTCATGTTGTATTAAAATTCTAAATATCAAACTATAAACAGGAATTTTTCTTAAGAAAATAGTATGCATTTGTGGGTAGAATTTGTTTTTATTTTTATTTTCTAACAAGTTAGGATACATACTAACACAATATGCCCTGGGCTTTTTCTGTGTCCAGCCTGAAGTTTAGGATGTATATAAAGTACATAGTTATAGTAAGGAAAACTATAAACTTCTGCTACCTTCACATATAACCATATTTGTACACACTTCCCCAAATCCAGACATGTTCATCTTTCAATCCCAGCTTTGTTACAAATAATTCAGAATATGGGCAGAATTTATGTCTTTTAACTTAATTGTAATATAAGAATAAAACTTGTTATAATAAAAACATCTATTATAAAATCTTACTTTGGGGAAAGATGTATGATTTTTGCCATTCGGATTTGTCCAAAAACAAGGAATTATTTTCTGACACAAAGCCAGTTTACTCTATCTCAGCCCCCGGCCTTGTTTTATTTGCTGTGTACTTCCTCAAATGCTATGTATGGTATAAGAACTTGCCATATTTAAAGAAATCTTAACTTGGAATTGGCTTATGGCTTTCTTGAGCATTCAGAGTTTTCCTGTATAATGCCAACCAAAAACATGGGAAGAAACAGTAACCCAATGCTTAGAGAAATATGCAGTGGGATATATAGACATTTAAAGCACATAAACATTCATAAATTATTAAAAAACTAAACCCAATGCAGGAAAATGTGTAAAAGCCATATTAAAATACAGCAGGTGAAAATGTAAATGCAAATGAAAAGTTCCATATGAAGAAGGGCTTGACATAATGTACTAAGGTATCAGAAATATTACTTATTCGAGCTCACAATACTCAGGATATATTTAGCCAAGCCTTTGGGGACAAGGATGATGAGACAAAAGCTATAAAACCTCTTGCAAAACCTCTTTAGAGGCTTATACCTAGTAATCGATTAATAATCTGAACGTTCTTTCACCCATGTTCTTGTTTTCCTGTCCATTCCCCTTATCTTATCTTTCTCTCCTTTCTATCTGGCTCAGTGTCAGTTAGACTTGAAGACCTGAAGAGTTCATACAAAAGAAAAGTGTATGATTTGAGCAATTTGGAAGGTAAGGAGAGTGTCAGATTCTTAAATTATCCCACTTTCTTTCTTCCTCTGATAATTTCAGGCACTGTATTTTAGGCGTTCAAGGACCAATATGTTCTACAACTGTTAATTGGTGAATTATGTGGGCACTTCCTATTTTTATACTTTCTGACGCATGTTTTAAACTTCAAATCTGTAACAAAAGGAGACCTCGCAGCCACAGAAAACATAGTAAGAGATGAATAGTGAAGGAAAATTTCTTGATCTCAAGGTTACAGAGCCTGAAATGTATGACTGAACAATAGTATAAAAATCTTCATACCTAGAAATCTTTAAGAAGAGACCTTTGTGGTTTAGAATATAAACTCATCCAAGCTGGGAATAGCTGTCTGTGGTTTTAAGCTGTTTTACTTTGAGAAATGATACCTCTTGTGAACGTCTTTAATTGCCTTCTAGTCTAAACATCCTATGTCATTAGCCTCATGTATCTCAAGGAAATTGGAGTCCTTCACCAATTCAGGGGGAGCAGAGTCAGGGTACTTTAAACCACCTCCATCTGAATCTTTGACCAAAAAAAGAAAGAAACAAAGAAAGAAAAAGCCAAAATAAAACAAATTTTAAAAACCTCAAAACAAACAATCAGAAAACAAAATAAACAAAAAACCCCCAACAACCTACTACAACCTCCTGGTTCTTCTCTGCTTATTTGTAGCAATTATTAAAATGTCATTTACGAAATCTGTGTTCCAGTAAATTTAATGAAGACAATTCTGAGCAATCTGGAATGGTCCCAGGAAAGGAAACTACATCTTGCCAAAAACATAAAGTACAATCAAAACAATAGTTTGAAAGAAAAGCTGAAATGATTTTAATATTTAAGCCTCCCAGAAAAGCTACTAAGCATCCTCAGTTGGTTTCTATGCAAGGCAACATGCTGTAATTACCCAATATTAATGATTGTTGGTTGGCGAAAAATGAGATATTCTGATAAAAGTTTTCAGAAATAACCATATTCACAGTCAGAGAGCTACAAGTATAGGAATCCCTGCTTAAGTGCTCTGTCAATTTGCTATGGTCATCGATGAAAAACTCAAGTTTAATTGTCAGAAATGTCAGTGGCAACCTCCCATCCAAGTTTTTATATTTAATTGTTACTGTTTCCAACCTAGTTTTAAGTTATTCAACATGTGTTAAACAGTAATCATCTTATAAATCAAAAGAAGAGTTGATATTCAGTCTACTACAAACATACAGTGTTAAAACTACTCAAACAATGATGTAACATAATATATTGGGTATGAGTTCTTGATGTAATTGGAATTATAAGAAGATTCCAAATCTTTCAAAGAATAAATCTTTCATAGGAAAAAGCAATGATATAGGCACATTTTACAACAAGTTTTGAAAAACACTGTCTAGTTATTATATAAATATCAGGAAGGCATATGCTATTAAATATTTATATAAATTTGGAGAGGTAACAGCATTAAAAACAAGCATTATATTATACCTATTTCCTAGTAGTAAAATGTTGAGTTTAGCTATCATAAAATTGATAAATATTACAGGCACACGTGCACTCCTACAGCTCATCTGGATAGCAAGAACAGATGAAATATTCTTAAAACACTCTGTCCTGGTTCCCAGAATTTGACAGCTGTATGTTTTATCAAACAATTAACTATGTGAGAGCTCTAATTTTAAAAGGAATTTAAGGCACTATAGAAGATACTTAATTTACTCAATGTTACATAATTCCAAACAAGTAACTGCCCAAAATTCTGAATCAAGAATGTGACCTCCAACTATATTGATGTATATCAGAGCATACGTTTTATTTCCATCAACAATTTGTCTTTGGACGCATAATGACAACTAACATTGATCACCATATAATGTGTGCTAAGCACCATTCTAAGTGCTTTGTACGTATTCACTCTTTTAAGCCCTTACAATCTTATTCAGTAGGCACTATTAATATCCCCAAATAAAAGATGGGGAAATTGAAACACAAACAAGTTAAGTGATTAGCTAACAGTCATGTGGCTGATACATGGAGGTGTCGGGGTCTGCACTTCTTAGCCTGGGCTCTCCAACCACTCTGCCAGCTACAGTGTGTCTTCTACACTAGCTACATGTAGTTCAAGTCTCTGCAGATGGTCTCTTGCCATTATCGAGCAGGAGAGGAGGAGGTACTTTTTAAATCAACCCAGATTCAAAGGCCCACATAAAAACAAAGACGCGGCCAATCTCATGTTTAAAAGCATCATATCTGAGCACAATTCTATTAAAAATAGTGAAATGTCATCTTAGCAAAAAAGGAAGACACCTCTGAAGAAAGGAATGAGTATAACCATTATTTATAGCTTCTTACTCACAACGCAGACCTTTCAACTACCTGGCAGAGACTCGCTGTTATTGCTGTATTTTTCTCACTGCCATGGCTTTGGGGTTTCGTATTAAAGTAGCAGGACGTTGGCATGTGAATCACCCGCCACGATCCCTACCCCAAATCACATTTT
The DNA here is from genome assembly GCF_026419965.1 of Kogia breviceps. Lineage (NCBI taxonomy): Eukaryota > Metazoa > Chordata > Mammalia > Artiodactyla > Physeteridae > Kogia > Kogia breviceps. Next base: position 3,049,531 of record NC_081314.1, read on the forward strand.
TTGAGTATGAGGAAAGAGAGGGAAATGGAAGGTAAGAGAAAAGAGAAGTGAGGAAAAGGGAAACACAACCAGGAGAAGATGGGGAGCCGAACTGGCATGTAGACCCCGAGGTGAAACAGCAGGATCAGAGTTCTCCAAGAAGACACACAGGGCTGCACCGCTCAGATCGTCTGCTAAGAGACGTAATTGGAACAAATCACATGAAGTTTCTGTTGTGAAGTATTCTTCACAACACGCTCTTATTCCTAAAAACACACCGCTCGCCAACAAAGTGTTATTTTAGATTCCTTGGGGTTTGGCTCTCCTCTCAGCTAGATCTAATATATGATCATCTACATAACAATTTGACAAATGGTAAGTATCCAACAACTATTAGTCAGCAAGTCTTATCTACCATAAACATTTCATTCTGCTTCTAAAACAGCTTCATGTTTCAGGTGTGAACCACAAATAACAACAGCATTTTCAAAGACTCTCTAATTTAAGAGATTCCAAGTGAAAAGCTAGAACTGTATCACTGTATTAAACGAAAGATTGCCAACAGTAGAGATGAATAAAGTGCAGTTCAATTTATATGCCTTCAAGACAATATGTGAGAGTATTTTCTAAGACATCCGAGTCAAATATTTGTATGTATCCGAACAGTTTAACAGAAGAGTCCTACGGAAAAAAAAAAATAATAATAACAAAATAACCTATATTTTTAATTTTAAATATTTTAGTCATTAATTTAAAAATTATTTTTGAAATTTAAAAAACTTTTGTAAAATGTAATTCATATTACACTTCAAACTATAAATCTATTGATGTGTCCTGTAGCAAGAATATAAAAATATGTAGAAATTTCTCTAGGAAACAAAGGGTTGATATCCAAATTTAGATTTTCTAAAGTCTGAAGGGAAATAAACGTGGCTGACATTGCACCGCAAATACTTCTTACCCTTGTTAAAATTATACCATAGTATTAACTTGTAGGAAAATACTCCTTTCAGCATTTGAGAACGACATGGAAATTTGAGTACTAGGTCTCTATTATTATAATTATTATTTATTTTTAAGAATTCATTACCCAGGATGTTGTAAATATTTATGTGCATAATTCAGCGGTAATCAGTGGTGTTTATCTTGACTAACTGATAATCTACAGACTGCAGTGCATTTATGATTTCAATGGAATTAATCTTCAATTCTCTACACTTCATTGTGAGAAGAGCTATAAACAGATTGCCAAGAGGAGGCTTTTAGCATCGAAGCTTTACTTGAGGAAGAAAAGCAATTCCTTTGGGAGCAAACCTATCTTTATTCACTGCAGAGTATACAACTCCTCTCAAAAGAAGCTAATAACCTCAACTCCTTATAATATACATATTCAAAAGATATTTTCTTTGTCCAAGATATAAGAATAATAGACACTTGCCAAGAAATAACATGATGAAGTCAATTCTACTTTGTCCAAGGGAAAGAGGATTACTCCCACTTCACAAGTCCTCTTTTGACTTAATAGGACACAAAGGATCTGCGCAGGAGACAATGGGGTGGCAATCTGCCTTGCTAACAGTTCCAACATCCCTGAAGCCCTCCTCTATTTTTCCAATTATTTTTCCATGTTCAAATACACACTGAACACTGTTCACTCTTGTTTGGTAAATTTTATGTAGATTATTCCACAAGGAATACATCAATTTCACTTTCCTGGAAATCACACCCTGCCCTTTTTCAGCCGGCTTCCTTTGACTCCAATTTGACACCCTGGATCGAATGGTCATGCCACGGAAGGGAAATGCCAAGGCAAATCCGTCAGCTCTGTGGGTTAAAGCCACTGTAGTGTGGCTACGTAACGATGTATAATAGAGCCGGGAAGTAGTCACTTGCAGTGCTGCTGGGAGATGCTGGTGGCTGACACCGATCACAGAAGGTGGTACAGATGTTTTCCAGCTGAAGATGCCTCAGAGCATTTTGTTTTCAGCAGATCACTGCATGTACCCATTATCCAAAAATTGAAAGTGACCTTTCTCTATCCAACCCTCTCCTCTCACTCACTCACACACATACACACACACAACTCTAAAACTAAAACTAAACATGTCTTTCATTGAACAAATATTGGATAATTTTCAAATAATAAATCACTGTACATAGTAAATTTAAAATAAAAGCTGATTTTATAAGTGCTCTTCCTATAGGTGAGCTATTCTTCTCTAATTTACAGTTTCTTTAAACTTAAATGTTTCTACAGAAGAAGAGATATAAGAGATCCTCATCTTTTAAAGTCTTTATATGTAAAAGATACACATTAAAGCATTTACACAAAAAATGACATGCCATTTAGAATTTGTTTTAAAACATTAGAGCCCACTGCCTATTCCCCCCTCCAAAAGCGGAAGGACAGAAGCAACAAGATTCACAAATATTGAAAACTGTTGACACAAAGATTACAGTATATTATTCTCTCCACTTCTGTATGTGTTTGAAAATCTTCACTTTAAAAACTTACTAAAAAAAAAACAAAACAACAAAAAAAAACTTATTTAGAAATAGATAAACATGGAGTTTTGCATTAAATCTCCACTTTTCCTAAATCAACCAAATCATTTTAGTATCATTTTAGTCCATCTTTGCTACCTCAAAGTATTAATGTCTACTAATCTGAAAACTATTACTTGACCATTAATTAAGGACAAATGCGATGATCTGTAAAGAAAATCTGTCTTAATTCACTATCCAAAATAACTGACATTACTAAGCAATTATTTTGATGTCCCTCATTTTCATAAGGAATGGTTAAACAACAAAGGATGACTGACATTCAAAAGCTTGCTCACCTTCCTACTTGGCTCTGATATTTGTTTCTTCATTATGCCTACGTATTCAAACTTCGGTCTTGCACCTGTCATAATCTAGCCTCCCAAGGCATCGGATTGCTACATTTCCAAAATATAATAAACTGAAAGATTCTTTCATTAATCTCCCAACATGGACCACTTAAAAGTAAGTGAAGCATTATAGCCTAATTCAGTTAAATTTTCCATAGCATCTACATTCAAATGGAAATGTATCTGCCAGCTTATTAGGTGCTGAGGATATTACATTATACTCTGCAGAGCTTGGCGAGATGACTCACACAGCAAAATAAGAAGAAAAATGGATTGAAACGGAATAAAATTAAGGGCTATAAAAATCAACTGGCAAAAAGTACACGTGATAAGAGATGTGTACTTTCTCTAAAAATTATGTTTTGAAATCAGAGATATATTGGTCTTTTAAGACCAGAATAAGATGCTTCTGACGGTAACTAAATTCAGGGCTGGAAAGTTGTTACTCAGTATTCAAATAGCAACAAATCCTCTGGCTAGGATTATAAACCTTGTTGACAGCTTTTATACTCCACTGTGATCACTGAGACTACTCTTCTTTTTTTTTTTTTTTTTAGTTTTGTGGTTAATAAATAATTGTGGAATCTTAGAGTTGTAATAGAATTTAGAAATAGCATTAAGTCAACCGCCTAATTTTGTAGAGAAGGAAATGAAGGTTTGCTCATGGAATGTCAGTCTTGCCTTCCTCCTAGGTTGTAGCAAATCTAGCATTCTTTTACACGTTTGTCCTGCTCTGTTATGCTTTTGTCCAAAAATTTACCTTCCTCCCTCCCCCCCCCGACCCCACTCTTTCTATATATATACACAAACGTGTATATCATATATATGTGATGAAGATATCTTCCTCTTTTAAGCTAACAGAATATCTCAGAAGAAAAAAAGTCCCTTGAAACTATCTTGGAATTTCCAGGGGAAAAAACTGCATAAATTTTCAGCCTTTTAAAAGATGTTTAACAGAACTGCATAATTAAAATGATGTAGCTCTGTTATGCCAACCTCAAGGCTATATCAGTTGTTCACAAACTGTTCTTAAGACAAAGTAAAATTAAGCAAAGGTTTCTCAATTCTATCTTCAAATTCTATTTCTATTTCCTTTTAAAAAAATTAACTGCTTAACCTTACCAACTTAATCTCTAATAATATAGCTTCTTAGCAATCTCTATTTTAGGGAAGATAAACTGAGCTTAAAGGCTCAATTACATTCATCCAATTTGCGGTATCAAAATTTGAAAATGAAAGGCTTTAAGACATCAGAGAATGAAGGATGACAATTTTAATACGTGAGTTGTTTTGCCTTATCATGAAGCAACGTGAGAATAGCAAACATTCAACCATTTCATCTCTCTGTTTGCTGGGACTTGAAAAGTTAAGTCATCCAGTAATTTTTCACTAGTTAACCAAGTAATGAAAGGAACTACAAATCTATAAAATTTATCAGAAAATTGTCTGAGCAATATAGCCATTTTACTTTCAAAATTTACAAACTGTCAAAAAGTACAGTTTTCGGATCACTCTTCAGAAAATTTATCTCAATACACATTTTACAGGTGTTAAGTTCACTAAAGATATGACATGCGTGTATTTAAAATCTCTAGCAGAGTTAAATGCTTTCTAAATAAGCCACAACCGTCCTAAATTGGGTGGTATAGATTTCATGACTGCTATCACCTAAAGAGCTTCCCAAAAGAGAGGCTTAGTTATAAAAGGCTGAACTCAGAGTGATGAAAGATAGCTCAGCGTTCAGACAGAGCAGTCCATTTCCATGGAGCTGCTAGCACATTTGTAGCCAAGGTCCTAACGTGGTCTGCCCTTGATCTTTACTTACAGCTTCAGAAGTCATTATGCCAAGAAAAAGGTAGGACAAGACACAAAGTAACAAACTGGTTTCCTTTTCATCACTGTAGTAACGTCTACTTTCTGTTCTTTTGCAATCTCTCTCACCGCGTCTGACTGACTTTTTTTTTTCCCCCCCAAGTTGGAAGCTTTTATCAAAACTAGAAGTAACTGATTTAAACTATTTAATGGGAAGCTAAATCATGTTGGCAGGACTGGGTTTGGAAAATCGTCTAAAGTTATAAATATGTCCTGAATAAAATGTTTTAAAGATACTTAGGTTTTTAAATTGAAGTCTGTTCACTAATGGGTCATTCTGGGTCATAAATATATAATGCAGTTAAAGCTTTTGTTTCACAATTTAGAGGACATACCTGGTTAATATATCATCTGGGACGTCAGACAGGTTTCAACTTCCACATCAATTCTGAGTGGGTGAGTTTCTGGAGTGGTAGCAGGCATGTAATGAATTTATCCTTCGTGACCTCTGCCATGCTGTACATATGCTAGACATGTCAAAGCATGCAGTGTTTTGCTAGAAATGACAAAGGGTACATTGTCCCCTTGCAAGTGATCTCTCACTGAGGTAACATAAAACACAAAGTTATCGTAAGCCCCACTACAGCTATATTGTACACAGATGTCTCTTGTTATAAGGAATTTTAAATATAAAATGCAGGCACTGCTACACAAAGATGATGTTATAGTCTCTACCAATTATATAACTTAAGTGATCAAATTAGAGAAAGAAGGTACTCTACTGCAGCAGTTGTACATGAAGAATAAGGGCATCTTTAATTTATAATACATTGTGGGGCTTCCCTGGTGGCGCGGTGGTTGAGAATCCGCCTGCCGATGCTGGGGACACGGGTTCGTGCCCTGGTCCGGGAGGATCCCACGTGCCGCGGAGCGGCTGGGCCCGTGAGCCATGGCCGCTGCGCCTGCGCGTCCGGAGCCTGTGCTCCGCAACGGGAGAGGCCACAGCAGTGAGAGGCCCGCGTACCGCAAAAAAAGAAAAAAAAAAAAAAAACTTATAATACATTGTGGGAACAAAAAATTCACTTCACAGATATTCTCTTTACTGAAAAGGTTTTGATGCAATGTACTTACTGGATCAACACAGGTTATGTTCCCTGGGGCCATCAACTGTGTGATGGACAAATCTCGTTACTGACCGTGATTCAGAAAAAGCATGAAAAAGAAATGCAACGTGAGGGCGATCTGATGAAGACTGTGATCTGTAAAAGGGCAGAGGATCTGACATGTTCTTTTCAGTGCAAAGTATCTGGCACTTTAGGCACTTTAGGTGCTTGTTGAATATATTCGGTTAAAAACGGGTCGTAGCATTTAGGCCCAATCTCTGGTTCTGATATTAACCGACTACATGATGTGTACTCAAGCACTGAATTCTTCGTTTTCTCATCTCTAAAATGGGACCATCAAATACTCGCCTCAGTGAGCAGTTTTACAGAATGAATGAAATCATGGAAGTGCAGCCACCTAGCTTGGCACCACGATGGCCGACATACAGTCAGCACTCGGTACAAAAATGTTTTTTAAAAATGCTATAGGGGCTTCCCTGGTGGCGCAGTAGTTGAGAGCCCGCCTGCCGATGCAGGGGACGCGAGTTCGTGCCCCGGTCCGGGAGGATCCCACGTGCCGCGGAGCGGCTGGGCCCGTGAGCCATGGCCGCTGAGCCTGCGCGTCCGGAGCCTGTGCTTCGCAACGGGAGAGGCCACGGCAGTGAGAGGCCCGCGTATCGCAAAAAAAAAAAAAAAAAAAAATGCTATAAATAGTTTAATACTGGGCTAAGACAGAAATTAATTTCACTGGGCTTATTCCTGTATCTACTTCCTTCATCCTCCTTTTCTTTGAAACGTATTGGTCTCCTATGAATATAGCTAGAAGAATTCTAACACCTCTGTTCAACTTATTGATAGTGGCACATGCCTACTAAATCCTTACCTCAACACCCATTACCCTGTTATCTGGTGGTTCAATCTATAAACTTAACATTGAGGTCTTAACATTTTAATAAAGATTAGGCTCTGAAAATGGACTTGAGGACACAGGGAGGGGGAAGGGGAAGCTGGGACGAAGTGAGAGAGTGGCATGGACTTATAGACACTACCAAGCGTAAAATAGATAGCTAGTGGGAAGCAGCCGCATAGCACAGGGAGATCAGCTCGGTGCTTTGTGACCACCTAGAGGGGTGGGATAGGGAGGGTGGGAGGGAGACACAAGAGGGAAGGGATATGGGGATATACGTATATGTACAGCTGATTCGCTTTGTTATACAGCAGAAACTAACTCAACATTGTAAAGCAAGTATACTCCAATAAAGATGTTAAAAAAAAAAAAAAAAATTAGGCTCTTCATGTAGAAGGTATGTGTAAATTTCCATAATAATTTAAATTTATATCTCTCAATTCTACTACTAGAATTGAGTAATCGTATTAGTAATAACATATTTCAAAGTGAAGAAATACTAAATTTGTACACAAAAATGAAATCCTAAAACAAATGTATAACTCCTATATTGTAAACCATGACTGAAAAGGACTGTCTTTTGTGGTTATATTCTTACAGATTTAATCCTAATTCTGCTATAATTGTGTAGAAATATAGAACTTGTTATGGAACTTTGCCTATATAATTTGATACAAATTTCTATGGTGGTTTCCTTTCTCTCCACATTAATTTTTAAAATATGGGAACCGCACACATATATTAATTTAGACAATTCTACAGATTTGTTCATCCTATGAAATATTCTCTAAATTAGCACTCAGCAAAGCGCCAAAACGTAGTATTTACATATTTACCGATATCTATATAAAGGTAGCAATCTACATTTGAGAAATGAATAAATGCAATTAGCCCATGAGAAGGTTCACTCAACTACTTTTTAAAAAAATTTTAACTCTTTTTTGTTGTTGTTGTTGTTTGCCGTACGCGGGCCTCTCACTGTTGCGGCCTCTCCCTTTGCGGAGCACAGGCTCCGGACGCGCAGGCGCAGCGTCCACGGCTCACGGGCCCAGCCGCTCCGCGGCACGTGGGATCCTCCCGGACCGGGGCACGAACCCGCGTCCCCTGCGTCGGCAGGCGGAGTCTCAACCGCTGCGCCACCAGGGAAGCCCCCAAAAAACTTTTAACTCTTAAGTGTCTACATCAATGGCTCTGAAGCAAGGGCAATTTTGCCCACCTGGGGACACTTGACAAGTTTGGTTCTCAGAACTGTTTGGTTGTTAGGGGGAAAGTGCTACTGGCATCTAGTGGGTAGAGTCCAGGGATGCTGCGAAGCACCCCACAATATGCAGGACAGCCTCAGCCACAAACACTTATCAGATCCAAATTGGTGGTAGTGCAGACGCTGAGAAACTCTGGTCTGCATAAAAGTCAATTAGATAACATGCCTTTCAGAAATCAAGTTGATGTACTCTTTTGTGGCATTACGCTTGAAGGGAGAACTATGCTATCTGTCTGTAGGAGTTAAAAAAAAAAACGCAATGTGCAATTTTAAACGAATACAGCTAAGTAAGTTTCTTGAATCTATGTCCTAGACTTGAAACATCTGCACAAGCGATTCCCTAGTAATGCAATCTTGAGGCCCATTGATCCTGCCGTGGATCTGTGGTGCAGGGCGCAGGGGGAAGCGAAATGGGAATGACGGGTGCTTGGTCAGGGCTGCTGAAATCTGCAAGTCAATCATGTGGAACCGGCCCAATAAACAAAAACATTACATCAATTATAAGACCTCCAGAATCACTGTCATGTTTTCATTGATTAATTCCCCCTCCTTCACTCAACTGAAAAGAGTTTTGCAGCAAGGAATAAAATGCTTTAAATGACATCCAGTCCCCTGCAAAGCCAGGTGTCTAATTATAGTGACTCATCCTTTCTGCTCTCTCTCTCTCTCTTTCTCTCTGTTACGCAGCAATATTAGCTGGAGAGACTACTAACTCTTTGCCGTAAGCAATACATTTAAAAAAAAATTTTAGGTGTCCGTTATCTTAGGAGAGAATGTCTGAAAGAAAATAAAATTGGCTCTTGGGTAAGAGACATTGGTTGAGGTATAAATAATTTGGTTAACTTCTTAAATGCACAATAATTACATGCCCTGCCATTCTTTCTGGGTTAGCTCCTATTACAGCAATATCTAGTATCCCCAAATTAAAAATATTAAGATCTATCCTTACCATAGTCTTTTTCAGGACAAGATTACCAAAACACAAATCTGGTATCACTAACCCACCTAAGTAATTCAATAGTTGGCCCTAGCTCTTAAGTAAAGATTCAACTCTTGCGCTGAACTCACCAAGTCCTTCGTAACCTGGGTTCTAGCCTTCAGCCCTGTGCCTTCCCTTTTCTCGTAACTACCACAGCAGTTACACCAAACTGCTAGCAGTTCCTGGAACATCCCATATTTTTTCATGTTTCTTTGACTCAAAACATATTGATGCTTTGGTCTCAAATGTGCTTTCTATCTTTTTATCTGCCTCATTTACTCCTTGTCCTTATCCTTCAAATTACTACTGAAGCATCACTGGAACTCCTTAGGAAGCCTGCCCTGCCCCCCCTCTCCTCCAGGATACTATGGATACAGGTCCATAGTATCCTGAGGACCTCCCTCAGTGGGCATATTCCACTGCCTCTGATGATTTTCTCTGTCTCCTACGTGAGACTGGATTCTTTAAAAGTAAGAAGCGTCCTCTGGGAACACTCAGAGACCCTGGCAGTGCCTGGTATGGAACAGACAAGAAATGTCGGTGACTCAGTGACTGGGTCAATGAATGGATGAACGATGGTAAGTTCATAGATTTGGGTATATGGGCTCCTGTCTCCACTTACAAAAGTAACATTTTATCCTCTCCTTATAATCTAACCATCCTCAATTGTATACATCTTCTATAGTCAAGCTATCTCCTCATTGAAACCTTCAAAGTTCACCTTCAAAGTTCATCTGCTACCTAGTAGCTGTTTCATAAATATCTGATGGATGAACAAATCAAGAAATGAATCTTTTAAAATTGTTAAGTAAAACTAATCCAACCATAGGAGGATTTCAGTAAGGGCTGAATAACAAAAGGAGTGGACATGTGCAACTTATTTCCTACTGGATTCAAGGGAAAAATGTGTATGACTACATAAACCTACTTGGGAAATCTACTTGAATGGCATATGGGTATCTATGACACTGCTATTACAATTTCTGTTGGGTTTGAAAGTTTTCAAAATAAAATTTGGGGAGGAAAATACCAGCAATTATAATAAATGTAGAAGTACTTACGGAAGGGTCAACAGAGTGCTATGGAAGCCCCAAGGAGTACAAGAGAGGAAACCTAGTTAGGTCTGGGAGCAGAGAGGCCTACTTAGAGAAGACTTCACAGGAAGGGTGATTCCTGAGATGAATCTTGAAGGACAGAGAGGGATAAGGAAAGGGAGAAGGAGAGGAGATTCCAGGATGAGTGAATGACCTAGATGTCACAAGCAAGGAAGGATTTGTTCATATTGGATCCTATCCATTTGAAAAAGTTAAAATGTGTATCAATATTACCAGAGATAATTGCCGGACGGGTGTACGAGTTCAGCTATCACTAACTGCAACCATCAGGACTGGGATACGGGTGTGGGGTTTTGTTGTGGTTCTGTCACGTTATGGTATAAACACCGGAACTGCCTTCGCTTCAAATAAACGTGGAAGATATACTGGAGGAGGGGAGACAAGTAACGAAATACTAATCTGACTATAGGCATAGGCCAAGGACCTAGCCAAGAAGTGTTAGGGCGAAGATACTGGAAAAAAAAAAAAAAAAAAAAAAAAAGACAGAATAAGCATATCAGAAACTAGAGATAATTAAACATTTGGAAATCATTTAGGGTCCCAGCCCAGGTACTTGGTGGCCATGACAAAGCCAAAAGAATCAGCTGAAAACTTGACAAGAAGGTATCCCGGGAGAAGCTGAACAAAGGGAAAAAAGGCCAATGATTTCAAGAGGCAATAAGATTATAATTTTCTATCTCTCTCGGGAATATGCTCTGAGTATTATTCTGCTTTGAGTCTTAGAGCGTGAGTCTGCTCTGACTGCAAAGGAAGCAAAGGTAGGTACTGCCAAACAGGGATGATGTACTTCATGTCCGAATCCTCTTCTAGCTTTTTAAATTCACCGTGAATCACGGAGGAATTTGCTCTTTGAATAAAAGAAGGAGTCTGGAGCAAACAGCTATGCTCACGGGTAGCAGCGCATTCACTAATACCAGTAGAGATGTCTAGGGCCATCCTTTAGCTTTCATGTTCACGCCTCCCTCAAATTCTAGAATGGAAATTTTGGTTTTGTGGAATGCTGACCCCTCCAGGGGTGAGCAGGCCCCTACTTGCACTGGCCAGCCATAGCTGACTGTGTACCTCTCTTCTATAATCTACATTCAGTGACCTCACACTGGTGCTTGAAATCAGTCGTGGCGTTAGCATTTCTACCACAGAAATCAGCAAACAGGACAAATCAAGGTGGCTTGTCCTTTTTTCCCCTCTCAGGGGGCAGATTAGTAAACATTTACCAGGATACCACTGGATCCATACATCCAATCTAGACAGTCAGAAACCAACTAAGCATCTCATGATAAACAATAACTGAAAAAACTGAATATTATTTTAAATAAACAATACATGAGACACGGAGAAAAATTTTGAAATTCAGTTCAGCAATCTGTTAGCAAGCAAATCAGTTGGGATTGCTCTAGGAAAACAAATGATTTGAAACTTTCAGTGTCATCTGTCCTCCCCAAGTGATGAGGTCAAGATATAGACGGTTCCTGCGAATGCCAACTAAGAAGGAAGCAACCATCCTGTCTTGCTTATACATGTAGCTGAACTCAAATGATAGAACATGCAGACGAGTTTAAATTGTGTTATTCTGGGGAGATAAAGTTTGAATCCCCCGGGGGATAATTAGTCTTTGTTTATAAGTACTAAATGTAGTTTCTGAAAGAGTCAACATGTTTTCCCTTCAAGGAAAATTAACAAATACAAAGTATTTGTTAATGTACGCTTAAGCAACTGATATCTTTCCGTAAAATATGTATGCAGTAGTTTAAAGACGAGATGATACCTTTTATAATTCAGAGATGAACCAATATGGATCACTCAGTTCCTTTGATAGAAAAGACAGCTAAACGAGTGCTTTCTCATGCAATCCAAACACAGAAAAGAAGCAAAATATGTTCTATCACTATGAATAGAAGGAAAAATGAAAAAAGAAGAACGCCATCACTTAGATATTGCAATCAGTTCTCTTCATCCCTGAGAGCAAAGGAAAGGTATCTATTTAAGAAGAAACTAATTGAACTTGGATATTTAAAAGTGAATTATATATTTTTTTCAAATAGCTTTCGCTGTCTTTTCTATCCTTTATTCTGACAAGTCACTTAAATCCCCAAAGGTAATTTTCAACTCTACTTTTCTCTTTAATCATTTGTCTTTTTTTTTTTCCATAAAACTGGCTTACACAATTCTTTTTTGTTTTGTTTTGTTTTGGCTGAGCAGCATGTGGGACCCTAATTCCCCGACCAGGGATCCTACCCGCACCCCCTGTGCTGAAAGTGTGGAGTCTTGACTACTGGACTGCCAGGGAAGTCCCAAGGCTTACACAGTTCTTAAGAAGCCAGTGATTGAGCACGACACTTACTATCTTCAACACGTCTATGTCTCAATATGAATAAATTTTAAAGTATCTTTAATAAAATAGATCAGTAATAGATCAATGATAATGACATATTTATACATCATGAATAACCTTACATATGACTTTAAAGCTCCTTGAATCATAATTTTTTAAAATAATTCTTTCTTTATATACACATTGACTCTTCATGGGATGCCAGAAACTCACTGATTGATGTGCAATATGAAATTTAATACTCCAAAGTTAACAAATCCTTTTCTTTCTTAAACACAGCCTACATAAATACTCATTCCTTAATTAACACGTGCACACACGCGCGCGCACACACACACACCCCTCTACCTTCGCTTTTAACTTCTCAAGTGTCTTCTGCTCTGTGGGCCCTGGGGACCCCCATATGTCTAATTTCACTATGACTTCTCTTTGTTCCTCGGCCGTCACCCGTATCCTGACACGCTGACCATGGGCCGGCCTTATGTTTAACTCTGCATCTCACTGCTTTCTTCATTTTCTGTGATCTCACTGCAGCTGAGATTACCGTGATCAGTGATATGACTCATTCATATGTCAGTCTCTAACCAGGACCCCTGGGAGCAGCAACATACAGAGGCAAGAAGAAGGTAGGAAAGTGAAAGGCACCGTTTGAGATTCAATTTCTCTGACGCCGTCCTCTCCATACCCTTCTCCTGTACCACGCGCCCACCCCCGCCAAGGAAACACCACACATACCCCGAGAAACCCTAACGATCGATCGCAGTCTTTAAGCATTCCTCCCACGTTCACTCTGGGTGACTTCCCTGCTCCTCCAAGGCTCCCTCTCAGAGTTGGGAACTTAGTACCACAGACAGCAGGTAAAAACGACCACTGTTTATGTTTACAGAACAATTATCATTTTCCATAGTCCGCACAGCAGTCACTTGACATCAAGGCAGATACCACTGCCTTATTTAAAGGTCAGGAAACCAGCTTTGAGGTGTGAAATGCCTGGCCGAGGATCACAGAATTAATGAGTAGCAGTGGTTTCGACGACAATCAGGGCTTCTGAAGACTGACCGGCCTCCTTCCTTGTATCACTTTTCGGGGTATAAGATAATATCGCTAATCACATCTACCATTCCCGAGGGCCTCTAGGAGCAAAGTGTTGTACTGGGCTCCCTACGGGCACATTCTCCCAGCAGCTTGCAAAGACAGACAAGGCATGCGCTGTAATTCAGGAAGGCGTGATCCCTACTTAGAAAATGTGGAAAATTAAGCCCCAGAGCCTCATCAGTAGTAGACGGTGAATTTGGGGATAGAACCAGGCCTTCTCATTCCTTGTCTGTCTCCCTGCCGTAGCACTCACGGCTCTGGGACCGCAAGCATGGTAACGTTACAGGGAAAACGTATGGCTCTGTGTCAAAATACACTGGGGGAAACGTAAGAGCGTACACGTGCGTGTGCACACACACACACATACACAATACACACGCACGTACACATACACACCTCCTGTGGGATGGAGAACAAAAATAATTGTATTTTTATAATTTTTAAAAACTAAGAAGAAAATCATTTCTGCAACCAAGTTCACGTTCGGAAGGTTAGAGTGACATTACCGTATTTCCACATAATTAATTTCGATTTTCCAGGTAGCATAACACTTCCAGACACATGCCCCGTTGGATGGCTCCAGTTCTACCAGAGGAGGTGTCGTGAACAGCTGAACTTCTGCCCCTTAAGAAAAGGGTCAGAAAGAAAAGGGTCTGACCCAGAGAGAAGAGGAGAGGTATCTGTATAATATCTAAAAACAGGCCACCTTTTAAGGGTGTAGGCAAACCTGGATTACTAGTAGCTTCCTTAGCTGGCATAGCTTCTATGGATATTCTAAGGATTCCACTGTTTCTTTTAAGGAGCAGATACTGGAAAAGTTATCTTATAAAGGGGAAGAGGCTTACCTCAGAACAGCTGAGTGCTGCTGGCGACACATAAAAACTGAGAAGGACATTATGTCTAATCAATCTCAGAAAAGAACAGAGTGATACATTCTTTGGACAGTCTTGATATATAAAAAGTGTGCTGGGATATCTGATTATTTCAGTTGGAGACTATAAAAACTGCATCTGAGCATAACAAAACAGAAGTCAGGGAGACTGTTATCTTTCTTAGCACCCATCTGAATGAATCAGAAGATGGTTTCACAAAACCACGAAAACTGATGCTTGTCTCATGATCATCACCAGCCCACGCTGTTCTGCTGTACCAGATTACAAGGTATATCATTCAACTGAAAGCAAAAAGTCTTTCCACTTCGCACAATTCTGGAATTCTTGCTGCTTCTCATGAGACGCAAGTGTCAGGAGATTGAAGCCAGAAGCAGTTTTGTATACATTTTTTAAAAAGGCAGACTCTTTCTGTGCTTTGGTAGCTGTGTGGTCATAATGGTCTCTCTTCTCATTGCTGCTTATCAGTTCACGTGGCTACAGGTACTATGTTCAAGGAACCAGCTCCGTGGCGACTCCCCCGTATCTGGGGGCGACCCAAGCCAACACATGGCAAAAATACATGATATCTGGTGCTGCTTCACCACTCTGTGCTTTTGATTAAATCTATCAGAATACTGAAATCGCCTGGAAGCCGACTAAATTCTTAGAAATAAAGTCATGTTAGTGAATAATTCTCATATTACATTGGCTTTGAAATACACATTCTTTAACAGAACAATAGGTGAATACTCACATTGAGTATATTCGTCTAAATTTTGGACCATATCTTATAACATAGTTATTAGCCTGGCAGTGTCCCATCCTTTGCTCATTAATTAATGACTGCATTTTTCTAACTGAATGCTCATTTGACAAGGAAAGAAAATTAAATCTGGAAGAAAAGTCTAATTCTATAGTCTTATAAACTCGTTTTTAAACTTCAAGTTATCTTAAATAAGTTAAGTAAGTTTTAGTTTTTTTATGCTCAAACCAAAATGTGAATTTAGTCTCAATTTCTAAGATTATTAAATGCATAGTAATAAGCCAAAGTTTAAAATCTTTTGCTTCCTTTTACTCAGTCAGTGTCAAATTATATTCACTCTCTAATTGTTATTTTAGTAAAAAATTTAAATATTTTATGTCCTAATCACGTAATCCTTGCGGTTTAAATTTATAAAGCAAAATTAAACTGGACATAGGCTCTGCTCCAGGCATTTGCACATACAAACTCATTTAAGCCTCACATGAACACTACAAGATAAGGAATGTTACTGCCAAGTTCCCTGATGTAGTGTGAGATCAAGCTAGTACTTGAACCAAGGAAAGTCTCTATGATGCTATTTTGCCTCTCAGACACTTGGGCAGGGATGGAGTGTCACTCTTTTATTTTTTTTAATACTCTCACTTCGTTATTTGCTCATGCCTTCACTGAGTAAACATGTACTGAGCACCCAAATAAGTGCCAGGCTCTGGAGGAATAATAATAAATAATATAGAATTTATGCTTTTCACAGTGTGTTCCAAGTCTGGTGAGGAAAAGCAGACTTTTGATGAAATAATTAAAATCTACTCAGAAAAATGCTAAAATGACAGGTAAAAAATTTCTATAGAAGCAAAGACTTGGAGAGAACCATTTAAACACTCTGATTCTCAATGTCTGCATCTGAAAAATGGGCATGAACAACAAGTATTTCTTTCTGAAAAGAAATAATTCTAAAACCATGAGTAAATTATGTGTCAACTTGATACTAACTTACACAGTATACACATGCCCTGCTTCACTCTATAAATGAAGGACTTGGAGGCATTTACTTTCCATATGGTAAAAAAACATGAAATTACAGTGAAGCAATTGAGAATATAAAATTCCAAATTAAGAGATCTGCTTTATAACTTTAAAGAATGAAGGGACCGGGCTTTCCTGGTGGCGCAGTGGTTGAGAGTCCGCCTGCCGATGCAGGGGACACGGGTTCGTGCCCCGGTCCGGGAAGATCCCACATGTCGCGGAGCAACTGGGCCCGTGAGCCACAACTACTGAGCCTGCGCGTCCGGAGCCTGTGCTCCGCAACGGAAGAGGCCACACAGTGAGAGGCCCGTGTACCGCAAAAAAAAAAAAAAAAAGAATGAAAGGACAGTGAGTAGAGAATTAAGCAATGGAAATCTTTTAGTCTTTTCATTAATCTGTATGGTCCTCAAACTCAAGTATATACTTTAATAGAAAAACACTGACTTCTCTGTCATGCAACCATAAAAAAACCTGACAATTTAAATCCCTTCTTCTTTTTAAATTTTTATTTATTTATTTTTGGCTGCATTGGGTCTTCGTTGCTGCGTGCAGGCTTTCTCTAGTAGTGGCAGCAGGGGCTACTCTGCTGCAGTGCGCAGGCTTCTCATTGCGGTGGCTTCTCTTTCTTATGGAGCACGGGCCCTAGAGCACATGGGCTTCAGTAGTTGTGGCACGCAGGCTCAGTAGTTGTGGCACACAGGCTCAGTTGCTCTGCGGCATGTGGGATCTTCCCGGACCAGGGCTCAAACCCGTGTCCCCCTGCATCGGCAGGCGGATTTTTAACCACTGCGCCACCAGGGAAGTCCCCCATTTTTCAATAAAGGCTCATATAGGACAAACTGGCAAGAGACACCATGAATAAAAGGAATTTGCATTCCCCATCAGCTGCCTGACTCTCAAGCATGCTCTTGTCAACAATTTTGTCTACTGTGGCATCTCTCTCCTTGAATGAATCTATATCTAGGCAGCAACCAAATCAGCTCCTCCATTCAACCTGAGGGACTAAAGCTTCAATTTTAAAAGGTTTCCAGTATTCACCTAAGGCAGGAAAAATGTATGTCTGTGCTGATTTCTCACCTTCTCCAATACTTCGCTCATCCGTGAGTGCCGTCTGGGCACTCTCAACACTGAGAGGGCAATGATGGGTGGACTGCAGAGATCTCATGAACCCCTGACTGTGCCTGCCTGATTTTAGGGTTAAGTGCTGATGTGCCCTGTATCAGAACTTTTATCAGATTCTCAAAATGGACCACGAGCCAAAAAAGTGAGGATCTATTGAGATATACACTCTTCTTCAGAAATGAATACACGTGAGATGTAACAAGTACTCGGTAAAGAGCTGTGGAATTAGTGTTTGACAGTTGAATTCACCCAAGGTGTCTACCTCTTACCCATCTATCTGTTCCATCATCCCCAACCCCAAAATAGGCACATAAAAGACAAAGCAAGACACAGAGCGGCTTGGTCAACTTCTATGCACTGCTGTCTCTAAGCACCCCAAAAGGCTAGCTTTCCCAGCCTCTGCTGTAATTAAGCTGTGCCATATAACTAACTCTAGCCCAGGCGCCCTGAGCATAAACAGTGGTTTAACTGCTGAGAAGATATGATCAGAAGCCAATGTTCTTCCGCCATCTCTCTCCGTCATAGCTTCAGCTACTTCAGAAGTCACACGGAGGAAAATGGAGCAAACGTAGATTCCCGAGCCACTGGATGAAGGGCTGCACCACTGACTTTACAAGAGCAAGAAATAACTCTTTGTTGAGATAAGCCACTGACATTGGGGTGGTTCGTTGTTGTTTGTTGGTGTTGTTGATAATCACAGCCTGTCTTCACATCCTCAAATTTAAGATTAAAAAGTCTATCAGACACGGTTTAAATCTCTCTATGCATTAATTTTAAAAGGGGCAGGGTTTACTGCAAGTGTTATTTGTATATTTTTGTAAACTACCCATTACAAACTAGACTTAAACTAGTTTATTTGATAACATACGACATAATCCAAAAAGCTTATATCCACGCACCCCTCCCGCTGCAACAAATAAGGATAAAACATAGCTTAAGGTCCGAAACAAAACAGCTATTTGTGCATGCATCCAGGCAACACAAAATGAGCATTTACACAGTGGTACTGGCCCCTACAGATACAAAGCTAAGGGCCATGGTGCCCGCTGCACCCCGGAGGACACAAATCAGTAAATATTACAAGAAGAACCAGTATAGGGTGCTATGGGCACATTACCCACAGCCTGGGGACTGGAGAGACCAAGGGAGGCTCCGCAGAGGAACTGTCACTGGGATTGAGTCTAGACTGACAAGTAGTCATTAGTTAAGAAAACAAGGGTGGGAAGGTTTTTAATGAGAAAACAGAAGGATGAGAAGGTACAAATGTGAGACAATTGGATGTGCGTTAAAAGAAAAAAAAAAAAATTCCAAGGAGGCTGGAGAGGAGCATCTAGACTGAGGGCCACGTTTGACCGGGCCCTAGAGACGTGGGCCAAGGCCAAACTGTGCTTCAATTTAAAATTCCAGTGTCGTTAAAGGACCTTCTCATGCACAACAGTCCTGATCAATCAGTGTTTTTTAAATGATTTGGGGTAATGATAATAAAAACCAAAAAAAATGGGTATACAGAAGTTGTCATCAGCTACATTTTACTCGTTTAGATATATTGTGTCTTCAATTTTTCCTTCTCTACTTATTTTGAGGAGTAATAAAACCAAATATTTTCAAGAGGAATAAAATCAAGTGGCTTATATTATAAACGTTATAGCTTTACACAATTTAGAAATTCAAATGGATATAATATTTCACTTTCAGTCTAACATTGAGTCTAAAATCATGAAAATAGTAGCCAGTTCATAATCTTTGTGTCTATAAAGCTCTACTTTAAAA
Organism: Kogia breviceps; assembly: GCF_026419965.1. NCBI lineage: Eukaryota > Metazoa > Chordata > Mammalia > Artiodactyla > Physeteridae > Kogia > Kogia breviceps. Next base: position 3,068,558 of record NC_081314.1, read on the forward strand.
AAAAATGGATCACTGATATTTATGTAAAAAGTAAAGAATGTGGATTGGTAGCAACCATCAAACAAAGAGTCACATACTAAGTATAAACAAATAGAAACATGTTTTCTATAGGTTACCTAGATGGGAGGCAAAGACAACTTTTCATGTTTAACTTTTGCTTACAATTATTTTTGCTAAGAAAGAAGCAGAAAACATAATTCAACTACTCCAATCAAGGGACTTGTGACTAGAGTGTGGATCAGACCAAAGTTAAAGACATAACCTAATTTTCTTTGGTTGATAAAACGGTGGTATAAACCACAGCATTCAGCAACTTTTTACTTTGCATATTTTGATCTCTTCAAAATTATTTTCTTTTTCAGTCAAATGTTTCCACTTTCTATAATGCATACGGTTAAAATTTTTATCTGACTTTGTAGGTGTCTCCTTCTGAGCTCTAAGTTATGTCTTTTTATGTTGTAACTTTCTAACCAGGAGGGGGAAAAACGTATCATATGAATAACCTGTCCCATTCATTTGAAACTGAGGATTTGTTTTAGAAACAGCTTCTGAGGTTCACAAAGGTAGCTAATGAGCCTTGTATTACGATGCACAGTCCAGGCTGCAAAGCCATTCCCCTGACAGCATTGGCCTTGGGGATTACTGAAATGCAGCAGGGACGACCACATGAAAAGAGAGCTCATTAAGAACTTTATATGCGGTTATTGAACAATATACACTTTTCCGCCCTCACAAAATTCACAGTCAAGGTGGGACTATAAGGCAAGACGAGTTAAACTAAAGGATTTAAAACACACTACAGGGCTTCCCTGGTGGCACAGTGGTTGAGAGTCCGCCTGCCGATGCAGGGGACACGGGTTCGTGCCCCGGTCCGGGAGGATCCCACATGCCGCGGAGCAACTGAGCCCGTGAGCCGTGGCCGCTGCGCCTGCGCGTCCGGAGCCTGTGCTCCGCAACGGGAGAGGCCACAACGGTGAGAGGCCCGCATACCGAAAAAAAAAAAAAAAAAAAAAAAAAAAAAAAAAAAAACACTACATAATCGTGAGCGTGAACAAGGCAGTGAAACATCCAGACAACAAACAAGATGCAGCTGAAGGTGCAGAGGTGATGCCGGGAGAGCGGTCTCCCTGGCTGAGCACCTCCTCTTCGAATCTGACTCTCTGAGCTCTGAAGGGCCTGGTATCTCTTCCTTTCTAAGGTCAACCTCCCTAGCCACGTTTCTGACCCTTTCTCAGCTTCTCTGATATGTAGCACTCCCCATTGGCTTCACTTCAGTGACTTTTCATGTTTTCCTCTCCAATGACTCCTGTATCTTCCTTCAGTGGGAAAAACCTGCTGCCACTGGACCCTCCACTCTTCTACAACAATCTCCTCTTCTCTGAACTCTCCAGCTGGCACTTCTCTTCATTTTATTACCGAATTTCTCTATAGAGCTGTCTAAACTTGTTGAGTTCTCATACATATCTTCCAGCTTACTAGTGACTCATCTTCTCGGAATCTGGTTTGCAAAGAGGATTTCACCTCCTCCCTCCCAACTCTATTCACACGGCCTTCTCAGAGGTTACTGGTGCCCATTTAACTGCCAGAATCAGAGTCCTTTCCTCATTTCTTGTCCTCTCTCTAGCATCTGGCACCATTAACTACTTCCTTCTTTTCTCTTTTGCCTTTCTTGATAATGCACCATTCTCCCTCCTTTTCCCACAGTTTATTAATCTGCTTGTTCTCTGTCACTTTCTTTGATTTTTCTCTCTTCTGACTGCTGATTAGAGAGAGATGCAGTAAGATTGTCTTTATATCCCTTCTTCCTACAGTACATTCTCTCTCTGAATTCAACACAGCACTCTCTTGTAACACAGCCCTAACAGTTCTATATGAATGATTTTCAGACGCTCTTTCTGTAAATTCAACCCTGCCCAACCAAATCGGCTCTCTGCTCCCTGCTTATTCTCCCTAAAAAGAAAGAGAACACATCAATTCTAACACTTATATTTCTTAACTTGGCTAATGGCAATGCCTCATCCGTAATCATCCAAACTATAAACGTCAAGGTCATTTTCAGCTAACTTTCCTAGATACACATTGAGAAATAAGTCATAAACAGTGGCATAATGCAAAACATTTACTGGGTCTCTTTTTAAGTACAATATTTTTTCGAAGCATCACATCCATTCTCCTGAAATATCTTTGAGTGGGCTCTGTGATTTTTATGGTTCAAGATGGACTACTATGAAAAATATGAACTAATAAATAATTTCTCATTATAAGGATGACTAAGAGATTAGTCAGAAATGATATTCAGCTTTTCTAGTTCAGTGATTTCCTCTAGGCTTTGCAGAAATAGTAAAAACGTTCGTTCTCCACTAAGGCTCAGATAAAATCAAAAGCTAGTGTTTTGATAAGCTGTTCATTCAGAAGTCCAACTTTCTATTCTTTCTCTTTTTCTTTTTTTCATTTTTCAACATGCCATGAATATGATGTTACATTCAACTATTCATTTACAAAGTAATAAGAAATAAGTTTCCAGCTGTTTTATTCACTGACTGAAGCCACTGATGCTTGCATTTTTCTTAAATGTTGTTTATGTACTTTTTCAAATGATGACACAAGACGCTGTCGGTAACACCAGTCAAATACTAGCTCTATAAATTGGTACTAAGATAAATAAATGCAACAGCTAGAAATAATTACATAGTAACCCCTGAAAAATTGTTATTCCAGTATTTCTAAACGTCTAGAGTGTGTTTACATAAGTACTCTCCCTAGCACAAGGGATACATTCCTGGGCAATGAGCCCCTGGAGAGGCATGGTAGCCAGTACTTATGCTGATGTGAGCTCACTTCTCTATCAGCCAAGGCTCTTCCTTTCTCTTCAAATCCCCACCTCAGTTTACTTCTGCAACCACTCTTTCTGTTCCCATGCTGCAGGAAGGCTTATTATGCTGTTCATAATGTCCCAAGACTTGAGAAAAGCCTTAACTTCATACTGATATGTAACGTTTCCCCTACCTTTTTCTCCAACAGTTAAAAACCTGCCATGATAGTATCAAGCTCACTGCTTTTTTATTTTTTTAATCCTTTATACTTTTGGGTGTTACTGCTGCTGACTAAATGTTTAAAAATACATAGTACATGGTGTTCCTTTAACACAATTACTGTCAAAGCTAAATAAAAATAGGGATAGAAAAAAACACTAAATTCTTCTAAACCACTGTAATTTTCTTAATCCATTTCTATTTATCTAATTTAGGAAGTAATTACATGGATGAATGTCTATTTTTAGAATAGTACAAACTGCCCTTTTGCTTATTTGTGTTTTCTCCTCTACTGATTCCCAAAAGCCCTATAAATGCAGGTAGGGTAATTCAACCTGCATAAACAGTATCTTATAACCTAAAAGTTCTCATAGCAGTGTAATGGCTGGCTGTTACCACAAGAGAAAATGAGGAATTTCACCCAATTTCTTTCAATGAATTCTTTATAGTGCTTTAAAATAAGTATTGTTTTCTAAAAATAATAAACAGGAAGAAGAATGTATTACCACTAAGTTTATCCATTCATTCATCCACTAACTCACTCTTTGATTTTCACTAACACACTGATTTGGTCAATAAATACACGTTGGCTTATCCAGCTCTCTGAGGATATGATATATTTTGATGATACAGCAAATTTTATATTCTCTAGTGTTCGTTAAAAATTCATTTTCTCCTTGAGGGCAGATGCTTGATTTCTATACCTTAACTTTCTCACTGTTATATTCACCTTCTCTTTTGTAAAATTATTTTGGGCAACAGAAACAAGTCTCAAAACTGTAGAAGAAATTTTAAATATGACCTTGACTTTTTCAATGTATGACTTAGCTTTAAGGAAAAGAAGAGTTGGGACTCTTTTTCCTCCCCCCTCACAATTCTTCAAGATAGATTAAAATTTGTACTACCAATTATATTATAGAAACAATAATTATATTTTCAGTTTTAGTGTTCACGAGAGCAATATACAAGTGCGTCATTAGTGGTCAGAATTCAGGAAAATATTTACTACTCACAGAATACTTTTGAACTTGCATTTATATTACTTTTCAGATAAATGAATTATTTCCCAAACAAGATGAAGTCGAGTTTACAAAAGCTGCTGTGCTATGCACCATCCCTATCAGGTTTCACGTGGTCCAGGGAGGAAACATGGTGCGTATGCTTCCAAGGACACATGATACACACAGGTAAAAGGGTGATTAAATGGGGGCCTGTCACAAGAAACTAAATAACCGGAGCTTCGACCCAGTCTTACATGATTTGCAGCCTTCTTTGCTGTGAAGCTCCTGACTTCCATTAAAAATGCCAAAAACAAAACAAACTTATGGTTACCAAAGGGGAAGGGGGAGAGGATAAATGAGGAGTATAGGATTAACAGACGCACACTACCATATATAAAATAGATAATCAACAAGGATTTAACGTATAGCGCAGGGAACTATACGCAATATCTTATAGTAACCGATAATGGAAAAGAATTTTTCAAAGAACATAGAAATATACACGTATAACTGAATCACTGTGCTATAACCTGAGACTAACATGATATTGTAAATCAACTATACTTCAAGAAAAAGGAAGAAAGAAAAACATCACCAAAAACTTACAAACACGAAGTAGAAACTGACCTGATTTCCATTAGGACTGGTATGTTTGAGTTACAGGTAGAAAATGGTCTATTGGAAGACTTAAACAAGAAATCTAATTTTAAAATAGCTCTGGAATGGAAATTCGTAACAAAAATAACTAAAAGGTAATTTTAACTCAATTTGAGGTTCTGTTATTAAGAATAAAGTGTCAACTGAATTAGTGTTTTTTAAATAATTAACTGTATTTTTCAATATGTTACTTTCCAACCCTTGTAAAGATATTTAAAAATAATTTTGGTCACAAATGAACCTAAAATTAAACTTTGCTCTGAGTTGAGATGTCCTTTTGAAAGAGGTCTATTTCCACGTGGCAACCTTAATACAGCACATCTAGGTATCCTTTGTTGTATAAAAGTTCATTACATGTTTGCAAATTTGTCAACACGGTTCCAAAACCATGAACACATAAAAGAAAGTACAAGCTCAATCCCTCAACCCTGCACTTTGAAAATACAATATAGATTATTTATTTCCTAAAATTAAAGTGATTTTGTTTAGAGATGTGGTGTAGGGCCTCGCACAGTGTCACCACAACCTTGTGATAGGCGGGTCATGAGAAGTTTCGAACACAGGGTCAGGAATCATGAAGACAGCTTCTAAAGCCTTTGTTATTTTACTGTTTTTAACTGGAGGTGCTCTGTATTTTCCTCCTGGGCAACCTTCACTTACTGTTGCAGATGATAATGGTGGCTTTAATTAGCCCAGGCAAACTTGGAAAACGAAACTGCAGGCCTGTATTTTCCTTACTTCAGAACAGTAATGCAAAGTCTACTAGAAAAACTGAAATGGGAAGTATCCCAGGGAGATGTGGTTATCCTGCAGGACAGCAATCTTCTGAGGGTCAACAGGTTCGGTCCACAAAATAATATCTTGCATTAATCCCTGTAAAATAAACTCTTCTCAGGAAAATGATGGGACAATATGGAGAAAATCAAGAAGAAAGGAAGGGAAACAATGAAAGCTAAAAAAAAAAATAATATGCCTATTTATGTGAAAGGTATGAATTTTTTTAAATAAGGAAACTGTTTTAAATGGATATTGGTAAAAATTTCTCACTATAAGACACTGAAATGCAGAACTGATGTGGACACATTTGAGGATTATTCTCGAAGTCTTCCAAAAGGGCACTGTTGCCAAGCCCCACCTCCCAATGACATTGACATTGACATTGATTATTCTTCAGTGTATTATTCTTCAGATTATTCTTAAGTGGAGCTCCCTCCCATCAATCACCCATAAGTTTTTCTAAGTTTTGGACCCCATACTACCACACGAATTTGTCTGTCCTCTGGCAGTTGACCTCTTGGCTAGAAAACACTCTCGCTGACTCTCAGTTTTAACTTTTCCTCACCTTGTCAGTTCCCATCAGCCCTACATCATAAAACAGGAGGCCAGATAACCACTTCTGTTAGAAACTAGTCACAAAACAGTATAGCAAAATAATAACAACAGCTTATTGAATATCTGGCGTATGCCAGGCACTGCTCTCAATGGTTTAAATTTGTTAATTTATTTAATCCTCAAAACAATCCTATAGTCCCATTATTATCTCCATTATAAAGATGGGGTATCTGACGCTCAGAGAGGTCCAATAACTTATCCAAGGAAACACACAGTAAGTAGTGGAGCTGGGGTTTGAGCCCAAGTTATCTGTTATCTGGCTCCAGAGCCAATGCTCCTGACCTCCAAGCTATACCAGCATAACTGCAATTCTACTTAGAAATGGTGTGAGAGTGTCTGCAAATTGTGTCTAATAAATTATATATATACATATATATACATACATAGTGGTTTAACTATACAGCTGTCCATCTTAATAAAAACAGTGTTTTTTAAATATTTGTTTGGCTTGTTCCATACAGCAAATTTCTTTTTTTTTTTCTTTTTAATCACAAAAGTCTTTAAAAAAATTCATACATCAAAGGCCAACTGCCAGATAGGAAATCAAGAGTGACAACTGGTGACTATTACCAAGCGCCGTTCACTTTATTTACAGTTTTTTCCCTTAGTGTTGACGCTTCTATTTCCAACAGCAAAACTCTCCTCAGGAAGAGATACCACTAATTTTCTTTATACCACTCACCGCCTCTCATGTTACGAAAAGGGTAAAACAGAACAGATTAAACTGCCAAGAACACATCCGGGGCAAAGGTTGGGAAGAGAAAAAACTGATACTCAGGTATCTAAGTTATTTCATGTGTAAAGGATTTTATGATGAGCTTAACTTTTGTTATTTACTACATACGGTTTCAATAATATCTCAAACTTACTACCTAATTAAAACTCACATGATGAATTGACAAAATAAACTAAAAGCAGGCAGCAGGAAATGAAAAACAGGAAAAAAAAAAAAAAAAAAAAAAAGCACCGCCAGGGTGTTTCCTCATATAAATAGTATGCTACACCCAGATATAATTCAGTGATGCACAGCCATAAAAGCAAAGCAAATGACTGAAGAGAATTACAGAGATAACATCTTGCAATTTGTGTTCTGGTGTAAATCTTTTATGGTATAAGCTAAAGTGTGTGTGTGTGTGTGTGTGTGTGTGTGTGTGTGTGTGTGTATTGCCATCTCTACGTATACATCTCTGTATATGTCTCTATGTATTCAGAGAGGAACTGGGAAGAGAGGATGAGTTTACAGACACATTTGAAAATAAAAGCAGGGAAGGACCCTACTTTCCACAAAATAACATACTTGTGTTAGTGATGATTTTTCCATTTTCGGACTCAATTTTTTGTTTACCTTCACATCAGTGTGTGTGTTTTCCAAAGCAAAATTTTTAAAATGTGAAATAACTTCGCTCTTGATTTAAAAGTTTGTTCTTGAGATATCCTGGAAAGTTCCACACTATCTTAATATTATAGAAGCACTACTGCAGCATATGGTCTTTTTCAAGTTAAAGGGACACAAATGTTCATGGAAACGTTTGATCTGATTTTAACTCTCAGTTGAAGTTGTCTAAACAGCTGTCCTTCAGGCGCCAGCACACAACATCCTGGGTGTGAACGCAAGAAGCGAATGTGTCTAGCCTGCGTATACCATGCCGAATAATGGGCATACCTGTTTGGCTTACCTAAAAACACCTTTATGGCAACTTAAGTATCAACATAAATTGTTAGGTTTAACGCTAAGCAGAGTTAATTTTCTTTTTAATATGGTTTATGTTTTTAATGCAAACTTTGATTGAAAAATGTTTTCATCTTATTATTTTGGAGAACACACATCAAAAGAGGAGTTAAATTTATATTAAAACCCCAAAGTTTTACCAACCATGCCCCACAAATATTTCGGCTTTTATAATTACACTCTGACTTCTCACATCATCTGCAAGGCTCTTCATCTTACTCGTACATTACGAATTACAATTTTACAATATTACATACTTAAAACCATATTTTGATAACTTCTTTATGTAAGGGTATATACATTAATGATATATTTACATCAGATATATTTTTCTTCAAGTCTCTGGCACCGAAATTGAGTTTTTAATGCCAGAAATATTTTTAACTACATGAAAAATGAATGTAAACAGATTCCAATAGCTTTTAATTCTTTAAATATGCCCTTGCTTGAAAAGTTTTATAAACAGTTTGGAATATTTTATTCCCACATTCATTAATCAGGCTACATTAACAATTTTAATTCTGCTAGGTCACTAAACCTGTCATTATAAAGATTATATACATTCAGCTCCCTGGCCCACCTCTAGGATCTGCTTTAACCCTTCTCTCTGTCCCTGAGGGAGCCCCAGGACAGCCTAGGCTTCCTGCACTGTAACCTTGCTTTCCAATCCCTTTGGTGACCATGATATCCTTAAATGAGTTCTTCTGTCCCATTTCCAAAACTTCTAGTCTTTTATTTAATTGTCAAACATGCATTGCGTGTCCAGTTTCCGAGACCCTGTGCAAGGCACTGCAAGTACATACAGTAAACATCCCAAGCCTCAAGGAGTTGAGAATCTAGTAAAGGAGGCTAGACACATAAGCAGCAAGAATTCAAGAAGTCCCTGTTCTGACTAGTGTTCAAGGCTAACCTCTGATACTCAGCTCAGGCCAGGTTAACTCTCTCTCTCTCTCTCCAGAAATTAACCTCACCTGCTGGTTTGGGTTCTGTTTCAAAAGAGGAAGAATACAAGAATGGTATACTACTACCTCCCATCTGCTTAACCAGGACCATTCCCACCACCTGGTGACCATGACGTCTGTCACTGAAACTGCCCAAATGAGAGAAGTTCACCCACCTTCCCGATGGCAAAACCACCCCATATCTGGGTCAATTCTGATCTTTGATAACTTTTCCCCACCTTCCTCTCCTGGCCTGCTACTGAGGTAAAATAGCTTTGACAGGGAAATCGTATCAATTCTTGGAGAATGGAAGATCATTTAGTCACCAAGATCCTGTCCATCTCTGATTTTCATAAGCCACGCATCTCATTCTGCGCACATACTATATTTTAAAAGAAATATGTACACCTCCATCAATTATTAACAAAACTCATTTATGGGAGGAGCTCTTTAATCATTTACTGTCCATAATAACCCAATAGAATGGAATAATGTTATAATTATTAGCTTTATATATAGGTAAACAACTGTAGAGGGGTTATGTAACTTGCCTAATATCAAACAGTTTGCAAGCAATGGAGCTAGAATTCCAATTTTTGGAAGCCTTACTTCTAGAGTTCCCCCTGAACCACTAAACTATGCTACTTTTCCCAGCAGCGTACATGACATCTTGATTTATTCATCATACAAGGTATGGTTAGGGCAGAGAGAGACTGTCCGAGTTCAGAGAAAGCATGAGTTTGTGCTTTGTGGGTCACTGCTGTTATTGCTGTTGCTTTGTGGAAAGCGTATTTGTGTGTATATGTTCTTGTTTTGTTTAGTTTTCCAGTCAGACAGACTCAGGTCTGAATTCTAGCGGTATGAACTTGAGAAAGCTATGTAATAGCATCAACAATGTATTGGCTATTTTCTATATGCTAGCCACTCGGCTAAGTGCTTGGCGTACTCTGTCTCATTAAAATAAATTAAATTAAATGAAATCTTCATAAGAAGACAAGGAGATCTTACTCCTATTTCAGAGCGAGTGTGCCTATGACTGACAGAGGACAGTAAGTAACATTTTCAAGGTCAACTAGCCAGTGATGAACGTAGGCCAGACTGAGTTGGGAGGAGGTTTGGAAGAGAGCACCTCGATGGCACTAGGTCATGAAAAGAGGCCGTACTGAATTGAGGAACTAGCACTCACCGCCAGAATTGTCAAATAATAGGACCTCTGGGTATGGACACTGGAGCCACACAACCTGTGCTTGAGTCCTTCGATTCAGTTATGATATCTTGGGCAGGTTATTCAACTTCTCTCAGCCTCAGTTTCCTAATTTGTAAAGGTAAAATAATAACACTACATACACCTCCAGGTATTTTTGTGAAGAATAAAGGAGATAATTATTGTCACGGCACCAGAGGTAGTAGGTAATCAATAAATTACAATTAACGAAAGAGAGAGCTTAAACTTGAATAATTCTGATGCGATCAACTTGAATTTCCACACAACAAAATCAATAATGAACAGTGTAAAACTCCCCTAAAGTATCAAAAATGTTAGTATCCGGGATCATTCCCTAGCTCTGTCCCTTCTTTTCAGTTGCTCAAACCAAGTGCAGCTCTGTTCTTGTCTTTCTTTTCTACAATGGGTGTGTCCAATGAGGCTGTGAACTTTGATATATTTGTTACAACAAAGGAAATATATCATAAAAGGCTCACATTGGACATTTCTCAACGTCGTTTATAAGTGTTCTGCTCCTAGCCCACCAGTCTGAACAACTCTCATACTCTCCAAGAAGGGACAAGGAATAGACGGGAAATAGGAAAACCAGTGGGAACTGAGACGTATGAGTCTTATGAGCTGAGTGATGGTAGAAATACTTAGCGATCGTTATGACTGGGATTAAACAGACCTTATTTTGCGAACTAGCCCAAGACTTCTAAGACTTTCAGTGAATAAGTACTTCGTATTTTTTTCTAAAGTTGAGTTTTACAAACTCCCGCTCCAAAACTACTCCAATACTTAAGTATTTTGCAAATTGAACTTTCTAAAAAGAGAAATTCAGAGTTTATATTCTTGGCTTTGTACACATTTTTCTCCTAGGTCCATCTTGGACGGCAAGCACCTTGGCCATCACGCAAAGGGGCTGGATTACAATTATACCCCCCCAAGAACCGCACTAAAGGAGCCTAACTAAGCATGGTCTTATTAAGTGATGAGAGCTGTATGGTAAAGTCAAGGAGGATTTGGACTTTGAAGTAGTAATTCCAAGTCACACAACCAAAATGCATTTAATTAATAAATACATCAAATAATTTCACACAAATATAATTATTGTATTACAGAGAATGTGCATCCTTTCCACTTTTATGATACCACAAATAAACAGGTATCTTTAAAAATACAAGTTGAGGAATTTTTTAATTTTGGAAACAGTGAAAGCCAATTAAAAGTTTTGCTTAGAAGCAGAAAATATACTGCCTATACTTGAACAATCTTTTCAACTCTGTAAGAATTGAAATTTTCAGAAAATTGCCAAATTTACGTGCTCAGAAACTGAAATAAATGGCACGCCAGAAGTTCTATAGTCTCATCAAACAAAAATATTGTAATGATCCTTCCAATGTACTTTTCAAAATCCTAATATAATGAAAGCCACACTAAACAAGACAAGAAATAAAGAAATTCTAAAGGCCTCAATCATGCTACATTGTGGAAGTGCGCCCATGTTTATTGATCAGCCATGCTCAGAAGCTCTTAATACTGAAGAAAATGTCTTCAATTCCTAGAATCCATTCATTCTCTGCTGACATTGGCAAATTGGCCCCTTAAATGTATTGCAACTTAAAGAAGCAGAATCACATAGAGGCAAATGCACTGGGTTAGAATTCGGTGACTTGGATTCTGGTTTTGGCTCTGTGCTTAAGACACTGTGAATTACTGGTCCTCTGTTTCCTTATCACTAAAAGAGTCACTCTATTATTTATTCCATTTATTTACTTATTACTATTATTTATTCTATTCAGCTAGCTGCTAAGATCTTCATGGTACCATTATTTTATGATATCATGTACAAAATTTTTCTATATGCCTTAAAAAAGTTATCAATAAACTATCAATATTACTATATTGTGTCCTGCTTATACAAAGTTACTTTCTCCATAGAACATTAAATACGATGAATATCACTAACTAATTGTTCTCCACTAAAAATATTTTTAAAGTAATTTTTAAATTGTAAGGTAATTTTATAAATGGCCATAAGTTCAATCTATCATTCTGTCTTAACAATTAAATCATTTTAAAATTATATATATATATAATTTTATATATATGTAACTATATATATATATGTTCTGTTTCATTTCTTGTCCCAGAAGAATATAAGAATTCTAGATAAATAAAACAGGGAAAAAGCACTCTACAAGCCAACTTGAGAAGAATGCAAACTCCTACCTCGAGACTGTGCCATACATTTTTTAAAACAGTAAACTCATTATAAATGTTAAGAATCAAAGTATTAAAATTTCCCTTTTCTATTTTTACATATGAAATCAATTAGTCAATTTGATGCACTAGAAAGACAGCAAAACATTCCATTTACTTATGCTTCGAGGTCTAGAGGGAATAAAACTTGGATATTTGCAAGTGTAAATAAAATACTTTGTTGAACATCTTTTAGTTTTAAAAATAAGCATGCTAAAATAAGCACTATCAAAGATAAATCTTCATTTTCATTTTGTACAGCTATTAGTCAACATTCTTCTTTTTCATTTTTAAAACCTGTTACATTTTTGGTTATTGAGATGAAAGAAAGTGTTTCAACGTGACAGTAAGCTAATAATAGCCTTGATTCCAACCATAGGGAATCAATTAAGAGATTAAGTCCTCATTGAAAAGAAAACAAAGGGAGAAAAAAGAAGACATGAACTGATAGTAAGGCCGCCAAAGATCTCATACTAGAAGAGGTGTGTTAATAACACTTCCCAGAATAATGTCTATGAAAGGAGGCAGAGTAAAGAATAAAGGTTATAAATAAATAACAGTGGCCACAAAAGCTATTCATGCTGAAGAGATTATTTGGGTCGTTCACTCCGAGATGCTGCTATGCTCCCTCCCACCCCTCACACACACACACCAACACCCCACGTGTTATCTTTCATCCTGGTTTTTACATGCAAATGGAATAAAATTTTTCCCCCAAGAAATAGGGGCAAGGAAATAATCCCCTTTAAAAAAAAAAAAAAAAGAAAAAAAAAAACCTGAACTTAAATCCTAAAAGAAAAGAGACTGCTATATTTACAATGCCAAGCAGTTTGGTTTTTGTTTGTTTGTTTGTTTTTGCGGTACACGGGCCTCTCACTGCTGTGGCCTCTCCCGTTGCGGAGCACAGGCTCCGGACGCGCAGGCGCAGCGGCCACGGCTCACGGGCCCAGCCGCTCCGCGGCACGTGGGATCCTCCCGGACCGGGGCACGAACCCGCGTCCCCTGCGTCGGCAGGCGGACTCTCAACCACTGCGCCCCCAGGGAAACCCCCAAGCAGTATTTCAGACAACGGACAATAATGTATTCTAGCACTACCATGATCTGAGCTGCCTTTCCCATTCCTTCTGAATTAACTATGGACATAGGAATTTGAGTTTGAAGAATTGGAGGATATAATCATTTCATGTTTGTTTCTGGTTTTAAACATGAATGGAGAGGTAAATAAAATACAGGTATTTGGAAAAATAAATAATTTCTAATTTATTTTTAACTGTTTCAATTCTCAGCAAGATTCTTCTGACAAGATACACAAAGCCAAGAGGTGTTTCATGAATTCCACTTCAAAGAATGGAAAAAATATTTTTAAAAAACAGACTTACTAGAGCATGGACTTGAGGATATGGGGAGGGGGAAGGGTAAGCTGTGACGAAGTGACAGAGTTGCAGGGACATATATACACTGCCAAATGTAAATTAGATAGCTAGTGGGAAGCAGCCGCATAGCACAGGGAGATCAGCTCGGTGCTTTGTGACCACCTAGAGGGGCGGGATAGGGAGGGTGGGAGAGAGGGTGACACGAGGGAAGAGATATGGGAACATATGTATATGTATAACTGATTCACTTCGTTGTAAAAGAAAAACTAACACACTATTGTAAAACAGTTATACTCCAATAAAGATGTTAAAAAAAAATCTATTCAATGCCAAGTTTAATCTAAAAAAAAAAAATCAAAGAGAAATGCGATTATTGCACCAAATTCCTAAAAGAAGTGTTTTATTATGGCTCTATCATCAGATACAGAGTTGCCCAAGGATACTCTAGCTATGGAGTCTACATTAAATTAATGGCTGTAGGTTTTTTAGCTTCTAAAACAGCTTCCTAGAGAAATCAGTATCTTACCTTTACATACCTTCTGGAGAGGTTTCTTGGTGCTTTGAAAACTCCTGAGGTCTATGTCAAACGGCCATTCTGTTGCTCTCGGGGTCTTAGGGGCTTGGAGGAATCCCGACCTGCTGCTACCACTGAGTGTCGAGGCTAGGAAAGCTTCAGGGTTTTGAGAGCAGGATCACTGAGCCACAGCCAAAGCTTGGGAAGCCTTAACAACTGAAAGCAAGTGTAGAGGGCAACGTGGCACCCAGCACGCACAGGGCACTCAATCGTAGCAGCAGGGGGTGGAATATTCCCGCCCTCACGAGGGTTCAGAGGCAGCCATCAGGGAACCCAAGGGTCTGTCAATGGACAGAGCCAAGGAGGTGGAGACATGACCACACAGCACGAGACCCTAAGAGAACAAGGGAACGGGAACAACTAGCAGAGAGCTCAAGTAGCATTTGAAAAGAATCATCAAACTTCCCCGACAGAACACAAGAAGCAATGGCAAAATGCAACAAATAGGCCATTCTAGCATCCCACAGACAGCCAAAAAAAACAGGTGAAGGGGGATATGGAGCTCTAGTTCTAGAAAGAAAAGTAAGGAAGACATATTATAGCCTGCCTATTCGATTTGAGGTTAAAAATCTAATAAGTGGCATAAAATTCCTAAATCTCATCACTATAATATTTACATTAAGATAAGGGAATTTACAAATATAAAAAGTCACAGGTGCTGATCCACAAGGCAACAGAGGTTTTAAAAGGCAAAGCTGTCCATTATGGGAGGAGAAAATGAAAAGACAGAGAGAAGGTTAAACTCAGTTGATTTTTAAATGGAGAAGTAATTAAAACTGCTTTTTTAATACAACACATGTTTTATCAAATACATCACCACTTTCTATTACGATCAGATGAGGGAGATTGAAGGAATTCATGAGATAAGAGAAGAAGAATATGAAGAAGAAAAGTAAATGGACAAAGAATTTTCAGAGATGAGTAGAGGAAGAGATGGAAAAAAGAGGAAAAAAAAGGAGGAAGAAAGAAAAATGAGATGAACTTATCAGGTTTTAATGCATTGTCAGTTAACTACTCAGTAAGATTCTCCTAAATCTGGGCTTCATGAGGTTCTATTTTCCATGGAGATGCTTATAGCTTGTTAACCACTATTCGCAGCTCTTCAACTTCTCACAAACCCTCAGGAACTTATATTAAGTATTAACCAGCTACAAGAGACAGACCCTAAGATAATTTTGCTTTAATGAGCTGGGTGAAATCAAGCCAGGGATTAAATATAAACTCTGATAGAACTTTAATGATTCCTAATATGAATCAAAATTTAAATGATCAGGCTCATTTAGGAACTGTCACTTTTTCAAGACTAGAAGCAAATTAACCATGCATAGTATTTTATATTGTTTTAGAGTTAAATGAAAAGAAACTTTACTGCCTAATGGCCATTCTGTGTGTGTAATTCTTGGTTTCAGGTATTTACTTAATGTATATATTAAGTTCAGGTTAACTAGAATAGTAATAATAATCTATTTTACATGGTGTCAAATAACTCAAATAACGAGTGTTGGGAAAGGTTGACTTTCATCCCTCACCTCATATACATGTGGTTATATTATGTTGTATATATTATGTTAATAACCTGTACAATAAAAGCAGCTCCTGCTTGGGCAAACTTACGTATGTCCAGGAAGTCGCTATGGGTCAGATATTTTTATAAAATGAAATAGTCCTTAAACTACAAAGTAGTAAGTACTGCCCAGGCAGCTAGTATTTTAAGTTTGAGAGAACTGAGATTTTATAGGAGGATGAGGAATCTGAATTTCCCTTTAAAAATACTTTTACTGTAGAAACGGTGCCTAAGTGTAGATGTTGGTTTGAACTAAAACTTAATTTTTTAAAACACAACCATGTCAGTATGATAGGTTTGCATAACGAAAGATGGAGCCCCTATGGTAGAAGCTAAATGGGAGCTGAGGTTTTTTTTTTAGTATAATAAGTCTGACTTTAAATAATACATTAAAAAAATCAATTACAGTTTGTTTTCTGACCTCTGTTCTCAAGCCCACTCATGAAAATCAGTTTCAACAATCTAAACAACAAAAACTAAAACATACAAACAAAAAAATGTGGAAGAGAAGATAAGAGACTGAATTAATGTTGCCAATTGAAATGGTAGAGTCCATTCAATTATAAAGCTCTTCAGACAGAATGGTATGTCAGGATTGTCAGTGAAAATAGAAAAATCGGTACTAGCTTTTTAAAAATAAACATTACGTTGCTACTAAAGTATCTTCCTAAAGTAATGAGATCATCTAAATCAGTGTTTCTCTGTTGTTAAGCATTACAAAGGGAGAAATTTTTGACAAAGGTGCTTACAACTGTATCCCTGCACCTAGTTAACCCGGCAACATAGTAGAGGCTCAGTACATATTTACCAGCTGAACAGTGGTGCCACATGTGAAAGGGCGCTTCTCAAAAGCATGGGGGGCCGGTTATGGTCAAATAGAGTTCTTAAAAATTAAAGTTAAACAGGGGTCTTCCTACATGGCTTGTCAGAACCTTTATTATGCTCCTGAAAATTCCTAAACTTGACTGTCAACATTTTTCATGGAACACCTATTAATCATAGATTAATTATTCTAGAAAAACTTGGTCTATATACCTCTATGGAAAACTTGTTTTTTCTGCATCTTCCAATCTTATAATGAAAGACACAGGTGAACTATAAATTGGCACATATTCATCTCTGTTATAAATTATAAGGTGGAAGAGATACCTATGTATTTCAAATCTCATAGGAGGCTTATCACAAATGGCTGCTGCTTTGGGATAAGGAAATTTTACAGGGGAATATTTTGGAGTGAGAAAAATTGAGAGAGCTCATTCAAATTATTCGTTTTACCAATGAAGAAACTTGCTCAAGGAAACTATTATACCTTGTGTTGGTACATAAATATATTAGCAATGAAGTTTCTTTATGGCTAATGTCAAAGATTCATCCTGTGCAACTATCTGACTACTATAAACAATATCTTACTAATTTGCTTACATAATTATCTTGAATTGAAAAGAATATTCCTGGCAAGAATTATGTGTATTAAATAATCTCTTAATTTAAAATTCTATACTCTATTGTGCTGAAAAAAAAGGAGGGGCTCGTTTAGAAATGAAAGGGAAAATAATTGCTTTCATATACCAGAAAGTCTTTTTTTTTTTTTTTTTTAAATCACTGTGGGTCAAGTGAAAAACAAGAATGAAGATTAAATAGTGCCTGAGAAATTACATGGGAAACTATACTCCATATACTGAGATAGCTAACCAACTTCAGGATGCGTATCTTCAAGTAGTAAAGCTGGAAATAAATATGTTTATTTATGGAACATACACAGTATCACAGACCAGTCACCAGTGTTAAAAAAAACTATGACTCCTTTCTAAAACAATGTTCTGATATTCAGATGATCAGATGCCATTTTCCCACGGACGCCACCTCAGTCCTTGCGAGCGAACCTGCCCAAAAGGCATCTCAGTAAACTGGTTCCCCAGGTGCCTTATTCACTCACCAGCATCCATTAGCCAACTCCATGCTTTATCTTCAAGAGATAAGATACGGCTTCTTCTTGCCATGGGGCCGTGAAAAGGATCCAGAAGGTTCCCTTACACCACATTTCCTGAGTGACTGCTGCAGCACCAAGAGTAAAGGGTATGCCAGGCCAGCCACTTTTCCTTCCCAGCAATATTAGCAGCAGCAACAGCAACAGCAGCTGGAGCAGAGACCCAACCCCTTGCAGGATGCTAGCCAAAGCGCTCTTGCGTACTCTACACCTAGACAGACTTTGCCCGTATGTTTGCACCTTCCCCGCAGAGTGTCAAAACAGGTGTTTTCCTGTGATCATGCTTTAAGTCTGCTCCCCAAACAAGGTGATAAATATACTGTTACTCTGACCTTCTAAGTTTCTAATTCTATGGAAAACACATTCTTAAAGATTTACTTTATCGTAAGGAAGCCTTGATGAATCCTTTTAAAATTTTTCATTCACCTTTCCCACTCCTAAGAAGCAGGTAGACTGCCCTAAAATTTCCTGTTCACGAAAAAACGGATGTTACCATATGAAACAAATGCCATCATGCAATTTTGGTCATTTCTTTCGTAATATTCTATCTGCCTTCCTGGCACGGAATCATGTTTTACAAATGCTAATGTTTTCATAATCTTTACAACACTCCCAACAGATGGCGAAATATCAGGTCTCATGAACTTTATTTTACAGAAGCAACGTCTTCTCTGCCTCTATCTTTCACTCCCTTTTTGATGTTATTGATGGGTTGCTTTACTTCCCAGTGGTGTCCAACTTAATGAGTGGCTAGAATATGGCTGCACAAAGAGAAGGTAACATCACTAGCAAAGCATTTACTTTACTTAACTGATTCATCCAGAGCTCAAATCCTATAGGTTAAAAAAAAAAAAAAAATCTATAGATTTTTTTAAAAATCTAAACAGTCCAACAAAGGATAAGTGAAAACCAGACTACTATTTTCTTAATAATTAGAAAATAATTATAAACTCCAAGGCATGTGTTCTCTGCACAGCAGAAAATAACAATTCTCATTAGCAAACCTGAAACCCTACATACACAGATTCTGAGTATAACACGTTGCTCGTGTATTAATACTTCGTGTGTTCACTTCAACATCAAAATAAAAATCAGAACAGAAGTTAACACGTATCACATACTCAAGTACTGCCAAGCACTCAGTACTTTACATGTGTTACCCCGTTTAATCTTCACAGCAACCGCAGATCAGGTATTTTTACGGCCCCATTTTGCAAATGAGAAAACTGAGGCTCAGTCAAGTTAGGTCACAAGTTTAAGGTCACAGGGCTCGAAAGTGATGTGAACCCGGGTTGTACGGCTCCAGACCCGGAGCTCTTAAGCATCTTGTTAAAACTACAGTGTTGTTCTGGTTTTCATTTATTTCTGTGCTGCAAGTTTACCTGAACAGCTGATATGTATACAGTGCTTACTGTGTGCCCTAAAATTCCGCAAGTCCTTTGCATGTATTAATTTCTTCAAGATTCACAACAACCCAGTGAGGTAAATACACTCCACTCCTATTTAGTGGGGTAAGAATGTTAAGGAAGTCGCCAAAGTTCACAGGACTACTAAGCCCAAATGTAAACTTTGGATCCAGGGAACGCGGCTCCTGAAATGGTGGTTTTGTGCCTACGCCTACCCTCTGCTGCCTCCTGAAAGCTGACTGCACGTTAGACTCCTAAAGAAAGGGGATAAGAAATGTCAGGTGCGGCCAAAACCCTGGTGGAAGGAGGATCTGCTATCCCGTCCCTTTTCAAAAACATATGTATACAAGTACGTGAGCTTACACAATACACGATTCTATCATTTTCCTTCATGAGGCTTACTAACCTAAGGAATCAGCAAATATTTTATGTGATGCTCAGATTTTTAAAAGTCAAGGGCAAATTCAGCTTTCACATTTTATTCTAATATATCCTACCTTCAGAGGCACTAACAGGACAGTCACATTATCATCACAGGGTGGGTCATTCTGTTTTGGGGAATTACCATTGCTGACGGTCATATTTATATTTTATTCCCATCGTTGGCAAATAAATGTAATTACGTGCAGGGCCAAGACAATAATTGTGAGCTTAGAGGAAGCTTCAGAAATCCAAGGTTCATCCCTTGAGATGCTGGCTGCACTCAACCTTGGGCCAAGACACTTCCTTGAATATTCAGCACCTGAAATGACCTTCTTTGAATTAGCTCTTAAGGACACAAAGCCATCTGGGGGAATGTCAGATAACTCAAACCAAGCACCTAGGGTCCCAAGTATAAGTCTGAAAAACCAATGAAGAATACTGAGACCAAGCTATTTCTTTAATTGGGCAGCAAAGCCTAAGTCTCAGGATGAATTTTGGCTAGCTTTAGCTTTTTTGGCTTTAACCTGACATAAATTACCGTAAGAATCCATGAAAAGTTCAGAGAGAAAATACAGTTATGGTAAAGGTGTCTACCCTCTGTCAGAATTTAGCCACCAGCTGTAAGAAATGCAGCCATTTGGCGACATTTAGCAGAGAGAAATTGACATACCCATGTGGTATAGCTTGAGGTGATGCACTGGAGTCTATTTACTCTCAATTATTTTTACAATCAGAAGTTTCCATAGAAGGAAGATGACAATTCTTCACCCCATTTCGAGACAACTACCTTCTCTGTAGAATTCCTTGGGAAGTGGTATTACAGACTGTACCCACATAAGCTTGACTTACTCTTCGGCTGACACCAAGATTTAAATTTATCTCAGTGTCCAATGTTAACACTGAATTAACACAAAAGCTATTCAAAAAATGTTCAAAAACATTCTGGAATTTTTTGGGTGAGAAAATAAAAAAAAAATTCCATAGGCTTTTACATAAGGCAGAGCAAAACAAATGATTTTATGACCTTGGCACTCCTAAGTGATAGACTAGGAAGATCATAACTCATTTATGAAGTTGTCCAAATTTTATATGAGCATATATACGTATATATTCATTCTCTTTGACGTATCTATTGAAGTTACAGTTCTTACTTCTTGCTGTTAATGACTCTGTAATTAAAAACATAGAAATATGATTCTGATCATTTTAACACACTACTTTTAGAAAGGTATCAGTCAAAAGACATTATATTTGTAGATGAATAAATTAACTGCCTCTTATTCATTAACTCCTACTGGGTCTACTCTCTTTTATTTAATTCCTTGAACTTGGCTTTATCTGCAAAGAAATAGGTTAATAAGCATCAACTCTCTAGCCGGTTCACAGATCAGAACAGGAGGAGTTGAAGTGAGCTCTCCAGCTTCTTCTGGAAACTAAACACCAACTGTGACCAATCCTGAACTAACACTAAGTCGGCTAGATATGAACTGGTGACCTAAAAGTGAAAAGCTTTAATTGTGCATCACAAATTTCTGAGTCATTTTGTCCTCACAACTTTATGCTTTAAATAAACCTAAATGCTGGCTAAAGAAAATCTACAAGTACGACTTAGTGTTTCCAAACCAGGAAAAGGAAGGACTTTCAGTGTTTGAGATAAGGTTTGTTTTCTGGAGTTTGGAAAATAAACATTTCCTATGCAGTTATGCCTGGGAGAGAGAGAGAGAGAGAGAGAGAGAGTGAGTGTGTGTGTGTGTGTGTGTGTGTGTGTGTGTGTGTGTGTACATTTGTGTGGTTAAGGGGGGAGAGAGGGAGGAGAGAGAGAAAGGTAGAGAGGGAGAAAAAGAGAGAACTTTTTAGCAGTATTTGGTATTCATGCAAACTGGTTATTTTGGGCTGGAATTAGAATTTACCTCAGGAAGTATGTGCACATGTGCCATGAAAATCTTGCAATTTACCATAAAATCAACAGGAAATGCTTACCTGACTGTGTAATGCATTTCTATGAATGCAATGATACAGAATATGTCCCCTATAGTTGCACAAAATAACAGTACTCTTGGGTCTCTAAGTTACATTAACTTGATACCTTTATTTCAATATACGTAAGCCATTTGCTGCATTTCAATAATAATAGCATCTTTTTTCCACATAGGAGAATAAGCAAATTTTGTCCTGATGCCGTGCTTATATAACCTTAGAGATATCTACTTTCTCAGTAATTTTTATGTAATTTATTGTTTACTGTAGTGACTAAGGAATGGCCGAGGGAAATAATAGGGTCATATTTGTCAAGTACAGATACATTTGTAACCTATCATATGACATTTTAAGTATCAAGGCATCAGGAAGCGCTTCTACTGCAATTGCACATCTTCCCATGTGTTAGTTGGTTAGTTGGAAATGCGTCACACAAGCCTGTGTCAATATATGGATACAGGATTAAAATTAGAAAAACAAAATGCCACTTCCAGGTCTGTGTCTACCAGTCCATTTACTCCTCGTTACACAACTCTGAGGCAGGTATATTATTATTCCCCTTTGACAGCTGAGAACACTCAGAGAGGTTGAAAAATGTGTCCCCCGAAAGCTGTTCCATGAACGCCCCTGATAGAAACTAGGATTAACAGGATTTCACCAACACACACACTCACACAGACACACACGCGCGCGCGCGCACACACTTGTGGTTTCCTGTCGTCTGTTATAGGCACTGTTATATATACTTCATTTGATACATAGAGTTAAAATGTATACTTTCGAGAATTTATAGAAATAATTCTTAAAGTATTTGGAGACTGCTACTCCTTCAGTTTACTGTTTACTTCAGATAAGTAAATACATAAGTGAAAATTATTTCAAACCAAGTAGCTGACATATTTTAATATGTCTAGAATGCTTTTATTTTGCCCAACACTTGAAAACGGCAGAACATTTGTTTGTTTTAAAAAGAAAGCCATTTTCTTTATGCACTTGGACAGGGCTGTCTGACCTAAGCCAAGTCAGCTCAGCCAAGGAGTAAACATCATTCTTTTATTTCTACAAGGCTCTCTTAACCCCGAACAGAAAAATTTCCCCACTTGTGTTTTTGTTTGTTGCTAATATAAAGACTGTATGTTATAATTACATGCGACCAGTATTATCCCTTTTTCTTAAAGCCCAGTTTTGCCCTCTGATGAGCTCCTGTTTGTTAGCACGGGTACTTCCAGTTCTACCTTCCTGTTTAAAGTATTTCTTCCCCCGCTCCCCACTTTTTTTTTTCCTTCCTGAAATGACTAATCTTCCTGTTATTCTACTCTGTCAATTTTTCCCCTGGTATTCTTTTCATGTTGCGTAACATTTACTTTTCACCAACTCCTTTTATAAGTTTACTACTATATCCTTGTTGCTAGCCCTCCATTTTCTACAGATTAAAACAGTCAACATTTATGGATGAGCACACTTTTTGGTGAACTTTCGTGCTATTCAGATTAAGCTATTTCCTCAAGTCAAAAATGCAACTATTCTTTCAACTGCCATGATATAAACAGCAATTCTGATCTTCAAAGTAAAGTCGGCTTAATCCTCAGTTACCAGATATCACAATTAAAGGGCTTAGTTTTTTGTTTCCTTTCAAATTTCCTGATAAGGTAGGTGCTAGAAAGCAAACCTAATATCACTGCTTTTAAAAATCTCTTGCCTCCCGACACTTCTCCGTAACATCATAAAACACATTAGCACAGACTCATAAGCAGAATGTAAAAGTTCTCTATCTTTCTGATTTTCAATTGCATAAAATACTTTTAATGGTATGCCAGGAATCTGCCTTTTACTCTAATTTCAAATAATCCTAACAGCTATCTCATACTGTCTGAACATGAGTAAAAGAGCAGATCTGAGAAGAGTTTTAGAATGACAATGGTCATTTAAATAATATAATCTAAAATTTTATAACATTAGTATCACATGTCTAACAAAACAATATAAATTATAACCTCAGGTTTACGTAATACATTTTTCTGGTGAATTCAACATTATATCATATTCACTATCTCAGTCACAGAATCCCTTAGAGAAAGGAGTGTCTTACTAGTCCCATTTACACTGGCTATTCATACAAGAAGGTGTCCACAAAGCTTTAGAAGTTGTATGTTTTCTAAAATCCAAAAATCCTGACAAAACACATTTTAATTATAGGAGATAAAGACAGCCATAAAATGTCACCCTTGGTTCCTGAAAACAGAAGTCAAATTAAGTTCAGATATTTACTTATATTAAAATAGCACAGGATCTTACCACTCACTTTTGTCTTGGGGAGGTCCCCATTATTCCCTCTGCTTACTTTCCAAATAATAAAAATAAAAACTTCCTCATTTGTCACATACAGTGCCCTGTATGGAGATACTTCATTTTTCTTTGGGTCAGCAGTTATAACTTAACTTTGAAATCTCTTTATTGTTTCTATTTTAGACACCAGGGCCAGGGTCTCTAAAATCAGCTAAAAATATTGTTCATTAAAATGTATAAATAGGGGCTTCCCTGGTGGCGCAGTTGGTTGGGAGTCCGCCTGCTGATGCAGGGGACGCGGGTTCGTGCCCCGGTCCGGGAAGATCCCACGTGCCGCGGAGCGGCTGGGCCCGTGAGCCGTGGCCGCTGAGCCTGCGCGTCCGGAGCCTGTGCTCCGCAACGGGAGAGGCCACAACGGCGAGAGGCCCATGTATCGAAAAAAAAAAAAAAAAAATCTTAAAAGACATAAAATCCAAATAGATGTTGTTTAGATGCACATCTGACAATTTTATTTAGATGCTCATTTGAGCAATCTACCTGTAATAAAGATGTGCTGTGACAACTGGGAAAAGTTGAAGTTAAAGTGGGAATTAAGTGATATAATGACCACATGACCCAGCAATCCCACTACTGGGCATATACCCAGAGAAAACCATAATTCAAAAAGACACATGCACCCCAATGTTCACTGCAGCACTGTTTACAATAGCCGGGTCATGGAAGCAACCTAGATGCACAATGACAGATGAATGGATAAAGAAGATGTGGTACATATATACAATGGAATATTACTCGGCCATAAAAAGGAACGAAATTGGGTCATTTGTAGAGACGTGGATGGACCCAGAGACTGTCATACAGAGTGAAGTCAGTCAGAAAGAGAAAAACAAATATCGTATGTTAACCCATATATGTGGAACCTAGAAAAATGGTACAGATGAACTGGTTTGCAGGGCAGATATAGAGACACAGATGTAGAGAACAGACGTACGGACACCAAGCGGGGAAAGTGGCGGGGGGTGAGGATGGTGGTGTGATGCATTGGGGGATTGGGATTGACATGGATACACTGATGTGTATAAAATTGATGACTAATAAGAACCTGCTGTATAAAAAATAAAATAAAATTCAGATATAAAGAAAGAAACAAAAAAAGTGATATAATGAAATTAGTGTCGATACTGATAGATTTGGAAATAGAGTTATATTTAAAACAAGTTCTTGACACATAAAGTTCCTACATACATATAAGTAAACTGATAGCACAGGATGTCTGAGATTTGCTTTAAAATACACCAAGAACAAAAGGTATGTGGAAAGTAATATGTGAAACAAGATGGACAAAATGGTCACAGAATGTTCACACGGATACATCCATAGAACATGCAGATTGATACGTACACAGAAGTTGTTACAGTATTTCTCTAATTTTGTGTATGTTTAAAAATTACCACAATAATTTTTAAAAGCTACCAAAAAAAGAAAAAAAGGAAAGCAAAAGAGAACGAGTTGTTACTGTCTAGAAGAATAACCAAACTTTCTCTTATATTTTTAACTCGGAGTCACAAAACCTGGCTGACAAGCTAGGCTTTGCTTCTTAAAATCTGATCTGGCTGACCTAACTCAATTCATTCGTATCTGTGAACATAAATATCTGTCTCTGTAACAGGGGAAAAAATGATCTTTCCTACTTCAAGATCATGTATATATGAAAATAACTTGTAAACTTAATTTATATCTATACAAATATAGATATCATTATTAAAATGCTTTCTTGTTCACCTTCATGTCGCATGTGTATATCATCATCTCTTCAATCAAGTAATAAGGTCTTTATGAGCAAAGTCTCTAGCTTGTTCCTTCAACCAACAACCATTTGACCTTTGTCTATGGGGTCTACTATGTAACAAGTATTTCACTAAAAGACAAGAACAGAAAGGTGGCTAAGTCACAGGCCACGGACTCAAAAATCCAGAGAGGGAGGGAGATGCGTAATTATGATTAATGTGCCAAAGACGGTTACAGAGATATGAATTGGGTGCATTACAGAAACGAGAAGGCAGGACAATAGCATGGCCAGGGCTGGGGTGAGGAGAAGCTTCCTAGAGGAGGCCATGTCTAAACTAAATCTAAATATGAAAAAAGTCAGCGAAACTCATATAGGAAGAAAGAAGTTCTCAGCACAAAGAAACAACACAAACAAAAATAGAGGACGCTACGTTGGAAGAGCAAAAGAGGAAGGCTTCTGCCACGGGGCACTAAGGCTAACACTCATTGTGAGAGGCACTGAGTCTCAATCGATGACCCACTGGACTCAGAAAAATGCTAAGTACTTAGTAAGGGATCAATAAATATCTATTAATCAAAGCACAGAGAGAGAAATGGCAACACTACTTGAGTGCTCATTGTACATCTGGCATTTTGCTAATATTCTGAGATAACGGTGTACTTCTTATTCAACCTCACATCAACGCCAGGGCGGGTACTATTACCATCCCTCTCATACACATAAGGGCACTGGGGCACAGAACGGCTAAGTAACCTGCCCAGTCACTCAAGTGGCAAGTGGTATAGAAAGAAAAAATCTGGAAATAAATGAAACAGCAGAGAAAGAAAATATCTGGAAATAAAATTCTACATGGATATTCCATATGGTCAAACAATTTTTTAAAAAAAGAAGAGACAATTCTATAAACAGTGGGTGCTGCTAAGTGTTTAAGAAGTAGCTGTCTGGGGCGGGAGTTGTAGCATTTGCCAACTTCCACAGTGTAAATCCTCCTACCATGGCCAATTTTAAGCTGCCAATACGACATCACTTAACCTGGAGTTGGGAACAGGTCTTATGTAAGCCGGTTCCAGCACTCCATTGGCTGCAGCTTGGAGAGTTAAATTAACAGGCTAATCATATGACCAGGAGGTAACACGTAAATCAAAGAGAAGGTGCCACTGCTATCTCTGTTATTTACAGGACTCTTGTATATAAGGAACAGACCATTTATATTTGAAATTATTGAGCTCGTAAGGAGTATAATGAAATATATGAAAGGCAATGAGGATGAACAAGTAATTCATAGAGATTCCTCAAGGAAACATACATTTCATATGAATGACAGAGTGGACATTAAACAAAGTATTCTTTCTATGTGATTAATGAACAGTAATTAGTAAGTGATTCCCTGCTAAACTACTCCTCCCTCAGGGAGCACACAAGAGAATTTATTTCTAACTAGAGAAGTGGAAAAATGAAAGCACAGTTTAAGGAAACTATTTGATTTGGGTCAGCAACAGTCGTTGCCCCCAAAAGGAGGGGCTGGGGGTTATCTTTGCATGCCCTGTGCCTTGCAGCCTACCTATCATATAAAAGAGGTTGAAAGATACTGATAAGGAAGGAGGAAAAAAGCCAGTCACTCACGGATCTAGATCTAGATCCAGACAGATATTTCTGTACACAGAGATGTGTATAAAAGGGAGTCCAAATTATTAATATTAGTGTATGTACACCACTGCTTTCAAAACATTCCTTTAGGTTATCCATTTAACAAAAGCACTGACTAAATAAGCACAGTTACATGAATTTTATATTTATATAAAAGGGAGTTAGAATTATTAATTTTATATATTGATCCTATCTCCTTATAAAGTTCCTTTATCGTTTAACAACAGTGTCCAATAAATAAATATATCTAGAGAAATTATAAATAAAATATAAAATCTAGTTTTCACACAGAATGCAAATATAATGCTAAAGAAAAGCAGCTGGTGATTAGCAAAGCAAAAGAGATAAATGCTACACAAATGTGTTTAGAGGTGTACCAACCTTAAACCAGTATGTCCCCTTTTTGGGCATGTGGCATGTTACTGAATCTGGCTCTCATGAATCCGCAGCCTGTCTATTAGTTAAGGGAATCCTGACTTAAATAGACTCCCTAGAAAAAAACGTAATTCACTAGGTACTGTCTTTTGCTATTTAATACATATGCAAAACAAAGGCAAAAGATGTTTCTGAGCCTTGTTAAGAGTCTAGATAGGCTGCTTTCTGATGTTCTTCTTGTCTCAATCGTCGGTCCCAGGCATCTTTTATTGGGTCAATTTAACTATTGATTTCTACTCATAAAGCCTATCAAAAGCAGAAAAATGTCACTTTTTCAGTCCACTGCCTTAGGGGAGAAAAATCCACAGAATGAATGATTAAAAATGAAAAACAAATCAATCAGCAACACTGTTATCCAGTACATAAAATAACTCCAAGAACCAATTTTGTTACTTAACTAAATTGACATTTTTCAGCCCGGTTAGGAGCCTGGGATGAGACTACGGGTTGTATATTTTTCTCTCTGTGACATCACAATTAGTTGAGAAGTGAAAAGTCAAGTCAAGTGATTTTAGTGTTCTACATACAATGCTAGTTTTCATTTCCATGAATGAATGCTAGTTTTCATTTCCGTTCAAAGAGATGACTGTGTCCATTTTTAATGAAATGTGTGGTCTGATTTACAACTGTAATGACTATAATTGGTTTAATTGTTTTTTGAACCTTAAGGGTGGGGCAAGGAAGGTTATGGCACAGACCAGGAGATACTAGGTTCAGCCGCTATTCTGCATTTTGTCCCATTTTAAAGTTAATGCAAGTAAAGTAATATGTATTGGAAGCTGACCATGTGTCAGGCCTATGGGTAGGCACTGGAGATTCTAATAACTAAGGAATAGTCTCTGCTTTCAAAAAGCTTCCAGACAGAGAATGGGGAGGTCAAAACCTAACTAACTACAATGGTCTGTCTATTTTAGGAGTATGACACAGTTCTGATGTATCTCTCCTGTCACTGCATTTTAACGCAGTAAAATCACCTAGCAAGTAATGTGTGTGTTTTCATATTTCTGTGCTATGGTAATACTACCTGGCTTTTTAGAATCATACCTAAAACCAGAATGAATAGGTTTTAAGTTAGGGATTGAGCGATTGTTCCTGGTGATACTGGTTCCGGGTGAAATCTGATCTGTCCAGATTCACACACAAAAAAAAAAAACTCAAAACAACTATCACCATCTCTTCCAATTAGTTTAAAAGTAGATCCAACTATGTGTTCTAGTGAAATTAACATGTTACGGTGTGTTATATAGATAAGAAGCAAGACTTCAAATAGAGAAACACAGATTTACTGATTAAAAAAAAAGAAAGAAGCTACTTAAAGTTTTTGTGATGAGGCAGGACACACCAGGCTCAATGGGCTGTCTCTTGAGCATTTTAATTACTTCCCACCTTGCAAGATTAGGATATCAAACTAGCCTCATAATCGTCAACGAATACAGTAAATGTAGTACAAAGGTGTTCTCTTTCGAGCACTGTATGAAGAGGCTCACTGACGAAGACAGTAAGTATTGCTTATGCCACGGGAAGATACTCTACAGAGCCCGTGTCTCTTTAAGATTATTATCAAGGTCTTACCTTCCGTGAAAGCACACTTTGCAGAAAAGCATGCGAAATCTAAAATAATGGGTCAGCAGGACTTGGTCTCCAAGTAGACAACATTTACAAATTGTGAAGCTCCTTGAAGAGGGCCACTAAGTCTCAAGAAGGAACTGTTCAAGAGGAGACTGTGGCATTTGTTACCAGCTACATAATTACTCCACTCTTACCCTAAATGAGCCTGAAGTACTAAATTTTTAATCCCTCCTGATGATCCTTCTTCAAAGTGGATAAATGTAGGTTTCTCCTCAGTCAAATACTTAATTGCTAGGACTACTGACATCAACATAATCTGGATTGTTTTTGACTCTCTAGAACTTTTTTTTTTTTTTAAATAGCTCGCCACACACAGCTCCTCAAAGAATTGTTAGAGGGAAGAAATAAGGAGCAAGTTAATAAGTGGTAGGGCCTAGGCATTTATACTTTTTGCAAGCTTGGACTCTATTTTCTTCTTCAGGTTTAAGATTTGCAACACTGTACAGGTTTCATACTTGGAAGTCAAAAAACTTTTTTTCCCCGAAAACTGGAGTGTGGAGAAATTTAAGTGCAACAGAGATACGTGATCTCCCCACAAATAACCTGTGTCTTTGTTACTGTTATTAGTTCTACAATAAAAACAACAGTAGTTATAGTTGCAGTCTGGATCCCAGAATGTTCCCCTCACAATAAACACCAACGCAAATCAGTGCTTTTCTCAATATTCTCAGCAGAGTGAAAGCAAAAGGAAAAACAAAACACCGATGATGTTGCTGTACTGGTAGTATTGCTTCTCCCCATTCAACCTTTGAAGAATAAATACTCTTCTACCTACGCGTGATACCTTCCCAATAAAGCACTCTTAATAACAGTGGGTTAATATTGTTACCCAAATAACTGTGTATTGTGCCCCCGCCCTGATCAATTATCACTCCCCTCTGAGACATGGGCTCTCTATACAGCCACCATTATCAGGAAGCCTGACCAGGTCCCTATGTGCTGCCTGCACAAGATAACATACAAAACATGGCAGGAGAGCAAATAAAGGCCTGTTCCAGAGATTTCCATCAATAGAACATAAATAGTCCATCACAGTGTGGGAGCAATTTAACTGTATGAGTCCTACTATAAATGAAGGGTGCTGGATTCCTTAAGAGAAAAAGTTTATGAATAGTTATATGTCACTATCCAACAAACGTCATATTCCATGAAAAAAAATTCTCTAACAAATTTGAAAGCACATAAAATCTGCTCACAATTATCGATCATGGTCAGGAAGAAACAATTGCTTTCAATTCAATGAACACTGAAGGCCAAGGACATTCAAAACACCATACATAGAGAGGTGATGAATGTAAGCCTCCCATTCTTAAGGAGCTTATAAAATAGTGGGAAAAAGAAACATGAAAAATGAACTATAAAATCAGGTATAATGTGATTTATTCTGTAACACATAAAATGGTAGGAAAATGTAGAGAAGAAAAGTTATTCATGAAGTATGTCTCATCTGATAATCACTGTATAATGAGGGCCTCTTATGAGTAAGAACACTGAGAGAGAACTAATAACTCATCTGTCAACTGCAACCACAGGTTGACTTTAGATGCAAGAGTTTAGCAAAGAAAAAAAGGATTCTATAAAAATCGATTGGCTATACAGAATGTAAAATATAGGATACTGTGTGCTTTACTATAATTTTAAATTGTGTCCTATACATCCTTTTATTAGTAAATTTTGTTATAAACTTAGGTATACTGTTTTTTTTTTTTTTGGAGAGCCTACTATTAAACCACAAAACACTATAAACTTTTAATGCCACCAGCAATCAAGGCATCCCAATAGTCAAGAAAGTTAAGGACCTTAATGGCGGTGAATAGCACCAACTCAACCTTAATTAATAGTAGCTATCATCAACTAAGTGTGTCATACATGTTATTTTCATAAGATGAAGACAGCATATTCCAGTTTTTGCTGTGACCTATGGACCTGTCATAGTTAAGGGTCCTGCCAATCTCAGGATCTTTACAAATATGATTAAGCTCTAACCTCACCAGTGGCTCCTCAGTTTCCTAATCTATAGAGCGAATGCATTGCATGACATCATTTCTAAAGACTCTTCTAACTGCAATCCCAAGAATCTATGGATCACTGGAGTTCAGTGCTGAAAGTGAAGGGAAAAAAAGCATCTCTAAATATCATGCAAAACCCTTGAACATTCCATGAACAATCTTTTAAAATGCAAAGACTACACAAATCTTAAATTTAGGCAAGAAAACAAGTTCGGTTTTTTTTCAAGGAAAAACCTAGCACCTGAAGTTTTCATTCTTCAAATTTTTTTTTTTTTTTTTTTTTTAATGGTACGCGGGCCTCTCACTGCTGTGGCCTCTCCCGTTGCGGAGAACAGGCTCCGGACGCGAAGGCCCAGCGGCCATGGCTCACGGGCCCAGCCGCTCCGCGGCACGTGGTATCCTCCCGGACCGGGGCACGAACCCGCGTCCCCTGCATCGGCAGGCGGACTCTCAACCACTGCGCCACCAGGGAAGCCCCATTCTTGAAGTTTTTATAAAGCTTTAATTGTAGTGGACGCTTGACTACTCAGTGATTTGTCTCTACAAGTGTTACTCTGGTAAAAACTTAACCTAAGTGGAACCCCAGGTAAATCCTGATTTTCTTTCAAGTTACCTCAAAAATGCTAGAAACACTTCCAACGTTGAAAACAAAAATAAGGCTAGTAGGTTATATTCCAAATTTTAAATATTAACCTGATACTGAAAAATCACAATAATCAAGGGTTCTTAACTAGCCAGGATATTACAATTTGAAAGCTGGCAACCATCTGTGAATGACCATAGAGTGTCTTTTTTTTTTTTAATAGCTGTATTGATTTTATTTCTATTCTTCAAATTGACATAATAGCTACTCATGGCTTAGAAATGAGATTTGCAGCCTGTCCTTCCAAAGATCTATGCAGTAATGATAAACCCAGTAGGTAGAATCCATCAAGCTCACACACAGCACTGTCACTGGCAGAAAAGTTGCTGCTGGACAATGCATCTTTTCAAACCACCTGGAAGAGAATCTGTAAATCCACAAACAAACGACTTTCCATTGATCAAGTCCTATTTTCAGTCAAATGCACTTTAGAACCACACAGTGGAATACATTTGAAGCAACCTGATACACCTAAAACATTGAATCTTTAAGTTTATGATGACGCAGTTTTATGTGTGCTAATGGAATTTAACCAAAAAAAAAAAAGTTCAGAAAAATAGAATGGCCAACATGCTGCCAAGGTGATGGGAGTTAAAGTGTGTAATGGTGTTAAATAATTTCCTGTCGAATTTCAAGACCAACATTCATTAAATAATTGGAAATGTATGAAACAGTATCCTTTTAAGGAGTTTTGTCATAAGATAAACACATCTCAGTGATCAAATCACTTCCAGAATGCTGGTAACTTGAGATTTTATTTTTCTTCCAACAGTGACCTGTTTTTCTCTAGAACAGTTACTAAGAAAAATATTTTTCAGCTAGTCATAAGAATGACTTCCTTAGAAGCCCTTTCCTTTGTACTATTAAACAGTCTGGAAAATTGCTTGCTTGACTCATTCATGCTGTCAAAATATACTACAGGCTAACGCTGACCATCAGTTTTCCCTGTTTCCTAGAACAACACATACAATTTATGCATGAAGTTCTAAAGTAACGGCATCTGGAGTTTTAGCATCACTTTCATGTATTGATAGTTTATAAAACTATATCCACCCAAGCTAGTCTAATCATTTGCTGCGCCTGAGGGCTGCCCCGAATGCAAGAAAAGTTTCACTCACTTAAATCCGTGATCAATCAGAAATTCAAAGAGAAGATATTAGAATTATTTGGAGATTACTCTATTTGCAGTTACTTGGAGATAATGAGATGAAATAAAATATGCAAAATATGAAATTCTTTACAAAAATAATTACGAGGTCAACGAGGTCATCACTGGAACTCCACATTTGTTGATATACGTTATAAGAATCTTAAAAGTAACACTTATTCTTTTACCAACTGTTTATCTTACTATAATTAATAGAGGAGATATAGCAAAATGGAAGATACATAGCAAAAAGGAACCCTGCTAATTACAGTCCATTTTTTTTAGGGAACAGAAGTCATAGTGAGTGTTATTTACAGAGAGAAAAAAATATTTTTGAATCTGAAAGCTAGCAGGGACATAAATGAAACAGAGTGACTCCACTCCACCTTCTAACTATGAATAAGAAATTAAGTAGGTGAGAAGGGTATTTCCATGTTTTTTTTTTAAGTCGCGTTTTCAAATTTATCAACGGTGCTAATCAAAAAGCAAAGTCAGCTCTATATGGGGAGTCTGGAGCATGTGACGATTTCCAGATGGTTTTATCCTCGGGAGAAAAATACATCTTCTATATGGATTGAGAAGTCAGGGCAAAAATACTACCTTCCCTGAACCTCTCAGCAGTATTAAAAGAATGGTTGTTAACCAGGAGCCTACAGCTTTTGAAAATATATACCTGGCCATGTCTCTTGGTTTAGAGATTCCAACTGAGTAGGTCTAGGTGGTGGGGCAAGTGGTAGGGGTAGGGAAAGAATATACCTGCCAGGTCTTTTTTGCTTTGCACAGAAAGCCTGGAAAAGCACCTGAGATGCTCTCTGGCACACAGCAGCCATGCCACGTAAGCTGTTGACTCACATGGAATTAAGTGGGTCCTACTGTTAGTATGGTGGATCATTAAAGCATGGGAAAGGTCTGAGGCTAGCAGGTATTTGTAGCAAAATGATCCTACTGGTACCATCTCTTAAACACTCTACTTTCAATGCTGAGCTTTCACCTTTCTACCGTTAAAGTTCCAAACTGGCAGGTCCTTTGAGGACAGGGTTTTAATAGGCATTTCCAAAAAGCCAGTCATAATTGTTTATGTTCCTTCATTTTTCAAAAATCATATGCTAGGCAAATAAACCAGAGGTGATGAAAGGTTATAGATCAAAAAGCCCTGGAAGGTATGAACTCAGGGAGAAAGCAGTCCTCCTTCGGTCATCCTGAAGCAAACACATTTTGAAAAAGTAAACAGATTGAAAATTTGAGGCCATACTGTGACTAGGAAGGATTAATAAGGAGCGCCTTTATTAACCTGAAAGTTCCTATCATTGTCAGTATTTTAGTATTTTTTTTCCAATCTAATATTTCCATAAATGAGGGGGGGAGAGAGAGAGAGAGAGAACACACAAGTGCATGCTCTTTGACTGTTGATGTTATCTGCAGAAACTTGTCTGCTGGAAAATGTTTCTTTAACTTTGGTTTGGCTCCTATCTTGGATCTGATGGGAAATAAAAACTTTTCCATGGATTAGAGCCAAGTGAGTGGCTAAAACAAAAGGTAACATTCATTAGAGGACCATGGTACCATGATCTCATTCTGAAGGTTAATTTTTTTTCACATTAAGTATGGATTGTCTGAAGTTTGGAAAATTCAAACAATGTCAAATAAAGTAAGTAAATATCAGCCCTACCTTAAATGTTATTGTTTACATGAAAAAATATTTTTAGCTAAGAAACAAAAGAGTAGATAAAAAGAACTCAGTTGGGCTTCCTTGGTGGCGCAGTGGTTGGGAGCCCGCCTGCCGTTGCAGGGGACGCGGGTTCGTGCCCCGGTCCGGGAGGATCCCACGTGCCGCGGAGCGGCTGGGCCCGTGAGCCGTGGCCGCTGCGCCTGTGCGTCCGGAGCCTGTGCTCCGCAACGGGAGAGGCCACAGCGGTGAGAGGCCCGCATAAAAAAGAACTCATTTGATTCCCAGCTTAATCGTTTAGCTTAATTTCCAATCTCTGCAATATCCCCAAAATGTGAGCACCTACACACACATACACATCCCACTTGCTATTTCTACATATATCCAAGAATATGCGATTTCAATAGGAAACCATTCTTAAAAAGAAGTGACTTTTTCTCAATAAAAATGTGAGCATCTAAGGGTGTTAGCTCCCTTGATTTTTAAACGAAATAGAGGGGGGAAATCCTAGCTTTTACACATCTGCTAACTAAATATCAATTGACCATTTAATGCCAGGAAGGACTTACTGCACAATTTTTGGCATCTTCTAAAATGCCGAAGGGACTTCCCTGGTGGCGCAGTGGTTAAGAATCCGACTGCAAATGCAGGGGACACGGGTTCAATCCCTGGGTCCGGGAAGATCCCACATGCCGAGGAGCAACTAGGCCCGTGCGCCACAACTACTGAGCCTGTGCTCTAGAGCCCGCGAGCCACAACTACTGAGCCCGCGTGCCACGACTACTGAGCCTGCAAGCCTAGAGCCCATGCTCTGCAACAAGAGAAGCCACCGCAAAGAGAAGCCCGTGCACCGCGATGAAGACTAGCCCCCGCTCGCGGCAAGTAGAGAAAGCCTGCGTGCAGCAACGAAGACCCAACGCAACCAATAAATAAATAAATAATTTTTTTAAATGCTGAAAACAAATGTTATGTTCCCTGCCTTCAGAGGTCCTCCTGTACTTCCTTCTAATTGTCTCACAACATGTTAAAAGCCTAAATAGCCAACTCAATTAAACAGGCTACCAGCACCTCCTTCAAACATATATGATACTCTTTGAACATCAGGTAATACAGTTAACTCATTGCCACATACGAAATCAATACACAGCATAATAGAATGAGCAATAATCAACAGCCTTAACAAGAAGGCAGTGGCACGGCTCAATAAGTAAAATAGTAAGCACACAACTCATATGCAGAACTAGAATATAACAAAATTTATACACAACTGCAAAGGAAAACCCAGAGCTAGCCACAGGAAACTACTAGCCTATACTAGCCCTGAAAAGCCAATAAAATCAGGGAGCTGGGGCATTTTTCCCCACTTGCTGCAAAAAGTATATACTCTCATTTCTAAATAAAATAAAAATGTCTCAAGCTTGTGAATCAGGCCAGCATCTTTAAATATCTTGAAGCAAAAGAGACCATCTTACTGAGCTAGAATTGGATTCCTATCAATTCTGGGTAATATGAAAGGGGGAAAGATGAGGATGTGATAAATGGAATATCTTGGACTTGGATGCCCCTTTACACCTTTGAGGAAGTTAAGTGGTAGATATTTTACCAACTAAGTAAGTTTATACAGGTATAAAAAGAACAAAGTAGGGATACCGCAAATCATGAAAAAATAGACTTTAATATCTAACCTTCTAGTCTGTGCGGGTACTTTACTGAATAAACATTAATTTTATTTTTGAAACAAAGTCCTAGGTGAGTCTTTTAGGAAGAAATTTACATAAATAATAAACTATTTGAAATATCAAATGTGAATTACTTATTTTAGGCCAACACAGAGCTAAAGAGGCATTAGTTTTAAACGAAATTAAATTTGGAACAGATGGTTACAACCACTTTTCCAATCATGGATAACTGCATTTATGAAATGGGTTTTTAGGCACAGACAATGATATAAATACTGAGTTATTTTATTAATGCTACCCCAGTGAGCTTAAAGTCAAGTGGTACACATGCTAGAGGTTAAGAGATGTTTTCTCTTGATAACAGGTAAATGAATAAGCTTGGATGTGATAATGCAGAAAAAAGTCATTTTTAAATCTTTCAATTAAATAATGGATAAATACCTGTAGTACAGTATGCAAAATAATGCGACATTTCTTCTGACATAAGGAAAGTTCTTCTCTTAAGGGGAAGATACCTTAGACGGAATTCCAGCATTCAGAGACAAGAACACCAGGAGCAGCCAGCTACTAGGTACGAAGTGTTTACACTGAGAGAGATGTGGCACGGAGTGACCTGTATTATGTAAATGATCTCACCGAATCCTCACAAACGTTCAAAGCAGGCATCATTAGTCTCATTTTATGGAGAAGGAAACAGACTTTGGGAGGTAAAGTGATTGCCACAAAGTCACTAGGAAGTGACTGATGGAGTCAAACCCATATCAAGCTGCATTCATGGTTTTGGCTCTTAACCAGGTCTTACTCTTTGCCATGAAAAGGTTTTTACTTACACATTTTTGAATATGGCTTTTTGCAATTACTCTGCAGATGCTACTTTGAGTAAAAACTCCAAGGTAGCATTGGGACTAAGTGAAAACCATCGGTGGCTACACTCTCGTTACTTGTGGCACCAATATATTTGCTATAAAATAATATTTTATTGTAAATTTCATCCCAAGGAAAAGAGCAAAGAGGCCAATCTAGACACTCAGAAAACACCAAGAGGAAAAAAAAAAAAAAACAACCAAAACTATAGCTAAAGCAAACGAATGAAGAAAATGCCCAGAGAAATGAAATCAAAGGACTAGGAATACTCAGCATTCTGGTATACTCACCTTTCCCTGTGATCAGTTTGGTTCCGAACACAAAATAAGTTTTACTTCCATACCAAGTGTGAGTTTATATATCAAAAACAATTTTGTTAACAACGTTTCTCACTGGCTGTTTGACTAAACTGATGCATTCAAGAAAATGGCCAAAAGGCACTGAGTTTCTAATCGTTTAAAGAAAGGATCCTTGTAACACTAGCTATTGATGTTAAAGAGTTTTTTTTCCCTTTTGTCCAAGCTATCATTCGTCCAAATGAAAAGCTCTGTGAGGATAATTATATGTTTCTCATAGAGCATTTTAAGTCACATAATGAACATTAATATTTGGATACCTCTTTTAAAAGTCCAATTTAAACTGATATTTACTAAATACCCAGTAAGCCCAGGAATTTGACGTCCTTAAATCCATGTTTTTCTGAGAGCAAACATGCTCTTTCTGTCACATCGTGAACAAAATGTGAACAGTGATTCTTATATGTAGTCATTTTTATCTCAATTACAAATAATGCAAAAGTGTTAAAAACAATGTCATAAGCTATTTTAAAATTAAATATTCATGTGAAAAAACTTTCCTCTTACTACAGATAAGTACTATACAAATATACAAAGAATTAAATTACCTACTAAAATATTATTTCTAGCTAAATTTTAAAATACAATCTTAAAAGTTAGCATAAATACTTAAGTGTGACATAGACGTATTACATAAATCATTGTCAAAGAGGTGGGGGAATGCTTTAATCTAGATTTTAATTTCATATAGTATAACTTACAAAGACTTAGAAAGGCTTAAGCACAGCTTTTTGTTTCTATTATTATTACAAATGCCCAGTGAAACTCATGAAATATGAAGAAGGAACCCTCACCCATTAAAAAAAAAATGCCTCATGGTTCTATGCATTAGAAAAATATCAATTACACTACTTCCTTGAATAAGAAAGGATATTCTATTTTATGCAAAAAAAAAATCATAAGGATAATTATGTAATGAAAACCTCCTTATCTGGTGCCCCATACTTCACTTCCAAGCTTTGTCTTAGAATACTGAAACTCTTATTTGTATTTTTCTCAGAACAGCCTATTATTCTGACTTTCTATACTGTTCCCAGTCTGGCATGACTTTCAAAATTCTTCCTAAGTTTTAGATTCTCTATATTATCAAACTTCTAGTTAAAATTTAGTATAAATTTTCCACTTTAAATTTAAAAAAAAAACCTTATTAGTGATTATTCAGGGATGTTTTTCTGAATTAAGAAAAAGTGTGAGTGACCATGTTTTAAAAAGTATAGTTGTCTTAAATTCAGGCAATTACAGTAACTCAACAAATATGCCTAACTATGCCTGTCCCTCTAATATGCAGAATCACTAATGATTAACACTATATTTTTGTATGCGTAAGAGCGCCGTGCAGTGCTTCATAACGCTTTGTCAGCTTAAACAAGTTAAACTCAGAGCACAGGCTCCAAAGGTTGAAACCCAGGCTCTAAAGACAGGCTGCCTGTATTGAATCCCAGTTGGACCACTTCCTGGCGATGCAAACTTGTATAGGTTACTTAATCATTTTGAGCCTCACCATTTTATGTAATCAACAGATGATGATCAAAGCAGGGGAGTAAAATGAACCATTTCTATGTGTTACCTAAAAATCAATCTGATTCAGGTTTAGCATGCTAAATTTTGGAATATGATGGGTCTAGTATAAATCTTTTACCACGTAAACACACTCTCCTAATACAAGCACACAGTTTCTCTAGCAGTACACATAACCAGAGTTGAAATTCATCTGCGCTTCCCACACTGACTACTTAACAGTTTCCAAGTTTTTCATGACAAACCTCTCAGACACGCACAAGGACATTTAATGCCTACTTACATTTTATGTGGGCAAATTTGTGTTCCACTGGGACATTTTAATATTAAAGAATAGAAGAGTTAAAACAATGTTTTATTATTCTACGATCATTTTAATCTTCATTATACTTCTCAAAAGCTGTAGTCTATCAACAACCTAACAGGTTCTGTGTGTTATTCACCCACTGCCTATTGCAATGCCTGGTACACAGCAGGTAATAAATGATGAAAAGGGGAGGAAGAATGGATTATTTTCCATTAATTGAGATGCAGAGGTGGCAAATACTTTGGTTTGCAATTTTTTTAATTCCTAGCCATTCAGTATAAAAATATGTGTTTGGGGTGAAAATCTCTCCTCCAGCATTATTCATCCTTACGGGAAACACAGAAGCCAAAAGTAGCCAATAAAGATTCTAAAAAATAATAACAATAATTTTGCATTTCTCACCATGCATACTTAACCCACTAAATGTATGCTACATGTTAAGCTACTCTATGTGAATCATAGTTTAAAAGTTGGGGGGAAAGCTACTTAAATAGACTCCACCATGCAAAAACTTGCAATGTAGATGACTCTTCTTCAATGTGGATATGACTTTTAGTTTACCTGAGTTTAAGATGAGTTTGTTTTTTGTTTTTGGAGTGTTCTTTTATATCCTGGGTATTCTTACGTGTACATTTGTCTTCAATTTATTACTGTGCTATAATTCATGGAAGGCAATATCTGGCAGTAAAATTTCATAATAGTGAAAAAATTTTAATAAATAAAATCATGATGATAATCTTTTCTCATGGCTAGATTTAGATTTCATTAGTTTCCACTTAGCCATGAAGAGATATGAGATAATGTGAAGAAAGTTGATTAGGAACACAGATCTTTCTAAACAGGATTCTTTATAAATAAATGAATTCTTTAGTTATTTCGTTCTTCATGGTTCATTTCTCAGTTGCCTCCCTTAAAGAATTGTTTTATGAAAAGCAATGTCGTCTACCAAAGAGGAATCTTATTTTGGGAATGATAAATTTGGCTCTGTTTTTCTCTAAAACCTTTTTTCTTTTTTTTTTTTTTTTAACTTGGCCCATTTGGTAAGCTAACACTGTTTAGTTATAAAAGCTTCCTGGGACTGGAAGATGTTACTAGACTTATTTTCAGTCTATGAACGATTTTAGAATATTAGATGAGCAAAGATATCTGAAAGCAAATTATCGTCTGAATGCAGTAACATGGAAAAGAATGAATTACAGATGTAATTTATCCGTCATGAGCAGATCCTAAACACTGATTATGTCCGTGCTTGTGCAGAAAATTGAAAATGATAGAAAAGCTTCCCAGCTTTTCTAACTTTAATTTTCCATGTTTTACTTTATGTAATTTACTGTCAACTATTAACAGCAGATGCTTCCTGCCTTATTTGAGAATAGCCTGGAATTAAGTATAAGTGATTCTGAAAACCAGAAGCTTCCACACCAAGCCTGAATTTTATGCAGAGAGATAAATTCTAGGTTACGATGCCTGGGGTCGTATGGGGTCTTGAGAAAACAGTTTTGGGATCTCAATAAATAGTGAGTCTCAATCTAACATGAACTGCAATTAAAATGTAAGTATTGTTGAATAAATTGAGAGAGCATCAGGGACCTCCCTGGCGGTCCAGTGCTT
The DNA here is from genome assembly GCF_026419965.1 of Kogia breviceps. NCBI lineage: Eukaryota > Metazoa > Chordata > Mammalia > Artiodactyla > Physeteridae > Kogia > Kogia breviceps. The sequence goes on from NC_081314.1 coordinate 3,109,669, forward strand.
ACGACTTCGCCTCCCAATGCAGCGGGTGTGGGTTCGATCCCTGGTCAGGGAGCTAAGATCCCACATGCCGCACGGCCAAAAAACCAAAAACAGAAAACAGAAGCAAATTCAATAAAGCCTTTAAAAATGGTTCACATCAAAAAAGTCTTAAAAAGAAAAAACTGAGATAGCATCAGAAGAACCCTTCTGAGCCTAAAATTGTTATATAGGGTTAAAATATAGGTGGTTCCCAATAGACCAACGGTGATGCAAGGAGACCTGGTGACATGTGGCTATGGGAACTCTCTTATTGGGAATTCCCTCTAGTTCTCTTTCTACTTGTGGTCTCAGAATTAGTAGTTGTGAGAGGGAAGGGAGGGAAAAAAAGGAAAGATAAACCGCCAGACACATTTCTCTCTCCCTTAAGTTTCTCTTCCACCGACCCTCCAATTGCTATGGAAAAGTTCCACCTCTGAACTCTACGACCACCACCTAATTTACTGGTCTCCCTGTTAGCAATTTGCCCCCGGAGGGCTGTGTTTTTAATATCTGCCTTCCCAAAGTTTGACACAGGAAGCGTTGAAGCTACACTCCTTGAATTGTGAAATCCCCACCCCTTATCACCTCCTAAATGTCTTTCTTCTCATATCTGGTTCTTTATTGCTGATCCCTTGACTATATCCTGTGATAAAACGGCCATAAAACAGAAACAAGAAAATCTCGGTTTGATATTTTCACTACGCACCTATTTTTCCCCATTTCTACTAGTAATCAGAAAGAAACGGTATCAAAACAAAGCTACACTTTGGATAATTTCAGAAAGGAGAGAGAATGGGCAGAAGGTGTGTGTTCATCAATATGAAGTTCCACAGTGGACCACACTCAGAACCATTTGAAAAGGAAGCAGGTTGAGACCTTAGCAAAAAAGAAAGGTTACTTGGAAGGTATAGTAACAAAAAATCCATCCCACCCAGGGGAAGCTTTTGACACAGCCCCTCACTCCATACCCTGTCTTTAGTCCCTGTGATTCTGAGCTACTGCCCTATTGAAAGCCCGCTCTGGGGCACAGGAGCAGCCCAAACACAGAGCTCAGGAAGCCTCTCGCACCGGCTTGCAGATAGTGTCCAGGAGTTTGGGAAAGGCTATCTTCCCTGCATTAGGCCCGGATGATTTTCCAGAGCCCCAAATTTGAAACTTGAAATGTGCTTTTCCCATCGAAACAGTTTAACAAAAGCAGCTGGGGGCCTATGACACTAATATTCCTTAAGATGCACGACGGGATGTAGAACTCATGATGTTTTGGGGGAGCCTCCTGGGTTTACTTAATAATCAGAGTTTCCAGGGTACTCTTTGTACTGGGCTATAACCGAAGCATCCTATGGGTCACTTAGGCTTCCCAGGGTTGGACTAATGACTTAACCACACTGCTTCTGTGGAAAAATGCTTTCTAAACAATTAAAACTTTGGAATATGTTTTTTTTTTAATACATTGGGGGACAGCTATATAGTTTATACAGTGACTCCTTAAGATGATTAATTTAAAATGCTTTTCCTACATGGCCATACATTTAAAACAAATATATAATCTTTGAAAGTTGGTGGAAGCATTCTTGATGCTATTTTGCGTTCCCTCACTGATTCATTTGTTGACTTAAAATATAACGTTTTGAGTATTTACTGCTTTAGGCCCTATGCTGTAAATCTGCCTGAAATATTAATTTTTATTCTGAAGCACTTTCAGGTATTTTCTTTGCTGAATCCTCGGGATGTGGATATATAAATTAAGAAGCAATGTTTTAGGGCTTCCCTGGTGGCGCAGCGGTTGAGAGTCCGCCTGCCGACGCAGGGGACGCGGGTTCGTGCCCCGGTGCGGGAGGATCCCACGTGCCGCGGAGCGGCTGGGCCCGTGAGCCGTGGCCGCTGCGCCTGCGCGTCCGGAGCCTGTGCTCCGCGACGGGAGAGGCCACAGCAGTGAGAGGCCCGCGTACTGCAAGAAAAAAAAAAAAAAAAGAAGAAGCAATGTTTTACAGGAAAGTGGTTAAAAGTGCTGGCTGTGAAATTAGGTTACCAGGCTTGGAGTCCACATTTTACTGGGTGAATGACCTTGTGGACATTACTTAACTTCTCTGTACTTCAGTGAGACCATCTGAGAAACGGCAGTGATACCAGTCACTCTTCAAAGAGTTTTTGTGAGGACTAAGTACTATAAAAAAATTAAAAGCGCTGAAAATAGTGACCAGCGTAAAATAATTTTCAATACATATTAACTCATTTTATTTTGCTTCATACAGAGGAAATAAAGTATATTTGCAGAAGAAGCATAAAAAGGCATCAGAGTAACTACGGATTGTTTTGTCGAAATCATTGAGACCTGTTTTTTATAACATACACTCCTGTTATATTCCATTTATAAATATATAACTGTTTATATAAGTATGCACTGGCAATAGTAAAATTAAAAAAATAAAGAAAGCAATTTTTAATTCCTGTATTAGTAAAAATCAATCCATTTGTGATATGCCATATTTTATTGACTAAATATATCATGATTTGAAAGGAAAAAAAAAAAAAGGCAACTCTAGTTAAGGAGGACAGGTTTGCCAAGATGAGAAGATACAAGTTTCTCTTCAGAAGTGATCTCCCCTCATACTCAGATGCTTTTCAGGGAGAGATCCTTGATTCTGGAATTCGGTGGGTTGGGGGGGGTGGGAATCTCGCTAACTCGCATCCCAGTAACTGCCCTCCTGGACGTCCATTTCCCGCTTCTACCTAAACTACCCAGAGCCATGGTTTCAATCAGGGCGGCACTTAAGCACATAGTTTCCAGCTATCCTCGCTGCCAATGAGAAACCAGGATGAATCACTGGGTGAAGCTTAGAGGACTTTTGCTAAAAGGAGACTAAGCGTGCTGGTCTGTGGCCTCTTTTGCCCATGCTTCTTCCCGCTTCCTGGAATGCAGATATGGTAGCTGGCACTGCAGTGGCCATCTTGCAATTTTAAAATAAACCTAGGGTTGGAAGTCATGTGCTCCCAAGGACCTCAGGGTGAAGAGACCTAAGTTCTAGTGACTGTGGAGTCATCGCATAGGCCTGGACAACCTACTAACAACATAAACCCTTCCGTTTTTATGCCTCGGGCTGGGGAGGAAAGGTGTCTCTGTTACTCAATACTGAATATAATTCCTTAAAGACAAAATGTCTAAATCATTTCTGTATGACTCCAGAGAGAAATATAAAAAGGGACCAGAAGCAACCATTCTGAAGCTGGGCAGTTAGAAAGCTGGACAGAACTCGGGGATAACACAAGAAGAATAATACTGGTCAGACACGGCCAAGGCCCAAAGGTACCCAGAAGACAGCCTTTCAAATTACAAGGTATAATGGATTATAACTATCAGTATTTTTTAAAACACAAGTCCTTATAAGAGAGAAAGTTTTGTCTCTAACAACAAATCAAACTATCTCAGAGTGAAAATCTTTCAAAAATGTGCCCAAAGAGTATAAATAATGCTGTAGGTGATGTTCATTTGATGTTTTCTGTATAAGAAATACAGTATTAGATAAAAACTCTGTAGTTGTTTATCATAAATAAATATTAGAATAAGATGTCCTCACCAGAATTATTCTTGTTTAAGGTAAAATTCACCAAGAAATCACTATTCTAACAATCTGTTATACTTCAAGCAACTAAGTATTTCTAACAAGCCTTTCCAGTGGCTGTTACTGAAATTTCCACATATTAATAACTATCATCAGGGCTAAATCACAGACCATCTACTTAGTTATCCACTTCCACTGACATAATTTTTGGCCTTGTTAACATAGAAATCGCTCCCTTATCTACAAGCACAAAATGTTTCTGCTGAAGTTTAAAAAAAAAAAAAAAAAAAAAAAAAACACTCAAAATTTGCTCAATAGGATCTCTTTTTAAGAAAATAAGAAGCTTTGTCTAAGTCTGTGGGAAGGCAGTGACATTGCTCAGCATGAAAGGTAACAGATTAGCGATGTTGATAGCTGAAATCCTCTACTTATCCTTGGCAAGGAAAATGACGGAATAAGCTTCCCAAACTAGGTCCCTAGGTGTCTGTGCTGAGTCTGAGAAACATTCGATTTCTCACCTCTCGCGTGAACCAGGCACATGTCACGCACTTCCTGAATACAAGATTTACAACACGCTGCACAGGCTCTTTTAAGTCAGTAATAGCCGTCAGCAACAGTCTCGTACATGGCATTGCTTTGAGGCCATTCGTGGAATCAGAATCTTGTGTACGTTTAGAAGTCTGAGTTACAATGAAAGTTTGAAATCGATTGTAAGTGCCATATTGCTTTAGGTTTAAATTGTTTTTAGTTTGCCACACAGAAAAACTGAAGCAAAGTTTAATGCGAAAAAGAAAAAATAGAAGCAGTGTACCATAATCTTACGAAGAAAAATAAAACTAGTTCTAGAATTAGTGCCTTAGGTATCATGATTCAAAACACGGCTCGTAATTTGTCCAAAAGTTTAAGAATCTTTACTCCTTTAAAAAATATTATTCTAAAAAGAGTCTAACCATAGACTATAAATAGGTAAATGAATAAAGTTGTAAGTGTTACCAAAGCAGCTGCGGCTACTGAGAATTTCATTAAAGAAAGGTTTGTGTCAGAGTTGATGACATTACACCTGGCTCATTCCCAGGGTGTTGTTTACAAAGTGGTGACGTTTCTGCTTAGAAAATACAATTTGAACTTTCATATGATACACAATGCTACACAAGTTACATGCTAACAGTTCATCTCCTAAATCGTTAGCGGGAAATGAGGAAGTCCTGTGTCAACCTGTCGCTGAAAGCCACACTGAATATGTACCTACAGGGTTACAAGCACATACAATCCTCTGTCAGAGTTTTAGTATCACATGGGAGACGCCCTTAGCAAAACAACAAACAACAGCGAAATTCTAGGTAAAAGTTATTCCAATTCGGAGCCTACTAGATCAAAGTTTTCATTCAAAAGGAGATGTTTCGCCTGAAATCTACAGATACCATTTTGTCAGGATTATCAGCTGAACTGGTTTAAAAGACGTTATAGAAAGACTATGCTGGGACTTAGAGCAACACAGGCAATTGCTAAATTGATGATAAACTGTGCTAACAATGGGAGATCTTCGAAAAATGTAATTATAAATACCTCGAGACCACTTTATTATGTCCCTTTATGTCAACCTATCCCCACGTAACCACCTGGAGACTTGGTTTATCTGCGTTACTAACTATGAGTTTTCTAGTGGCTCATTTACCTGGATGTTTACCTATTTGTGTGCCTTCTAATAGCTGATTTTATTACTTCAGATATTCTGCTAAGTCTTCAGAGGCACGTTAAATGTGTTCGCTCATGCCCTCGATTCCACACCACTTTGCAGTGGAATCTGGTCTCTGACGTGTCTATGATCAATTGGATCAGCTGGGCTATCTATATATACAAACATGTATAACAGCGCAGTGAACAATTATTTATCTTAAACAAAACTGCCTAACTTGATAAGAGAACAAGGTACTAAACTTTTCAAAGGTAAAAGTTGGCTAGATTTTTGGAAAACATATAGTAAACATAAAGGTTATATTTCTCCTCCCACAGAACCTGAAAAATAAACGGATATTTGACAAAGAAGAATTCAATTAGCAAGTCTCTTTCTGCTGATCACAAGATGGAAGCTTATTTTTTGATAATATAAATAAACTTGGCAACACATTAAAATACAGCCTGTAGGCTTTCTTTATATCAACGACTTAATTTTAGTTAAGAGATTATGACTGAAGAAAATAGGTAACTTGCCATTAATGACTCTTTGAACCATCATTCCTGAAACATAATATTCTAATAGTATCTTATAGTGTTGACAATTTTCTTTCGATATTTTTCTCTTTCGGTATCCCTTTCATAAGCCGTAAGAAAAAAAAAAAATCGTCTCCAGCATTAAATAAAATACCTTTTCTAATGTTCAGTATTTCTGAAGTAATAAAACACTCAAATCTATAATCTGTGAGCCATTTAATTCTCAATATGAAGATACTCTTAGACTGTTGGAAATTAAGACTGCAAGTGCAAAAGCAAAATTAAGGGAGAAAAATTAAGTGCTTAAAATATTGTTTAATTTATAAGTGATAACTCATTATTACATCTTTTGTTCTTTCTTACTATCATTCTATTTCAGTATATGCATATGTACATATATTCCTCATTATTATATATTCTCATTTTACTTAGCAACACATTTACTGTGATGCAGAATTCTAGGTTTTCATGCAGTAAGTGCATCTAAGTTAATTATTTAAACTTTAAAATCACCAATACACAACCAAAAGACTATCAGCTGATTTTCTTCCTATTCCTTTTAGTATGCCAATTGATTTCTTTTACATAAATACTTTCTTGAACTGTTTGACTTCTGTTTTTAATGAAATGAATTCTCCGCCTCTATGTAGAAGTCTGCTATAAACCTAAGTCACCTGGGAGCCCGGCCAAAGTCTGAAACAGCACAGCTGAAGGGTACAGCCATTTCCCAGGGTCCTCTCAGAGAGTATTTGGTTTGCTTTCCTAACTTGCTAAAAATAGTACATTACACAGTCTACCTCCATCTCAGGGCTCAAGAACTCACAAAAGGCTGGACTATGGATTGTAGCAATATATAGAACACATTTTATTAAAGAAGTCAGGATATTACAAGTTTTCTAAATTCCTTCCGTTTACTCTCTGAAACAATACAAATGATCTAGCGGTTACTGGCATGGAAACCTCATAATGCTCCCAAATTTCAGAACTTCAGGCATGAGTCATAGAATTACTTTAACTGTTTTAAAATATGGTTTTGATCTATTTTAGCCACAAAATTGAACACAGGAAGACTACTATCTAAAAGGTGGGATTCTAAATACTCTCTGTAAAGAATCACATGTGTTAGTTACAAACATACACACACACATATGAAACGTGGCTTTTTGAAACATGAATACTTAATTACACATTCAAATTTTTTAAAATTAATTCTCAACATAGTTCACTAACATTTAAGGAGCTGTTGTTCTGGGGAGGAAGCTCCACCAGAAATAAATTTGTGTTTATTTTTTCCCTGTTATTTAAATCAAAATGTCCTACCACATTTTAGACACTATAAATTTCAGTTTCTCTTAGAAAGACAAAGAATATGGACAACGTTTGCGCTGATTAGCTGCTACAACAAGCTGATTTCAAAAGTAAATTTAAAATCTTGAAATTACTTGTTATTAGAAAAGAAGCCCTTGATGTCGATGTGGCAGTTGAATTCTGTTAACCACACAGCGTGTCCTGAAGCAACGCTGCCGCTTTACTCAAAGGGGGACTGTTCTATGGCCACAAGTGAGCAGCAACTAAAAAAATATTTTGAGACGGAAAAATAGCAACTGAATTTTAATGTTTCACAATGTTTCCAAATGCTGTGAAAGCAGGTCTTCTGTGAAACCACTCAGTGTCACAGCCAAGTTTAAGGTCCTTCATTTTGCAGCTACCAGTGCACCATCAACTGTCTGTGGGATTAAAAATTGGATTTACTAGTAATTGGGTCAAAACAGGGTTACTTATGGACACAGCTGGTTACCGACAAGTGTCATTAGCCCTTTGCCCCTCATTTTATGGGCCCCAGTCTCTAATTACACCTAAATTCAGTTGGCAGGAATTTAGGAAGACGCATTCACAAGGTACAACCACTGTGCCCTTTGATCGATGCCTTTCAAAGGAAAGGGGAAAAAAGGCCCAGTGGTAATTTATAACTTTTGTGTATTGATCTTTAGCACTATGACACTATGACACTGTTGTCGTTAATACCTTTTTTTATATTCTACTTTGAAGATAATATCCTGGAGTCTTTGGTGAAACTTTAGCAAACTGAGCTGCACATGCTGGACCAAGAAGCAATTTACTGAAATAGTTAACTCACAAGCTAACTCATAACACTGGGGTGAGTTCCGAGTTAACTCACGTGATAACTATTTCAGTTAATTCACCCCTATGGTATTAAAGAAAGGTTACTGTAGCACTATTTTTTTTTTTTCTTTTTGCAAAAGACAAAATGGATCTGTGAAACCTTCACTTTTCTATATATGTTGAAATAACAGTGACTCCCCTTCTCCAAGGTTCAGAGTGAATTAAACCAGCACATTGATATTCAAAGGCAGTTCATTAAACCAAGTATGTAGAGAGTACCCAGGAATCTTCACACTTCTAGTCGACCTTGCACATCAACATTAAGACATGTATGCTATCTTTTAAAAGACCCACTTTCGAACTTGATACCTGAAATACGAACCCAATGACATTTTTGAATGTCGAAATACACTAAAGTGAACTTGTTGGTATTACAGTGCCCACAAAAGCTAACTTTTAACTCCTCTAGCTGAGACTGTTACAAATAAAAACATAATAATCAGGAGGTAACAGAAAATAAACTGCTAAGTTACTTCACATTAGAATGTTAGAAACTTAAAAGATCCAATTAATACTACTACTCAAGTGTTTCTACTGAATTATAAAAGTCACATGCAACAAAGTTTATGCCTCTGATAGGGTACTGTGGCAGCAGCTCAGAACCTTACTTCTAGTTATGTTTTCCACAAAATGCATTGCTTCTGGCCTTCAAATAATATGCTCATACAACACAAAGGAACTCCATAATGTCAAAACATTCATATAAAAAGTCTATCCAAGTTTAGCTGACAAAATCTGCTATGCTTTTACAACGGTACAGCATGTTTTCAAACAAGCAAAAACAAATCATCTCCATTCAGCTAGTGCCATGGCCTTGTATATAATCTATGCACATGCTAACACACACGTATCTACATTTACTATTCCTATAGATAGGCACTGACTTAGCTATTACTAAGTAAAAAGTAGGCCGACGCCTTCTGCTCTAGAAAAAAAAAAAAAAAATCACAGCATTAAAGGACGGAGAAAGTTACTCACAACAAAGAAAGTTTGGCCAGACTTGGTTCTATTGCTCCTCAGTAAAGTCTCCCACCTGAACATCATCAAGAACACACCGTATAACTAAAACTGTTAACACAGCAATCCATAATTCCAAACTCAGTGGACTGTAAATCCATATCCCCTTTATTCAATTATTGCATATCCTTAAAATAATATAATATTTACTCACTTTCAATGAATCAAAGCAGGCGATTACTCGTCCATTTTCAACTTGGCAGCTTTTCGAAGGATGTGCAAATTTACATTCCGTGTCTGGCCGTGAGCAAGTCCCCCTTTGGAACTCTCTACATACTTCCAGTGTTAGCCATTTTGTGTCCCGAATTGGTGTGACACTAACAGCCATGTTTAGATTTTTACAGGTAGTTAAAATTTTCAGTGAAACCAACAAACCCAACCCCCCCCCAAAAAAAAAACAGTAACAACCAAAAAAAGAAAAAACTGAACTGATAAAACTGTAAAATGATGATGAAAATGTCTCCTCCAAAATACTTTTCCCCCACTCCCTGCTTTAAAAGTACATGGAAAACTGTGTTGTCAATATCAAGGAAAAGATCTCCCACTAGAAATTCACAGCATGAAACTGTTTAATTCAAAGAGGTTTTGGTTTTTAGAGAAATACTAGGATCGTAAGTAGATGAACGTTTAAAAGTAGGGCCTCGAATCAGCCTCGTGCTCTCAGTAACCCCTTCCCTGTGCCAATTTGGAGCCCAAAATGCAAGCATGAAAACGTGGCAGACCCCCTGACACCGAATCTCCAAGCTGCTTTCAGCAAAGTAGAGTCTGAAAGGGAATCTCCTCACAGCTGAATTTGCAATGGAGTTTGGTGATGCAATCGGTATTGATTAGTTTGGCATAGACAGATGCAGCAGTTTAGAGCAAAATCGAGAAAATGGTTTTGTTTTTTTTTTTCCTCCTTGATTTCCTGGCAGAAGATATATCTTACTTTTTCAGCAAACTTTTCTTTTAAAACTAAAGCAGCCTAGGGCAATGCCAGATACTTAGAGCTTTTCTCTTGATTATAAGTAGGAATGGGGGTGTCTGGGCTAGAGGTGGAGGGTGGATGTGCTGTCGTCACAGTCTAGCTGGCAGTAAGCAAGGCAAAAGCAGAGGCTGCTCTAGAAGCGGTTCCAAGCAGCAGAGACGTCAGGAAAGGCACTTCTTAGTACCAACCTGTAGAAAAAAGAGATAGGTTAAGATTTACTAAGTAGCTCTTCACTGATGTCCTACAGTATCACAACCTTGCCATGTGCTACCAGGCTAAGTAGTATTCAAGTCAGCCTCTCTCTCTCCCTTTCTCACACACTCACACACTCTCTCTCTCTCACACACACACACACACACACACACACAATACTTACAGTGAGGCATACTGCAGCCAGCCATCGTAGATTTTATTAAAAAAAGGGGCCGTTTCCCCTTGTGAAGCAATGCATGATAGAGAGATAACCAATCACAGATAGCGTTGCAGCAATATTCTGGGCAGAAAGCCAATAGTGTGGGTTGTCTTATGAAAGGTCGCGCCTGTCAGATGTTCATTACTATGCTATAAGCACAGAAAATGTCCATCAGATGTGACTTATTCCACTGCAAGAGGACGAGCATGTGGGTTTTGAATTTACCCAACATGCAGTTAGTGGACTAAACCATGTTAGTTTCAAAACAGCTTCTCCAACAAGTCCAAGCACTTGAAGATCATTATCAGGAAATAAAAAGCAAGGTTTAAAAACTGCAGCTGACTTCCAAGCTGCTCTCCCTCCGGCTCTGCGCAGGCACGGGCACCGAACAGCCTGCCCCTGCTGTCCTGACACGTGAATAAAAAAGGAAAGGGGTGTTTACAAATGGTACATTCTCCTGACCTATCCAATTCACTTCCTTCTACAGCCCGAGTCCTGCCTCTCCACTGAAGGCGGCACTCATACTGTAAAACTATTCCATTCAGCCGGCAGACACTTTGTCAATATATCACAGGCAGGCGAGATATGAACAAAAGCATCCTTTATTCTAACATTTTTTAAGCAGAAGTTGAGGTCATGTGGGGAGAAGAAGGAGTGCAGTGTTTTCAGCGTGGCTGGCAAATCTGAAGTCGACCTCAAGGGAGAAAGTGATTGCATCGCAGAAACATTAAATATTAAGTGAACAATTTGATTTGGGTGACATGATGCACTTCAGAGGTACGAATGAGCTGGAGGGTGGGAGCTGGGGGGTCCCCTATTTGCCTACCGCTCTACTGACTTCGGCTGCTCTTACAGCGGGGCGCTTTGGCTTCTAACAACTTACTTTCTCTTTCAATCTAGATGGAAAAACTTTCAGAAAATGCTCAGCAGTTACCGAAAGCATACACTTTTCCCCCCCATTTTGAATGATACCAAAGAAAACAAGGCTTTAATAACCCTAAAAGCTTCACACTCTAAAGAGCAATGACACAGTATAAGAAATAGTGTTAGGTTACACTTCTTCAAGGGCCAAAAATGGCCAACTAGCATATAATATATTTATAATTTGGAAATTAGAATACAGAATATGAATATATATACATACATATATATAAACCATGGATATCTAGCCAAAATTTTTAAAATTTATTTTAGAACTAATACTGTCACGCTTAACATTAATTTTTTAAAAACGACCAGATACTAGGTTTAGAGAATGTTGTAGTAGACTACAACTTTTGGAAAGATTAAAAAAAAAAAACAGGGCTTCCCTGGTGGCGCAGTGGTTGAGAATCCACCTGCCAATGCAGGGGACATGGGTTCGAGCCCTGGTCTGGGAGGATTACACATGCCGCGGAGCAACTGGGCCCGTGAGCCACAATTACTGAGCCTGCGCGTCTGGAGCCTGTGCTCCGCAACGGGAGAGGCCGCGATAGTGAGAGGCCCGCGCACCGCGATGAAGAGCGCCCCCGCTCGCCACAACTAGAGAAAAGCCCTTGCACAGAAACGAAGACCCAACACAGCCAAAAATAAATAAAAATTTAAAAAAACAAAAACAAAAACAAAAACAAACAAAAAAACTCATACTGATGCTCCAGAAATATTTTTGCTTTTAAAAAATTTTCCGGTCCTAATTCCTGGTTCTGTAAAAAGAAAGCCAAGCTGGTCACAAACTCTTAAAATTCATCCACCTTCCTTAATGTTTACCCTGCATTCAAAATTTCTCAACTTTTTCATGCCTTTGCGTATGTACCACATCTGTGGTCAACACCTCTTTTGTGTTTCTGGAATCTTCAAGAGCTTCACCTGCAACCATTACCTCCTTTAGAAGCTGGCTAACATGTCACTTCTTCCAGGAAGCTTTCAAGATGTCACTTCCTCCGTCTCCACCCACCCACAGATTAACACTGTCTCCTCCCAAGTTACCTCTGCTCCCCTCTACAGTGTTTTATTTGCTTACATGCCTGACCCACTAGCCTAATGTTCCCAAAGACAGAAACAATCTAACTCATCTCAGTAACCCTAAGTGCCTGGCTTAGGAATGGAAAACAGATGGCGCTCCATAATCTGTGGCAAATTAAATGATTGATTTCTACAGGCGAACTGGAAGTAAATTTACACCACATAGATACACACACACATGCAGGAACACAGCCATATAAACAACTATGAACACACACTTGAAAACACACACACACACACACACACACACACTCCTCACTGCCTCTATAAATTTCCATATTCCAGGGTCACTCAGGCCTCCCAGCGTCTAGGAATTGTCCCCCTGGCCTTGGACAGCTCCCCTCACACTCCAACTCTTCTAAAACTTCATTACTCTCAAGTCCCTCCTCCTCCATGTTGCTCTCACTACCAACAGCAGATGATCTTACGTGTCACAAATATTTCATAGTAAAAATAGTGGCCCTCAGGCATGAACTCTCTCTCACCTTCCCACCATCCATCTTTCAACTATCTTTCTGTACCCTTTCTTCTCAGTCTCCCAGGAGCTTTCCCTTCTCCTGCCCGAGGCTGAGCTGCCACCCTGACTGGCTCCTTCTCAAGACTTCTTTCCCTCTAAACTCCCTCTATATAGGAACACCTGCCTTGCCCGCAATTCCTTCTCTTAGCCCTCAAAGTGCTGAAGAAGCTCTGAGCTGGAAGGGGCAGCACAGCAGGAGGAAGGGGACCTCGCCTAGTTACGCATCACCTCTCCCTAACGCTCTTCCTCCATCCTTCCCAAACGAACGTCTGAAGAGTCATCTACACGTGCTACCTTCCTGCTTCTCCTCCATTCATGCTTGAATCTGTACCCGTGTAACCTCCGTAACTACTACTTCAGTGCTCAGCGACAGTAGTCAACACTCCCAACAAAGCCAAAGAGCCAAAGACTACGCTGAGTCCCTTGTCATTGCTTGACCTCTAACAGCCGGTACAACTCCCTCTTACTTGACCCCCTCTCCTGTCTTGAATTGACACATTTTATCTTTTTGGCTGCACCTCTATGCTCCCTGGGAGACAGGAGCTGTGAGGAACTGCCCAAGGTTCTTGGCATATGTCATACCCTTGTGAGCTCCTGGGACTTGTTACATGCTAACCCTTTGTTTGGTTTGACACATACCTCTTTCACCCCTTCAACTTGGCAAATCCCTTCTCCTTGTTGAAACTGCTATTCAAATATCACCTTCTGTAGAAGGCTGGGCCAACTCTGATAAACATTATTCCCTTTCAGAATATTCTCAGTACTTTTGCATCTCTTGGTACTTTTGCCCCCAAGGTTATAAACTCCATGACGATAGAGTGTACTACCACTTTTTTTTAACCCAGTCCCTGGAACGTAACAGATGTTCTTAAAATGTTTACTAAAAGAATAGGTTTTATTCAACCGACTAGGAATAAACATGTTTGTGAGAATGTGTGTCTAGTTCCGAGGAAAATTTCCTCATGATCTATGGGATCTAAACAATATGAGGAAAGACAATGGTACCATTAGAAATATCTTCACTGCTTGCTGGTTATGTCTAAATACAGCTACAAAATTAATTTCTAGGGTTGATTATTTTTCCCTTCTACAATGTTACAGGTTTAGTCCCACTCAAGTACAAAATATAGTTTAATTACTAAAATGCTTATAAACAGGTGTCCTGATTGTATTTTCTGTAGCAGAGAAATCCTATTTACATCAAAAAGTATCACTGAAAGAATTACAGATATGTATATTTGTAAGCTGAAAATACTATTATAAAATGTATTAGGCAAGGACGATAATCAAAATATTTATAATTAGCCAGGCATGGACAAGTGAGCACTCAGATAGGACAGTGACTTTTATGAAATAGCCCAGCTGCACCTGATAATGTGTGTTCCAGCCTTTGATACAAGGCACTGGGAGTAACAAACTCAAACTTTATCCTAAAAATTGGTTTGACTAAATTGCTGATATCAGAATACTGCCTTGTAACCTTCTTCTTTTTCTTTATTGAAACATAAGAATTTCAGAGGAGACTAGAAATCTTCATAACTGAGTGCTTTGATAAATTAAGATTTTATAAGATTTGGGTCAGCACTTCAAATGGCAATGGATTTTTGTTCTACAGATAGAGACAATGTTTAAAAGTGTATGCGTATTGTTCCGATTGCAGGAATTCTTGCAAACATATTGACCCTAAAGATATGTGTTGTTTGTAAATAATTACTGAAAGAAATACTTCTACTGTAAAGATATTTACTAATAGGTAAATTGCTTGCAAGGTAAATTTCTGACCGGTATTTCAACGTATTGTAATAAACCTCCCTGAACAGAAACAAACAAAAGAAATGATTGGGAATACAACCGTTTTTCAGTGAGAATCAAACTTTTAAAAACCTGCATAACAACAAGCCCTCTTTTACCTGTTGATCAAATTCCAAACACTAAACTGTAGAGTTCCTCCTATCATGGGACATGTTCTACAGACAGGCATATTCTTCCCAAGAACCAAGACCAATTTCTCCTTGAGTGATATCAGAATTCACAGGTATTTTCTACTTTAAGATAAGAGGAGGTAAATAGAAAGGAAAAGAAGAAAATGTAAAGATAGAGGAAAAGAAACCCAAAACAGGATACAGTTTAAAAAAAAAAAACCAGAGGGAATTACAAATAATTACTCTTGAAGCAACTGATATATATTTGCATTAAATTAACAGTGGATGGCTTCATATAAATATCTATCTAAGGGTTGCATATATTCTGCAGTAAAGGATAAACAGACACTTACAAGGTATAAGACTAAAATTCTGTTTTGGAGAACTGGATGGCCTCTATAAGCAAGGTTAAATTTCTTAGTCACATATATTTACTAATCATTTCAGTTCTTCTGAACCAAATATAGGCAGATTGGTTCTATTACATGCCAGAGTAGTTAGCTGGGAACTTGGGGGACTTTTTCATAACTTTTTACTTATTTATTTATTTATTTTTTGCGGTACGCGGGCCTCTCACTGCTGTGGCCTCTCCCGTTGCGGAGCACAGGCTCCGTACGCGCAGGCGCAGCGGCCACGGCTCACGGGCCCAGCCGCTCCGCGGCACGTGGGATCTTCCCGGACCGGGGAACGAACCCATGTCCCCCTGCATCGGCAGGCGGACTCTCAACCACTGTGCCACCAGGGAGGCCCTTTCATAACTTTTGATTCTGAAATAAGTTACATATTGAGGAAGTTAACTTAGTAATAATTTGAGGTTTTTTTACTTACTAAGACAAGTTTCAATCTGACTGCAACAGGTGGCCAACTTCGCTGTGTATGTTTGGAGCTGACAAGAAGCAGCTCCTCGTCCCAAACAGTTAACTTTCCCCCTGGCTCACAGGTGTCGACAAGTCCATAATTAGCGATGCATTACTTCAGCAAACTAAGTTAGCTCACAGTACAATTTTGCTCATGGCTTGTCCCAAATATTAACGGAGATTTCAGTAAACAAACAACTAACTAAGCATTTCCGGAGGCTGTAGAGTTTTTTCTCTACTCATGAAGGTACTGAATAGGGTAACAAAGTTATTTATTACATGGGAAAAACCGTGGTCTGAATGGGTTAATGCAATCTTCAGCAGTATTCAACTCCATATAACAAAAAGCTGAGATCGGTGTTTCTCAGTGAGGGGGTAGCACCCATGGCGATTTTAAGTGATGCAGAAACAACATAATTTTAATAGATGCATCGGAATGCTAAAACAAGTTTGTCAAGCCTGTGGGTGTCATAACTTAGGAAGAGGCTCAAGTATAATCAAAAGAATTTAAAGAATAAGACTAAGTAAATATACTGGTAAAAATCATGAAGGAAATGTGCAAATGACCGAAGTTTTAGAAACACTGCAGAGAAAAAAAGATCACTTTCAACCACAAATCCCATGGAATGGCCCAGCGACCCGCAACGTGGCCTAGTGGTCTGAGGCTCTGCACTGTGTTTTGGGTGACAAGCTGCTCGCAAGGGAAGTAAGATTATGTTTACCAACACAAATAAGTCATCGAAGGTCTATCAAAGCCTTCCTTTAAAGTTCTGATAGGTTTGATTACCTAATCATCAAGTGGTCTCTTACTGAACGATATTGAAGGAGTGTTGGTTAGGTGATGTGCCATTGCTAAAGATCTGAATTCCAAAAGCAACTAACTAAACTGTACTCAAATTAGAAAATGACTCTTGTCCCTTAAGTACTCACATTTAAGACAAAATGAAACATGAAGCCTCTACTCAGACAATGATTAAAAAGTGAATTTTGGCACAGAGAGATCAGCTCGGTGCTTCGTGACCACCTAGAGGGGTGGGAGGGAGACACAAGAGGGAGGAGATATGTATACGTATAGCTGATTAACCTTGTTACACAGCGGAAACTAACACACCATTGTAAAGCAATTATACTCCAATAAGGATATTTTGTTTAAAGTGAATTTTGAATTGAGTCCTGTATCAGGCAAAATTTTAAAACTTAAAAGACCTAAGAAGATAAATATCAGAACGACTCACGGCATTTTGTAGACTGAGCCACTGGTTTTGTTCCTAACTGCCTTCTTCCAGCCCCTACAGCCCAGTTACCTTCCTCGAAGCTTTTCCTGCCCACTGTCAAAAGCATCCAAACCTGCTCCTCTCACCCCCAGCCCAGACCTGCCAGCCCCTTATCCTGCTTTATTCTTCTTCACAACAGCTGTTAGTATTTGGCATAATACTATGTACCTGTTTCACTATCTGCTTATGAGGCACAGCTGAAAACACTGAGATGCCACCTTTAGAACTGAATGAAACCACCAGCAAACGCCACTCTTTGGAAGGAGTACAAGGCAGTGAAGTTAACACAGAACCATATTTATACACCGCCTTCCCTGTGAAGTCGATGGAAGTCTTGTTGTTTTGTTTTTTTTTTAATCCACGGAAAAATCTGAAACAGTTACTCGTGGCTTTGCAAATTTAAAACATGTAAACAATTATCTGTGAATTTCTGACAGAATCAGTCTTCAATTCTGGCAAAAGAAGGGAAAATTTGCATTGTTTTCTGATGATATTCAAACAGGCAGTCTTTTAACATCTCCCTCTATTCCACGAGAAAGTATAGTAACACTACGAATGTTACTTTATCATTCTTCAAGATGAACTACTAATCCCATTTAGTGTTTTATTTATTCTATATATTACCCAAAGAAGTTGTTATCTTGTTAGGCTTAGGTCGTCATTTCTGATCTGTCCATGTCATTTAATATTTCAAAATAATAATTAGGAACACAAGACTACAATAAAATTAACAACGTTGATATGTGCTCAAAGAGCTGAAAGATAGAAAAACCAAATCTAACCATTCTGGCAGTTTTCAGGAAGAATGGTACATTAACCCATCTGGAATCTACCAATGTGAAATAAGCATGATAAAACTGTGAATGTTAAATGGAATGTAATACATTGTGATACTGTTATTCCCAGGGCAATGCCATAATTAGGGACTTTGATTTTAAAGTTTACTTAAATGATTTATGTTGTATTTGACACTGTAACTAGGGGCAAAAATCTTAGCTTTAACATGGAAAGTTAATTTCCATCTTTATACCTTCTGAACAATATCACCTAGCTTCTTCCTGAGGTTGGTGGTACCTCCACCTAAAACATGTTTAAATATTATCTTCATTGCTTGAGGAATGGTAGCAAATTCATCCATGCTTCCCTAATAAACATTACTACACAACTCAAAAGTAAGTATAAAGTTGATTAACGAGAGACTTGAGGAAATATTCCCACGGCACCCTGTACATCACTGAAATCTGCTGCCTGTGTACCTCTGCCCCACCGTTCCAACTTTCCTTCCCAGGCAGAGTCGTTCTCACAACAACCAGGGGTCATTACGAGCTTCTCCATAATTAACCTATGCCGGCTTTCCATTTGAGTAGGTTCAATCGAGCAAAATTATAAAATCAATATGTAAAGAAGTAACAAAAACAAAACAAAACAAAATCTGGCCAAAATATAAAGCATATCTCTATTAGAACCAAATAATCATAGCTGTCACACTTTCCCGAATTTCTAAAATTTTATTGTAGCAATAGCCCTCATTACTATCAACTGTGTGTGAGCACAAAAGCTTGGTCTTAACAGATAGCTCTTGAATTTCCAGATGTCTGATTTAAAACCTAAACCTAGTAACCTCAACCTGGGGAATCTTATTCGCTTATTTCTAGAGAAGACTGCCCCAAATCTGTTGCTTAATTATTAATCATTATGAGAAAATATGTAAAATCTATGTTTATAGTTAAAGAGATCTATAATAATTACTCTTCAGAATATAATGAATGATATCAAATATGAATATAGGATAGTATTACTTGAATACATCCTAATTAAATGAATTAATGGACTTCTCATGACAAAACACAATACATACATAATTCCTCCTTTCCATTTAATCAGTAAAAGTTCCCATCACTTCACAAATGTATCTCTTATTGCAAACTTTACAAATACTCAAGCCACAAAGGTACCACACAGTTTAACGTTTCAATCCTAGGGATATTTCTATTGATTTATATATTTGACCTTAAAGATTACCTTTTTAACGAATACACTCAAACATACTTTTAATAATACACCAATGTCAACTGAATGTATTCCTAATAAAAATAAAATATTAGAATCTCAGTTTAACTTGAGCTTTTCTAAAAAAAAAAAAATCACAAATTCACATACACTCACATGCAAATAAGAATTATGTTTTCCCGAATAGTGAGTCAAGACCTAGTTGTTTTTCCCTAGTTTTAAAAAAGAGGAAGATATGTTATAAAACAAAGACATGCATTAATAACTCATTTCCACTTCAATGTAGCTGAAGTATCTTTTGGGGAACATTCCATGTAACAAATATACTAAACTAGGTCTCAGATGTTGAACAACAACAAATAATGCTAATATTATTGCAACTGCTACAGAATAAGCCAGAGCTTCAGAATGTATTTTGCAGAAGCCTAAAATTTCAAAAAGCAGCTCCACAGTGGCAATAGGGAGGCATATTTTGTTTGTGCCTACCTCAGTATTTATTAATTACGAGGCTTAACTTATAAAAAAGAAAAACACACAGAGATTCTGCACCTCTTGAAAATATAAGATTAACTGGATAAAAAGGTAATTTGTCTCCCCGATAACTAAATTTATATTTATACATAAATCATTTACCACCCTTTCGTGCCACAAAACATACTTAAGAACTGAAATCTCATTACATGAGCATCAAAGGACAAAGCAGATCTAGAATCTCTGACTCATTCATTCACAGGAACTTTTGCAGACATACATGGAAATGCATGTCTCATGGAGCTCACATTCAGAAAGAGATGTAAAATAAAACAAAGAAAAAAACCTACCATGTGGTGTGATTAGATGGTGAAAATAAAGTCTTCTCAGATTTGAAATGCAAAGCCTCAGGAGCAAATTCAAAGTTGAACTAAAGACTGTTTCTTTAAATTTTGAGTTTTTCTCCCTCTACACTTAGACTTTCACATCTCCAGTGACTACAATAACCTGAATTATTTCAAATCAAAGAATTAACAATTTGCACTCTTAACTATGGTTCTGCCTTGTTTTGTGATTGAGAAGTATGGGTATAAATGATAAGGCTATTACCTATATAGAGATAGATACTACTAAATAATAATGGAAGAGATAGTAAAATATAAGTTCAGATGACAAACAGAAATCTCTAGCAAGCAATTTATATGAATCATGTACATTAACTCCATGTATTTTTTCTCTCTTTTTTTTTTTTTGGTTTTAGATGTTGCTAAATGAATTCATTTTCATTGTAATAAATTTAAACCATACAGAAGGGTTTTACTGAGAATTCTCCATCCTTCCATTGCCAAATCAGACCCCCTCTAAACCCAGAGGTAACCACTATTATTAGTACAGTGTGGCTAGTCCTTTTCCATGCATTCCTCATACACATACACACATCTACAGATACAACACACATACACAGTTCACCATTTTTACCAAAGTGATGGAAACATACTAAGCATATTACTCTGAGGCTTGCTTTCTACAATATATGTTAATGATCGTTCTTTATCAATAGAAATAGATCAACATAAATACTTTTTAACAACTGTGTATTACTTTACTATATGTCCATTTCTTTACTAGTGGTCACCTAAATTAATGCCAGCTTTTCATTACTTTAAGCAACGCTGCAATTATAAATACAAAACTGTGCTTCCACTTGAGTGGTATTAATCACATAAACACACTTAGAACATAAAGTATATGCATATATTAACTCTGAACTAGAATAGCAAACTTCTCCCAAGAAAACATCTGTCAATACCTGCTTCTACCAACAATTAATAACGTGCTTTTCTGTATTTATTAAACCTATGCTAGACCTAAAAAAGATACTATCCTTAAATCTAGATTGTAAATTTCCATTGTAGGAACAGGTTAAAGGTATATGTCTTTCTTCCCATAAATAGAACTTAAAGCCTTGCATTTCTGTTTTGCAAAATATTTTCAACTGTTAGCACTTACGTGGCAGCTAATCAATGGAAACATTTGTAAAAGAAGCTGTTCAACTCCTGTTATTTCAAAATAAACGATCTAGTTGCTAAAACAATTACAAAATTTATATTTTGTAATTATTTGCCAAACAACAGGGGGCTGGAAGTCTGATAAATACTTCAGTTGACAGAGTATCAAAATGGACAATATATAGGTTACTATTCTTCTCCTATTAATAAAAACAAAATGTGTAGTTAACAGAGTGTGCAGGGCATGTCATCTTAGGAAAATCTCTGACAGCGCAATGTCATATGACGAAGGGAATGCTTTTTTTTACCCGTCATTTCTACAAATGTCAGAAAATATCCTGCTTCCCCCCTCCTTTTTTAGACACTAATTGACTAAAGGAAATGGTTTCTGACAAGTGCTATAAATAATGCAATGCGTTATCAAACTAGCTAAGGCACAACAGAACGCTGGTGAACTCATGTAGGCCCAAACACGTTTCCCTGTGTGGTTATTTCTCCTGAGGCCAGGGCTCCTCTTGCCCTGGAGTGGAGCGTTCTCCTGAAGTGGCGTGCACTTCCAGTCTAAAGAACCGAGACAGGCGTACCCTTTTGTATGATTTTGCCAATGGACACATCTCCCGGTAGAAAATAAAACACTCTCCTCTCACTTCGCCCTCCTCCAACTCTTTCTTATTAAATAACAGTTCACAGAATAAAGAAGAGCCTCAAACTGGATTTTCAAAAGACTTACGATGGCCGGTTGGCAAAGTATGGGCATTTCTAATGCTTTTATTCTCTTTTTGACAATGTGCTTTTACCATGTTGTCGGAGTATAAATAAAGTCTCACTTCTCAGGAGATAAGAGCAAGATTCTATTCCTAGGATTTTGTACTTTCCAAAGAGCATACATATGGAACACCCTAGAACAAACTAACGTGGCAACTTGAGGTTTGGTTCCTTTGCTAAACAGAAAAAAAGAACATCCCTTTCTTAAGTATTTTGATTGCCCATAAGGTTCTGTGCATCCTGGAAAAGCTGTAACCCATGAGGAAATCTGAAAAGTGGACTACACCTTCCTAATGAGACAGTGATTAAACCTCTATGTTTTTCCACCAGCATCACATGCACTTAAAAAGCAATGACCTGCTTTCCATGGCAAATCACAGTGCATATGATGTTGATGGAAGTATGTGCAGTTTACCGTGTGTCGATTACATTTTAACAGAGCCTTTTTAAAAAAGTCTAAGAACAGACATTTGTCTCAACAAATAAATGTAGCAAAGAACACACACAAAAAATACACATTCCTGGGACCTACCCTAGACCCACCCAGGATAAAGACCAGTAATCTACGTTTTAAGCAAACTCCCCAGGCTATCCTTAATCTCATTAAATTTTGGCAATCATAATCAACTAAAGCTAAAATACTACCTCCACCAGGGATTGTTTACTGCATTTCTACCCAATAATTTCCCAAAAGATGGCTTAGTTGAGATTTGGCATTATTGCTTTTCTTGTGGTCATCCATTTACGATGCTTGGTGTCAGTTTATTTATCTCTTGTAAAAATAAAATACAGTGTGTGTGTGTGTGTGTGTGTGTGTGTGTGTGTGTGTGTGTGCGTGTGTGAAAAAAATAAAATAAAAAGTCAAAAAAAATGGTTAAGATGAGATTTGGTGACATGCTTTTTGATTATATTCTATTAACTACTTTAGAAAATAGACATACCTGCAAAATGTATGCGAAGTTGTGTTATATTCGTTTTTTAAAATATTATTTTAAATCAGGCACCATACATGCCCCTCCACATCATTCTTATTTATAATAAGAATAATTTATGTAGTAAAATTATTTTTCAAAAAGATGAAAAAACAATTAAGCACCTATTCAATCACTACAGTAAGATAAAATAAATTGTTAATAGTATAGATAAGATATGAAGTAAGGATTAACGTATGTATGGGAGTGTAGATATGCATGTTATGTGTGTTTGTGTGTTTGTGTCTGTATGTGTATCCAAAGAATACGGAAAAACTTTGCATAGGAATTAGTCAAATCATGTTCTTCATACATAACTAAAACCTACCTTTTTATTTAAATTCAAGTAAAACCTTTGTATTAAATTTAATAGGGGAAAAAAAAGACTTAATGCTTTAATCTTCCTCCAGGAAGAACCACTTTATTTTGGATAAAACTACAAACTATGCATCTTCATTAAAAACCCGTGAAGAGATTAACTTTTTTTTTCTTATTTTATTTTTATTTTTTTTAATTTTTATTTATTTATTTTTTTTAAAATTAACTTTTGGGGAAGTTGGCTTGCGCTACATTTCTTTTTGATTTATATATAAAACCTGCAAGGTGTTCATCTTGTTCTTTAATAAAAAGTTTCTACTGGAGGAGCCACTTAGAAAAATTTACTCTTCCCCCAAGAGAAATTTACTTCTCCCCCAGAACTCATACATTCTATGATTATGCAACAATAGCAAATAATATTTGCTATTTTGGTATACAATTTACTTTCATCTTAATTTTGCCATTTGTTCCTCAGGACTCTAAGAGATGGTTATATTATCTTGCCCATTTGTGAACAAATAAATTAAGTCTTGCACGGGTAAGTGACTGGCTCACCAAAGTCTCCTAAGCTAATTAAATGGAAGAATCAGGACCCAAAATCAGGACTTTTGATTCCCAATTTAAAATTTCATTTGCAACACATGCTAGTAATTTAACACCAAACTTTGTAGAAATGACCTTAAATACAATAGAAGCCAAAAAACAGAGAGACTGGGGGTAGAGTATGGTGCAGCAGCCAGGACTACACCCCTTGTGGTTTGCTCTGAGAGGTAAGTGAAAGAGAAAGCCCTGTGTATAGATCCTGAACGAGATAAGATGGCCTCTTCACAGAGCTGAGATATGGATGTTCTTGTCCTTGTATGTCCATGGGGTACATACTGGACACTAATAATGTACACTTAGAAATGTGAGAATTATACACTACAGGTCTATTAGTTTCTTCCAGGATTGTTAATTAGTTTTAATCTAGTTAAGTCATACATTACAGGGTTCTAAATACTCAGTAAAACTGATTTAAAGATTAATTGTCGAGGAAGAGGTGTCTGAGCATGATTTTATTTTTATTTGTCTGCTTTCTGAGCAAGAAGAGCCTACGTTTTCTTCAGAGCTTTCGAGGAGCTTAGATTTCTATCAGCAGAAACCTACATAAGGAAAAAGGAAGGCTGCTCTAAAAGCATACAACTGAATAGAGCCTCAACAAGTATGCTTACAGTAAGACGGATCTATATCAGCCACTAAAACAGTGTTTGAAAAGCAGTGAAGGAGATGGAATAACTGTCTGAAACACTTCTAAGCGACGTAGAGGCAGATAAGATTTTTTGACGGCTGTTAAAACCGTAGAAAAGTATGCTAGAGAGAAAGCACAGAGAGTTTGAAATGGTACAACTGATATTTTTCCTTTTACGTGTAACAAACCTGTTCTCTAATATATTAGTTACCTTATGGCACCAAAAACATAAAAATGGTAAATGTTAAGTTGCTTTCGGGCTTCCTTGGTGGCGCAGTGGTTGAGAGTCCGCCTGCCGACGCAGGGGACGCGGGTTCGTGCCCCGGTCCCGGAGGATCCCACGTGCCGCGGAGCGGCTGGGCCCGTGAGCCATGGCTGCTGAGCCTGCGCGTCCGGAGCCTGCGCTCCGCAACGGGAGAGACCACAGCAGTGAGAAGCCCGCATGCGGCAAAAAAAAAAAAAAAAAGTTGCTAATAAGAAAACCCCAAGTCAAAACAATAAAAAAAATCACAATCTCAGTTCCACTGCTTCAAAATTATCTCCTTTGACAAAAACTACAAGTGCTACTCCTCTAATTGTGCTCTTTACTTTTTTAGTTCTCTTTCTTTCTTCTCTACTACCCTAGGGGAAGAAAAATGTTTTCTTTAAAGAAATCCAAATACATCCAACACACAACAATAAACTTTTTAAATGGATAAATATATTCATTAAAGATAAACAATACATAGATAACATAGGGCACATGCATTGATTATATTAGCAGTTTATTGATGAATATGTATGCAGCCTAGACATCGGGGGAATACATGGATCTAGCTTTGAAGAATTTACTGCTTAACGAGGGGACATAAAATATACAAATAACTGCACATAAGAGAGAAGGTAGCAAGTACACAGCACAGATAACAATAAAGCTTGGTGACTACAAGAGAGAGGGCAGGGGGTGGTTTCTTGATGGATAAGACATCTAAAATAGGCCTAGAAGGATGGGTTTCATTTGGTTGGAGACAAAAAGGAACAGCACTCCAGACTGTAGGAATACAGAGAACAAAGGCAAGGACAGGGGAAAGCACAAAACACGAACCCTGGGGGAACTGCTCCGTGTGGATCACCCATGTGCAACGAACGGGGCTGGCAGGAGATAATCTGGGGCTGGAACCACATCAGTAAGGGCCTTGAAGGCCAGACTGAAGATTCCAGCCTTCACTTCTTAATTAATTGGAATTCATCTATTCCAAGATTTCACTCAAGGACAGAGTCAGAATATTTAACTAAATACCCTAAGGGCTAAGAATAAGACCCTATATGGGATACAAAGAAATCTTAATACATAAACTTGGGATTTTTCTACTTCCTAAAGCTTTTGCTTTGGTCTCCAGAAAGCTGAGAGAGAAGTTTAGTTCTCAATTTCATCTCAAGTACTTGTTCCATCTCTTTTCTTTCTAACCGGTTTGTTACGTCTCTTTTTCACAGTCCTGTTGTGTATGTGCACTTACTGTTGCAAGCCAACCAACATCCTTTTTTGATGGAGCATATATCACACATAAATAAAATTATATTCACATCGGTCCTGGTACCAGGTTAAGGTTGTAGATGCAACACTTAAAAGTTTCAGAAGAGAAAAGACATATTACAATCCAACCATCAAGTAAAGATTGTTCCTCTATAAATATCTCAATGAAAGAGGGCCACATCGAATTAGGATACCCAGTTGGCATAGGGGACAATTATTCTAAAATCGAGGACTGTCGGGTTCAGCAACCTATCTCCTTGCCTAGCTGTCCAGTTTGACCTTCCCTGTGAATTAGTGTTTCTACTGTGATGCCAAAATGACCTTCTGAAACTTACAAGGCTTCCAAGGCTGCATATATTTTCAGCTGTATCAGCCCTGGCTGTCACAGCATTCTGCATATTGAGTGGCAAATCTGGGGCATCCTGTACTAGCCTAACCTTTTAAACTTTACAATATTTTGCAGCCACTCAAAATTGAGTTTTCTCTTTCTGCATTACCTTGTAATGCTACTTCTCTTGCTTACTTGTAAAGCAGTCATTCTAAGCCTAAAATGGCACTTTTCTTACACGAAAATAGAATACTTTACTTATACACAGTAAACCTAACATTGATAGAGGCTTTACAATAAGTATTTACTGACATCTACAAATAATACTTTTTTAATTACTGAAAAGAGTATTTAAATTCTGTGGCAATGGGAACCATAATAATATGTCATTATTTCTGCAATGGCCAATCTGAAATTTGAGAGATGTCTAAATTTTAAAATTACACTTTTATAATTGCATCTCTTTATGTTAACCATTATGTATTCAATGCCTAGCACAGTGCCTAGAATATAAAAGAACCCAAATTAATATTTAAGTGAATGTTGCAGAATCTACATGTTTAATTACACTTCATTTATCATAGAACTATTGCACTGAAACATAGGTGCTAATTTTCTTACCAAAAAATTAGTACATTAGCATAGAACATTTATCTTTAAAAAAAAATACGCCTGACAATTCTTGGTACACAAAGGGAAAATATTTTTCAAATCCATTAATGTCAGGTCATTTACAAATAGAAAACTGTTACTGTGTGAATAGGATAAAGTTTAACAACAGTAGGAAAAAAAAAGCAATAGAAATCAGTTGATTAAGACACAGTTAAGATTCTTAATAATGATATCTATCAACTGTTTGATCTCAAGCCTAATAACTAACAGAGAGTAATAATTTAGATTTACACATGTATGTCAGAATATCTTTTGTTTTGTCACTGACATACTATATTTTCACAAGTCCTACTTGTAATCAGTGCAAAGAACCACAAAATGATATTAAATATTTCAGAGCAAACTTATACAACTAACCTTATTGGTGAGTGCATCCCTTAGTTTCATATATTTATTTTGTTCCTTTTTCAGCTATAACTTATGGACTACTTCACAGTCCTTTATGGAATACATGCGTACATATGGATATAACATACATATATGTGCACATCTCACACACACACACACAGACAATGCTCTAATTACTCTGCTAGGACTTGGGGGAAAGTGAGAAAAGTTCATCAGAAATCTCCAAGTGTATGTCAATTCTCAATGACATGTTTGATTATTTTAATGTTGGCAACAGATTTCTATTTTTTAATGATGAGAGAAATGAACTGAATTATTACCCTAATGCCTTCAATAATGCAGTTGAATAAATTATAAGAGCATGTGCAACACTCTTTTAGGGCTCAAGACACTTCTTAAAATGTGCCACTTAAAGCCACCCAATGAAGCAACTGGCAGAATGCTACGTCATTCCGAAGTGACACCAGAAACTTCACAGGTGGTAATGATTTTGAGTCTAAAAGTAGATTTTGCTGATCTTGGCGAGTGCGCTGGGGCAGAGGGTATTAGGTGTGAGTAAAACTAATACCGAACAAACCACACAAGCAGATTAGGCCATTCGATACTGCCCTCCTTTCCAAGCCGGGGAAACTTCAAAGTCCACTCCCTCGTCTCTGCTGTTTCATGACCACAATGCTTCAAAACCCGCCTTTCACATCGTGCCTCCTTTATTAAGTCTTTCCAGAACTAACCTGGACCGAGCCTCAAGTCTACATTGCTGGGTTTGCTGACTTACGTCGTGCCATCCTGATGGAAACAAACAGGCAGACAAACAAACAGCAACACCGGGCTGAGAGCTCAGCACTCACAGTACCTTGCTACATGACCCTTGAGCAAATCACCTGACCTTAACCTTGCTGAGCCTCCATTTTCCTCACCTATGAACCAGAGACAGGGCCAGCAATGCGTAAATCTCACAGCGCTGTGTAACAACTAAGTATGCTCACGTAAGTATAAGAATAAGTGCCTACCGAGCAAGAAGCTATTTTTATAATTATTATGATCGCTGATGGTCTGGTCTTTTGTGGCTCTTGTTTTGTTTTCATTATTTCACGATGAATGGATCTTTTCCTTTGGGCCATAAACTTCAGAAAAGCAGGACCTTTATCTCGAATTTCTCTTGAAAATTTCAGCCAAAAATCTTATCGTGAAGCTTTTTATGCAGTGGGCTTTAAATAAATGTTTATGATTGCAAATGAAGAATGGCAAGCCCTAAAATAAAAACTCTGAGTTTTCCAACCTAGAATGCAGAATCAATCCTGGAAACAAGGAACAAACACTTCACAGCTGAATGGGGGTCTTATAGAATATGCACAGCTGCACTTTCACCATCTGAAAGTTTGGAAGCTAGCCTACAAAATACAGCTTTATTTCCTGCAAACAAAGAAAAGCTGGAGGAAAAAGAGCTTCGTGAGCATATCTAAAACCTTTTGTCACTAAAGTTAAATACAGCACACCTCTCTTTTATGGATTTTTCTTTTCTGTTAACACAAAAGTTGCAGCCTCTGAAACCTGACTGTCGATACTGAGTGTTTTCATCTCCTAATCAGGGAGTTGGTATGAAGAAGCTTCACGTGAATTATGTCCCCATCTTTCTACAGAAGCGCCAACATCTGAAACGAATTAATCTCTTCTGTCTGATCTAGAGTCACCCTACATGTGGGTCATGCTTATTTATCCAATACTTACACAGAAAGATAAATAGCTTAAGTACTGAATCATGTAATTTTAACAAACTATGATTTGATTTTTGTCTTTTCTCCAATATACAAAGTATATAAAGAGTTAAGGTGTCTACTGGTTGGTTTTAGGCAAATTCCACACTCTGCCCACAGGCAGCCTATTCTTGGCTCTTCCGTGCCCACTTTGTTTTGCCCATACATTACTTGTGAATATTTCCATCACTACACTGGAAACCACCCTGAGAACAGGGCATATCTTACTCACTTCTTTATCCTCCGATAGGTAGGTAGATAAAGCATGGGAGGTGTGGCACATGGACAAGTACACTCAATAAATATTTCCTAATAAGAGGGCTTTCCTTTGAGTTCAAAAGCAATGGCATACAATTCTTCCATCGTCCTTCTCTAAACAATGTATAATTTTATCTGGTGTATGTTCAAAATAGCTCTACGAAGAGAGGCATTTTTTAGCAAGTGACAAGCTCCAAGAGAACCAGTCTGCAATTAATACTTTTATCTTTTTTAAGACATTAGGCTATGCCACATAGTGACAGAGAGTACAGACTGGGGTGTGAAAATGACGCAACAGGAAAGCATAGAATGACCATACGAAGATGATAAATAAGTTTAGCGTGTGCTCTGGAGCTATGCCTATCATTTCTTGGCGAAAGTTTTATGGCACCATGTTATTGGTGTGAAAGTACATTATTTCCGCGAAGCTTCCGCTGATTGGATCCCAGATGGCCCAAATGAAATGTTATAATGGGTCACACTACTGCATGTCCTTAGCATATCTGCTAAAGACAGGAGGCTTATAAACCTAAGAAGCAAAGATTACAAACAGGTGTGAAAGCAAAACAATGAAATGTACTTGCCAGCCTTTTAAATTAAATGTATACCTTCTTGAGCTCTGTCAATTCTACGGGTGAAGTTTTAAAATGACTGTATCATAACTGTACCACATTCATTCTCAGCAGAATCATAAAGGGGAAAGAGAATGCTGGTTTTGAAGCGAGAAGAGACCTGGCCTCAATTCATTTCGGCTGCTCACCAGGCTGCGTGAATTTAGGCAAGTAGGTTAACCTCTCTTAGTTTCAGCTTCCTCATCTCTGCCAAGAGGATGGTGGTTCCTGCCACACAAACCTGTCTCCTAATTGTGTATGTAGCACGATGGTTCTTTTCTGGAAAGAATGTCTCACGTAGAGAAGGGGCTCAAATATGGCAGCTAGCCTCATTCTGTTCATACTGTTTGTACCGTTTTCCCTCTATTTTCAGAAAAGATTGCCTAACCTTCAGCCTATGTTCAGGCCCACCTCCTCCACAGAGCATGCCCTAACCATTCAGTTCCACAAAGACTTCCTTCTTTGAATTTCCTCCTTTGGTACTCAACTGTACGGGGCTGCCAAGACTCATTGTACGGTTAACTTTTCATGTCTTTCTCCCCAACTCAATTACATGTCAAAGAAGAACAGAAACTATGTAATTCTCCTTTGAAACCTCTTCTCCTGACCTACTACAATCCCTTACTTCTGACAGGTGCTCAAAATACGTTTGTTAATTGATTATTTAGCAGAGCACAAAGAATGAACTGATTTCCCTATATTGCCTATTGATAACAGAGGAAAATAACTTTCTAAGCGAAAGGACCTCAGCACATAATAAACTTTAATCCATTACTGAGAAACAGACGCAATAATCGCTTCCTATATGAACTGCTCCCAAAACAATATTTACTTTTAAAATCCAGTCCTCAAACTATATTTCCCTGAGAGAGTCATTTCCCACGGACAATTTTCAGTGAATGTGGTGTCCCCCCGCCCCCAGCAAGCATTATGCAGAATTCCATTTGAAGTACGAGTTTTTCAATAGTCTCAATTATTGTTCTGGATATTTCAAATTAGTTTTTGGAAAGGTCCTGCAGTACCTCAGAGAGACTCTACACCTGGGTTAAAGATTTGCTTGTATTCCTTGTTCACTTTCACGATACTCATCAAATCTGTCAAAGTCTTCTGGATAAGGTATTTAAGACCAACTGCCATATGTGAAGGCCATTAAGTTGACAATGCAGCTTTCCCTGAAAGTTTCAAATAATGAAAATTCAAATAATGGCTCAAAATAATCTGGAGTAAATTTGTCTAGCTAAGATTGGCCCAGTGAATAGAGAAAGCAAAGAAGAATTTCTAATTTTAATACTATTTAATCTTAGTTACTTTAGGATGAAATTTTCTAAGCATTATCTATAATTCAACAAAAACAGATTTTTACCATATCTTTCTAGCACAAGGCCAAAACCAGATAAAGCAAAAAAAAAAAAAAAACAAAAAAACAAAAAACAAGTCTAATAATAGAAAAAGGCATGTTCTGAGTGTGCTTTTCACATAATACTAAAAGGCATATAAACGAAAGGCAAAATGAAACAGTTAACATTATTTTCTCTAGCTCTACATAAACATGCTAATTTAAAGACATAAACAGTGCAATTTTAAATTTATTTTCTGTGGATATAGACCAGCTAAATAAAGTGGTAAATATTTATAAATAGAATCTTTTTCTTGAAAACTGTCTTGATTTCATAAGAACTTCTCTATGTGTATTAAATACAGTCATTGTTCTGACATGCTCTGCTTAAACTCTCTTAAGCCATTTGCTTGTAAAAAGCATGTAAGTGCCTTACGTAAAAAGGCCTAGGAGTACTCCTGCAAAGCTTTCTATCCTATTTGAAATGTAACTATCCTCACAACTCCAGGTAACTGTTAACTCAATGCAACTGGTTATTTATTCCCATAGGTAAATCATTCTGTTTGTAAGAATGTCTGATTATTAAGGATCTTTATTTCCAAGAAAAAGAATATCACAGTTACACTGATACCTTCCCTAAAATAGCAAGGTCTGAGAAGTGTGAATGTCAGCCACATAGAGCACATTGCAAACTTGTTTTATCATGCATCTATCTGCCACCTGGTTTATCACTGAGGACCGTTTACATCAGTGTTCTGCATGAACTTTTACCAGGGGACCAGAACTGCCTAGCCGTCCGTGAGACATTTCTTAGCAAACAACAGCATACCCCTAAAGATGAAATGATGCTTACTTTAGAATTACCAATTTAGAATAAAGAATTTAACAACCCTGTCTTTTAGAAGAGCTTGACACAGAAATGAACTGTTTTAAGAATTTAACAGGTTACCTTCCACTGGATTCCAAGTTATAGTTCCTGATAAAATATAATTTTAAGTGTTTTTCTCTGATATTTTAAAATATAGTTCTTTATACTAAAAGAGCTCACAAGGAGCAATGTGATGAACAGGGATAACATTAACAAAGTTTTAAAAATTTTGGATGAAAAGTTTTAAAAATTCTTACCATATTTTTAAAATCATTTTTAATACCTCCCGTCACCTTCAACATCCACATCTAACAGCTGCTACATCCTGTGGACCCAAAGCCTCTCACTTTTTCCCTAGCACACATGTCCCTTTCATTCTCCTGTCATTGTCCTTTTTTAGTCCCTCATCTCTATCCTACAATCTCCACTTCATCCTATGTATGTCCTATTCTTCCTCTAAAAAAATGTCACTAAAACACAACTCCTGTACAGTTACTTGCCAAAGCAAACGTCTCCTCATGTTCCCATTGTGAATCAAACTTACTACCTGGTCCTCAGTGCCCTCTAAAGTGGAGCCCCTATCTCCCTTTCCCATCTGATTCCTCATTTCTTCTACCCTGTTCTCTCTCTCTCCTTTTCTCTCTCTCCTCTTACTTTCTACCCATTCTTCTAGCGTCTCCTCAAATGCTGTAGAAAGTTTTACTCTCCTGGATTATTCCAAATGTTTGCAGTTTCAATCTCCTATCAGTACCCAACACAAGCGTTTTTGAAATTTTGTTTTTATTCTTTGACGTACAAGCATGGGTTCTAGAACTGGACTATCTTGTTTCCACCTTGCTGTGCTGCTTCCTAGTTAAGAAACCATGGGCAATTAACTTTGTGCCTCGGTTTCCCCATCTTTGAAACCGAGATATTAACAGTACCCATCTCATAGAGCTGTTCTGAGGAATGTGTGAATTAATTCATAAACTTTACCCCGGCACAAAGAAAGCAGTTCAAGATGTTAGTAATCATTGTTAAAGCTATTATCCTCATCACTGTTCTTTGTATATGGCTGCAAGCAAGACAAAAAAATTGGTTAAAAATATGGACACTGCAAGAAAAAAGAAAAAAGATCTCACAACTCTGCAAACTACAAAAAGTGTTTTCTAGCCATGCTAGTCATCTTTAAGATAAAAGTCATAAGGGATATTTTACAGCTGTCGGAAAGATTAAATGAGATATTTTGTAAAGAAATGTAGAGCAAGTGGCACTTCTATTATTAACATGCTTATAATTTCACAGATGTAAGAATTAAACCATGGGAAGACTAATCGGTTTTTCCCAGTCCACACACCTAGTCACATCTGGTTTGGTGAAATAAAATCTACACATTGTGAGACTTTTGTGCCCCACCCCCCGAAGTCTATTACTCCTTTCAAGATATAGACAAAATGCAATAAATATATAAAGATACGATAATTTTTAAATGATAATAATGACATCAGTATCACCTCTTGTATTTACCAAGTGTTCCACTTTTCAAAACATGTTACCCCCAAATGAGGTCTGTTTTTGTTGTTCTACCTGCACTGCAACAAAGATTGTACTTTCAAAACAAATTTAGATATACTGTTTATAGAAACTGATGTATCATTTCATAGCATGGCTTTCTGAAACTAAAATTTAGTAAACAGGGCTTCCCTGGCGGCGCAGTGCTTGAGAGTCCGCCTGCCGATTCAGGGGACGCGGGTTCGTGCCCCGGTCCGGGAGGATCCCACGTGCCGCGGAGCGGCTGGGCCCGTGAGCCGTGGCCGCTGCGCCTGCGCGTCCGGAGCCTGTGCCCCGCAACGGGAGAGGCCACGACGGTGAGAGGCCCGCGTATCGCAAAAAAAAAAAAAAAAAAGTATCTTTAATGATGTTCTAAATATGAATATGAACTGCTTAATGCCGTATTTGGCATTCTTGTTATTTAACCTGCTTTGGATGTGTTTTGACTATTAAACTGTAAAGTCTTCCACTGTTTAGATTTCCTCACACTCCCACTGCATATACTATTGTTACCGTACATTTTTCAAATTTTCTGAAAGTCTATTCAGTCCTAATCATTGCAGACAAATATCTGTATGCAGGGATTGGGAGTACAGTAAGTATACACAATGTTACCACATCTTTCACAGCCATGTACTTAAAATATTCATGAATTATTTTTTAAAACCCACAAAATTGTATTCACAATTGTGACACTTGTACCAGTGCCTGAAATCATCAGCTATATCTTGTTTTTATTTCTTCACTTTTCTTCTATTCAGTGTCACATGAAATTGTATACTCTGGCCGTCTCTGATTAAAATCTCCCTGCTAACATACAGTTCTCTCATTGCTGTTCATTATATATTATACATTTCCTTTCCCAAAATGAAATCACTGGGTTTTTGGTATATTTTAGTATTACTGCCACTGCTTAACTTTCGTATCGGCTTACTTTTTTTTTTTTTTTTTTTTTTTTTTTTTTTTTTTGCGGTACGCGCGCGGACCTCTCACTGCTGTGGCCTCTCCCTTTGCGGAGCACAGGCTCCGGACGCGCAGGCGCAGCGGCCACGGCTCACGGGCCCAGCCGCTCCGCGGCACGTGGGATCCTCCCGGACCGGGGCACGAACCCGTGACCCCCGCGTCGGCAGGCGGATTCTCAACCACTGCGCCACCAGGGAAGCCCTCGGCTTACTTTTAACCTAGCTTTCTCTTGAACAAATTTTCTACATCCACTGTTCACCCCAGTTACCCACTTCGGTTTCTGATACATGTGTAACTATTTGGTGGCTTCAAAAACTGATATTTTATGGTGTTCAACAGTAATACTAATGACAAAGCTATCAATATTTTAGTATAGGACGTTTGGAAATCTACATATTTCTACCAGCAAAATGAACTAAATAAATGAACTAGAACATGTATGAAAATTATGTCTGGATGTTAAATGTATACATATGAAAAATATGGAAATATCACTAAATAGATATAATTCATGCTGCTTTAACAGAATAATATTTTTAGAATGTTAAAAAATAAAGAATACCTTTTGTTTTTCCACTATTAATGCGTCAGAACTGTTTGTTCCCTTTATTACACGTATTGGTCAGAGCTACATTAAGACGTACCTTTCCTTATCTCAACTTCCATACCACGTTACCTAGCCTCTGCTTATGAAATATCACTTTCCACTTTACCGTTATTTTCAAAACTCTTACTTCCCCTACCAGACTGCCACCTCTTTGAGGACAAGGTATATCCTAAGTTTGGTAGATCTCACTGAACCTAGCTTGCTATTTTTGCCAAAATATGTATTTTCCTATGAATCAACTTTACAAAATAAAATAATGTCTCAAATCAGCATGCAGTGTTTATGTCACATGATTAAACGTGTTCCCATGATCCTAGAATCTTGTTAGCTCTTTAAAACAAATTTATTCTTAATTAAGTGCTCCCCGACTATTTTAAAAGTGGAAATATAGTGAAAATCCAGTCTCAAGATAAATTTTTTTAAGAATCCTTTGGAGGAAGAAATATTGTCATTTTGTGAATTCTGTTAAAGAGGGACTGGAATGGAGTCGATATGTGCATGGACATTAGCCTTTGGATTATGTAGTATTTATCTCAATTCTTTCTTTTTTAACATCTTTATTGGAGTATAATTGCTTTACAATGGTGTTATCACAATTCTTTTTAATAATATTATGTTATTTAATTTCAGGTGATTTGAATAAATTGGCATTGCCTTGGGAAAAGTTTTATCTTCATGTATACATTCACACACAAATTGTATCCACACTTGATGGGACTATGTACCTTATGAGCTATTATTCACCCCTTTGGGTTCATGAAAGATACACCTCTCGATTTCTTAAAACAATGTCCAAAGAGAGGACAGTTTTTTTCTGTTGGAGCATATACACTACTTGAAGCGTGATACTTATTTCAGAAATACCTTCTTCACCTTTTTAAAATAACTGATCTCAGTGGAAAAGTAATTTTCCACTCCATCCAATATGCCTACATTTCATCTTGAGATTAATATATCC